>NC_053024.1:97045784-97325269 GCF_003073215.2 Triticum urartu
GGATGCCCATGGAACCCCAAGGTAAAATTCAAGGACACCAAAAAGCCTAAGCTTGGGGATGCCCCGGAAGGCATCCCCTCTTTCGTGTTTGTCCATCGGTAACTTTACTTGGAGCTATATTTTTATTCACCACATAATATGTGTTTGGCTTGGAGCATCTTGTATGATTTGAGTATTTGCTTTTTAGTTTACCACAATCATCCTTGCTGTACACACCTTTTGATAGAGACTCACATGATTTGAAATTTATTAGAATACTCTATGTTCTTCACTTATATCTTTTGAGCTATGTAGTTTTTGCTCTAGTGCTTCACTTATATCTTTTAGAGCACGGTGGTGGTTTTATATTATAGAAATAATTGTACTATCATGCTTCACTTATATCATTTTCAGAGTCCTTTAGAACAACATATAAATTTGCTTTTAGGAATAATATAAAAACTTTCATAGAAGTGCATTGAATACTATGAGAAGTTTGATACTTGATAATTGTTTTGAGATATGGAGATGGTGATATTAGAGTCATGCTAGTTGAGTAGTTGTGAATTTGAGAAATACTTGTGTTGAAGTTTGTGATTCCCGTAGCATGCACCTATGGTGAACCGTTATGTGATGAAGTCGGACCATGATTTATTTATTGATTGTCTTCCTTATGAGTGGCGGTCGGGGACGAGCGATGGTCTTTTCCTACCAATCTATCCCCCGAGGAGCATGCGCGTAATACTTTGTTTCAATAACTAATAGATATTTGCAATAAGTATGTGAGTTCTTTATGACTAGTGTTGAGTCCATGGATTATACGCACTCTCACCCTTCCTCCATTGCTAGCCTCTCTAGTATCGCGCAACTTTCGCCGGTACCATAAACCCACCATATACCTTCCTCAAAACAGACACCATACCTACCTATTATGGCATTTCCATAGCCATCCCGAGATATATTACCATGCAACTTTCCACCGTTCCGTTATTATGACACGCTTCATCATTGTCATATTGCTTGCATGATCATGTAGTTGACATTGTATTTGGGGCAAAGCCACCGTTCATAACTCTTCATACATGTCACTCATGCATCATTGCACATCCCGGTACACCGCCGGAGGCATTCACATAGAGTCATATTTTGTTCTAAGTATTGAGTTGTAAGTAAATTAAAGTGTGATGATCATCATTATTAGAGCATTGTCCCAAGTGAGGAAAGGATGATGGAGACTATGATTCCCCCACAAGTCGGGATGAGACTCCGGACGAAAAATAAAAAATAAAAAAGGCCATAAAAAAGAGAAAAGGCCCAAATAAAAAATGAAAATGAGAGAAAATGAGAGAAGGGACAATGCTACTATCCTTGTACCACACTTGTGCTTCAAAGTAGCACCATGATCTTCATGATAGAGAGTCTCCTGTGATATCACTTTCATATACTAGTGGGAATTTTTCATTATATAACTTGGCTTGTATATTCCAATGATGGGCTTCCTCAAAATGCCCTAGGTCTTCATGAGCAAGCGAGTTGGATGCACACCCACTTAGTTTCTTTTGTTGAGCTTTCATATACTTATAGCTCTAGTGCATCCGTTGGATGGCAATCCCTACTCACTCACATTGATATCTATTAATGGGCATCTCCATAGCCCATTGATACGCCTAGTTGATGTGAGACTATCTTCTCCTTTTTGTCGTTTCCATAACCACCATTCTATTCCACCATATAGTGCTATATCCATGGCTCACGCTCATATATTGCGTAAAGATTGAAAAAGTTTGAGAACATCAAAAGTATGAAACAATTGCTTGGCTTGTCATCGGGGTTGTGCATGATTTAAATATTTTGTGTGGTGAAGATAGAGCATAGACAGACTATATGATTTTATAGGGATAACTTTCTTTGGCCATGTTATTTTGAGAAGACATGATTTCTTAGTAACTATGCTTGAAGTATTATTATTTCTTTGTCAATATTAAACTTTTTTCTTGAATCTTTTGGATCTGAACATTCATGCCACAATAAAGAGAAATTACATTGATAAATATGTTAGAAAGCATTCCACATCAAAAATTCTTTTTTTATCATTTACCTACTCGAGGACGAGCAAGAATTAAGCTTGGGGATGCTTGATACGTCTCCAATGTATCTATAATTTTTGATTGCTCCATGCTATTATATTATCTATTTTGGATGTTCGTGGGCTTTATTTTACACTTTTATATCATTTTTGGGACTAACCTACTAACCGGAGGCCCAGCCCACATTGCTGTTTTTTGCCTATTTTAGAGTTTCGCCGAAAAGGAATATCAAACGGAGTACAAACGGAATGAAACCTTCGGGAATGTGATTTCCTCAACAAACGTGACCCACGAGACTTGGAGTGGGTGTCAAGGAACGATCGAGGAGGGCACGAGGTAGGGGGGCGCGCCTACCCCCCTTGGCGCGCCCTCCACCCTCGTGGGCCCCTCATTGCTCCACTGACGTACTTGTTCCTCCTATATATATCCACGTACCCCCCCAAACATCCAGGAGCACCACGAAAACCTAATTCCACCGCCGCAACCTTCTGTACCCGAGAGATCCCATCTTGGGGCCTTTTCCGGAGCTCCCCTGGAGGGGGCATTGATGACGGAGGGCCTCATCAACTCCATGGCCTCTCCAGTGATGTGTGAGTAGTTTACTTCAGACCTACGGGTCCATAGTTATTAGCTAGATGGATTCTTCTCTCTCTTTGGATCTCAATACAAAGTTCTCCTCGATTTTCTTAGAGATCTATTCGATGTAATCTTCTTTTGCGGTGTGTTTGTCGAGATCCGATGAATTGTGGGTTTATGATCCAGTTTATCTATGAATAATATTTGAATCTCCTCTGAATTCTTTTATGTATGATTGGTTTATCTTTGCAAGTCTCTTCGAATTATCAGTTTGGTTTGGCCTACTAGATTGATCTTTCTTGCAATGGGAGAAGTGCTTAGCTTTGGGTTCAGTCTTGCGGTGCTCGATCCTAGTGATAGAAAGGGAACCGACATGTATTGTATTGTTGCCATCGAGGATAAAAAGATGGGGTTTATATCATATTGCATGAGTTTATCCCTCTACATCATGTCATCTTACTTAAAGCATTAATCTGTTCTTATGAACTTAATACTCTAGATGCATGCTGGATAGCGGTCGATGTGTGGAGTAATAGTAGTAGATGCAGAATCGTTTCGGTCTACTTGTCGCGGATGTGATGCCTATATACATGATCATACCTAGATATTCTCATAACTATGCTCAATTCTATCAATTGCTCGACAGTAATTCGTTTACCCACCGTAATACTTATGCTCTTAAGAGAAGCCACTAGTGAAACTTATGGCCCCCGGGTCTATCTTCCATCATATTAATCTTTCATCAGTTAGCTATTTCTATTGTCGTTTATTTTACTTTGCATCTTTATTTCTCTTTATCATAAAAATACCAAAAATATTATCTTATCATATCTATCAGATCTCACTCTCGTAAGTGACCGTGAAGGGATTGACAACCCCTTTATCGTGTTGGTTGTGAGGTTCTTATTTGTTTGTGTAGGTGCGTGGGACTTGAGCGTGATCTCCTACTGGATTGATACCTTGGTTCTCAAAAACTGATGGTAATACTTACGCTACTATACTGCATCACCCTTTCCTCTTCAAGGGAAAACCAACGCAGTGCTCAAGAGGTAGCACTCCACCCCCCGCTGCCATGGGCTCTCCCCCCCGTTGCCGAGAGCATTGCAGCAGACTCAAAACTGTAGTTGTTTCTAGTTGATGCGCAGCGTAGGCACAACGGATGGCATGGGTTTGTGCGTGCGTGGAGGCGGCCCCACACCACACGGTGGTCGCCTCAGCACCGCGCCTCGGCTGCTGGAAGGAGAAGGAAGAAGAGGGGAAAACGTCCCGCTTCCCCTGAAAGAAGGTGTATTCCGGGAACCAACCAACAGAAAACTAGTCGTTCAAAAGCAGCGCGCCCTCCGCCGCGCGGTTCCCTTCTATTTTCTCCCGCGAGCCCCCGCCTTATCCAGCTGGCCGATTCAAGAATCAGCCAAGCGGTTACAATCTCTCAAGTTCCCTCTCTCTCTCTCAGTAGGACACCACCATTTGCAACAACCGATTCCCCCGGCCGTCCGTCATGCCGTCGCCATGGACAGGCCACCAGCGAGCCGCCCCTTCTTCCGTGCCGGCAGCCGTTACGCCGCCGTGGATGGATATGGCGGGGGCTACGGCCACCGCCTCGCTTCTTCACGGGGCCAGCCCGGAGCGCCCTATGGTGTCGCCGCACCCACACGGGCTCGTCCCCTCGCCTCACCGCACGGGCTCGGCCCGTCATCCCGGCCTCTCGTTGTGGGAGACTTCATCAGCAAGGGCCCAGGTCTTGCCCTCTACCATTCCGGCAATGCCAGCAGCGACCCCTTCCTCCCGCTCAACAACTACGCCAACAACGGCCCCTTCCTCACCTTCGACGGTTCGGGAGTGGTCACCATTGACCTCAAGAATTCTGTGCAAGTCTTCAATGCCATCAAGCGCAAGGTGCGGGAGAGGAGCGGCCACCTCTACATCGGCCTTGACCTCGAGTACTGCGCGAGCTCCACCAATGACCTGGACCATCACCCGTTATGCCTCAACGACTGGTATGAGTACCTGAAGAAGTATGTCAACGAAGGTGTGCTTGTCCAAATCGGTCTTGCTCTAGCGTTCGATGGTCCGGCACCATCTCCTGTGGAGGCATACTAGGTGAATGTGCATATTGATGTCAAATCCGGTGGATATCACCCATCTGCAATTGATTTCCTGGAGAGCCAGGGGCACAAGTTGGCAGATGATACGTCTCCAACGTATCTATAATTTTTGATTGCTCCATGCTATATTATCTACTGCTTTGGACATTATTGGGCTTTATTATCCACTTTTATATTATTTTTGGGACTAACCTATTAACTGGAGGCCCAACCCATAATTGTTGTTTTTTTGCCTGTTTTAGGGTTTTGAAGAAAAGGAATACAAACGGAGTCCAAACGGAATGAAACCTTCGGGGACGTGATTTTCTCATCGAATAAGACCCAGGAGACTTGGACCCTACGTCAAGGTACAAGAGAGGAGGCCACGAGGTAGGGGCACGCCTGCCTACCCCAGGCGCGCCCTCCACCCTCGTGGGCCCCCCTGTTGCTCCACCGACGTACTCCTTCCTCCTATATATATCCACGTACCCCCAAACGAGCAGATACGGGGCCAAAAACCTAATTCCACCACCACAACTTTCTGTATCCACAAGATCCCATCTAGGGGCCTGTTCCGGAGCTCCGCCGGAGGGGGCATCGATCACGGAGGGCTTCTTCATCAACACCATAGCCCCTCCGGTGAAGTGTGAGTAGTTTACCTCAGTCCTACGGGTCCATAGTTAGTAGCTAGATGGCTTCTTCTCTCTTTTTGGATCTCAATACAATGTGCTCCCCCTCTCTTGTGGAGATCTATTCGATGTAATCTTCTTTTTGCGGTGTGTTTGTTGAGACCGATGAATTGTGGGTTTATGATAAAGTCTATCTATGAATAATATTTGAATCTTCTCTGAATTATTTTATGTATGATTGGTTATCTTTGCAAGTCTCTTCAAATTATCAGTTTGGTTTGGCCAACTAGATTGATATTTCTTGCAATGGGAGAAGTGCTTAGCTTTGGGTTCAATCTTGCGGTGTCCTTTGCCGGTGATAGTAAGGGCAGCAAGGCACGTATTGGACTGTTGCCATCGAGGATAACAAGATGGGGTTTTCTTCATATTGCATGAGTCTATCCCTCTACATCATGTCATCTTGCTTAAGGCGTTACTCTGTTTTTAACTTAATACTCTAGATGCATGCTGGATAGCGGTCGATGAGTGGAGTAGTAGTAGTAGATGCAGGCAGGAGTCGGTCTACTTGTCTCGGACATGGTGCCTATATACATGATCATACCTAGATATTCTCATAGCTATGCTCAATTCTGTCAATTGCTCAACAGTAATTTGTTCACCCACCGTAGAATACTTATGATCTCGAGAGATGCCACTAGTGAAACCTATGGACCCCGGGTCTATCTTTATCATATCAATCTCCTACTACTTAGTTATTTACTTTGCCATTTACTTTAAATTTATTTTACTTTGCATCTTTATCATAAAAATATGAAAACTATTATCTTATCATATCTATCAGATCTCACTCTCGTAAGTTGCCCTATAGGGATTAACAACCCCTATTTGCGTTGGTTGCGAGGATTTATTTGTTTTGTGCAGGTGCGAGGGACTCGCGCGTAGCCTCCTACTGGATTGATACCTTGGTTCTCAAAAACTAAGGGAAATACTTATGCTACTTTGCTGCATCATCCCTTCCTCTTCGGGGAAAACCAATGCAGTGCTAAAAGAGGTAGCAGCAGAGTATAGGGACAGGGGCGTGATGCCAGAGTGGATATTTGCAGATTTTCTTAGTCACTTGCCCTTCGGTGGTGATTCTGTAACCTGGATCACCTTCTATTGGGGATATCACTATTGGATATAACCCGCCCGGAGGGGCCGGGTATATCCCAATGGCAGTTCATCTCCTTGAAGCCCAAGAGTGAATTGAAGATGGCAGTTCATAAGACAGGCTTGTTAAAGGGCCCAAGCCTGAAGGCGGCTTAAGGCCCGTAAGTGTAAACTGCCATGTATGTATGACTTGTATTGTAAGGCATGTAAGATAAGTCACCGAGCCGGACACGTTTATATGAGGCGGCCGGGAATCTGTAGGCCGCGGGGCATCAACCCATGTATATAAGGGGACGACCCGGCGGCGGCTTAGGGCAAGAAACAACAAATCGAAAGCCAGGCAAGGCGGATTCGCTCCTTGGTAATTGAAACCCTAGTAATACCACCTCAAACTGGATTAGGCTTTTACCTTCACCGCAAAGGGGCCAAACCAGTATAAACTCCTCGTGTCCTTTGTCCCGTTTAACCCCTTTAAGCTAACCTTATCGCCATGGCTCCACAACTAAGTCCTTCCATGAGGACATCTGCCGTGACAATTCCATGACAGTTGGCGCCCACCGTGGGGCCAGCACACGATGGTTTTGAGTTCTTAAAGGGCAGCTTTGAAGGGCTCAAGGGATACGCTGTGGGCCGGATGACCAAGAGTCGTTGCGGCAAGCTCTACATCGATGACGCAGGCCGGGGCCCCGAGGCTGGCTCAATTGAGTATGGGTACCGGGTCCCCTTCGACGGAATCCACGTCTTCATCGGCAAGATCGGCGAACGAGGCGCTGAGCCGGACATCTGCACCGACATCGTCGAGATGGCTTAGTGTGCATGACCCGCTCAGGTCCAGCCCACCGTGAAGCGTGCCTTTGTTGGATTTACCCACAGGGCTGATTTGGAAGGCTCTGTGTCGGGTGGTGAGACGGCCATCTACTCCGATGGTGAATCGTCCACGGGTGACACCAACTCAATGTACCAACTAGAAGATGGACGGCTTGGGGGCTGTTCCGATGGTGACAGTATTCTGGACCCTCGTCAGCCGCCGAACAGGGTGGTGATCTTCATGGCTGGCACCTAGCCGGTTCTCAGTTCGATAGCCGCCGCGGCCATGACTTCCAGTGCAACGGCGGTAACAGCAGCTGGTGCTGGCGGTTCAGCGCGCTCAGCAACTCAAGTTTTA
The DNA here is from genome assembly GCF_003073215.2 of Triticum urartu. NCBI lineage: Eukaryota > Viridiplantae > Streptophyta > Magnoliopsida > Poales > Poaceae > Triticum > Triticum urartu. The sequence continues at coordinate 97,053,454 of NC_053024.1, forward strand.
ACAGATCTGTTGGATGCTCTGGTGACTCTGATGGAGGTTGATGTAACCCGAGACAACCAGTAGCAGCATAAGGCAGAAGTGGCTAAGTTGCGTGATGAGATAGCGCAAGCTAAGGCAAAATTGGCAGCGGAAAACATCAGGATGGGTGCAGAGCAGGCCGTTTTAAATGCCCAAGCATAGCGGATTCAAGCAGATTCATACCGGCGCACGGTGGATCAGAACGCGTCAAATGAAGTTTTGAGGAGAAAATACCGGAGTCGTCTGCCCTCATTTTATGAGTCAACGGACCTCTTCAACACCCCTGGAGCCGGGGCCAGCAACCCGCCGGTGATAAACCGGATGACTGAAGTGCCAGGGGTGGGGTGCCGGATCAGCCGCATGTGACAAGTTCTCCATATATGAACAACACCCCGCCTCAGCATGTGGTAACACCGCCGGGTCACTATTCCACCCCTTTGGACAACATGATTGCTGCAGCGACGCAACTGGCGGCTCTGCCGGTCGAGGGCGAGACTCCAACGGCGGGTCAAACCCGAAGGGCCAGGGAACTTCTTTAGAAACATCAGTCTTGTTCTTATAGTCGTGATCGGATTCATTTGACCCCTCGACCAAACCGGAGCTACAGTAGGCACATTGACTCGCTAGCAGTCTCGAGTACTGAGCAGCGCCGTAACCAACCTCATCGACGTGACCCGGCGTGAATGGTGCCAATGCACAGGATTTGGTGGACCAGGGTAGAACACGATGAGAGGCCATGGCAGCTCAACTGGTGGCTCATCAGCACGCGCCAGTTTACCCGACGGCTTCAGTGGAGGTGGGAGTAACTTCTAGAGCTTTGGGTGTGCCATGTTTAATGGCGGCTCTGCGAAATGAGCGTCTTCCTCAAGACTTCAAAGGCCCTCGCAAGGTGCCTAATTACACAGCAGATCAGCCCCCTAAGGCCTGGGTGGAGAGTTGTGAGATGGCCATGGAGATGCTGGATGTTAGCGAGGCTGCATACGCTAAGTATTTCACCATGATGTCGGAAGGCACGGTTCGTACCTGGTTGAAGGGGCTGCCGGCTAACTCCATCGGATCATGGGCAGAGCTGAAGGCCCGATTTATCCAGAATTTCAAAGATACGTGCAAACAGCCTATGTCGATCGTGGACTTGGTTTCTTGTGTTCAAGCTGAGGGCGAGTCAACAACCAGCTGGGTGCACCATGTCTCCACTATCATACATTCTTCATAAAATATCAACGTCGGCACAACAGTGCTAATGTTGGAGAAAAATTGTCGTTTCATTCCACTCAAGCAGAAGCTTGGACGGCTCAAGCGTCATTGCAGCGAGATGGGGGAGCTCATGGCGGCTCTTGTCAAGTATGCCGACACTGATAGTACCAAGGACCCCGACTCTGAAGATGAAAGATCGGGAAAGGGAAAGAAAAGCGGCGGTATGAGGGGGCAGCAGTACAACCCGGCCAATGAAGGTGGCAACGGTAAGTGCAAAGCTGATGATTTTGTGGTTAACACCGGTGCATGGAATTATAACCAGCGTCGTAAGGGGAGACTGACTCAAGGGACAAAATTTGACCTTGAGGCAATGCTGAACCAGCCATGTCCAAAACACGGAACAGATCAGAAGCCAGCTACCCATCTGTGGAAAGATTGCAGCATAATGAGACACTTCAGGGAGTCCATCTAGCACAACCATGGCCCGAACGGTGGCTCGGGGTCCAGCTCTCATGTTCTGGGTCATGGAGGCGGTGGTTCCAATTCCGGGTTTCAAGGCCACGGCAACCAAGGTGGTTACAACCAGCAGAATAATCAGGGAAATCAGTAGCAGCAACAGTCTGGTTATCAGAGCAACCCGAAGCAATTGAATAGTGGACAGTACCATGTTTTCGCCACTAGCTTGTGTAAGAGGGACCAGAAGCTTCATAAGAGGGCAGTGAATGCTGATGAGCCGGTGGTACCACGTTACTTACGGTGGTGGGGGCAGCCTATTATATGGAGTCATGAGGATAACCCGCCCCGGGTTGACAATCCATGTCACCTGGCTCTAGTGGTGGCGCCTCAGGTTGGAGGCTATAAATTTACTAAGGTACTCATGGATGGAGGCAGTACCATTAATATAATTTATTATGAAACCTTCCGTCGCATGGGACTGACAGATAAAAATCTTAAGCCATCAAACACCATTTTTCACGGTGTCGTGCCTGGTAAGTCGGCCTATCCAGTGGGTAAGATATCGTTGGAGGTTGCCTTTGGAGATGAGCATGATTCCAGATCTAAGACTCTCACCTTCGAAGTGGTCAAGATCAAGAGCCCTTATCATGCTCTGTTTGGGCAGCCGCCTTATGCTAAGTTCATGGCGAGGCCTTGTTATGTTTACTTGCAGCTTAAGATGCCGGGTTACAAGGGCACCATCATAGTGCATGTGAGTTGGAAGGTGGCCTTGGAGTGTGAAGAAGGTGATGCTACTTATGCTTAATCAGTTTGTGAAACGGAGGAACTAAAATTTTACAAGGATAATGTTGACCCGACAGACATGACGTCCTTGAAAAAGCCAACCACAGAGTATGATCCTTTGTTAAAGTTTAAGTCTGCAGATGACACTAAATTGGTTGATTTCGTTCCTGGCGACTCATCCAAGCAGTTCAACATCAGTGCTAATCTAGATCCGAAATAGGAAAGCACGCTCATCGAGTTCATCCGTGAGAGCCGGGACAACTTTGCATGGAAGCCTTCAGACATGCCGGGTGTACTGAGGGAACTCGCTGAGCACACTCAATATTGATCCGAAGTTTAAGCCGGTCAAACAATTCCTTCGTCGTTTTAAAGAGGAGAGGCGGAAGGCCATTGGTGAAGAGGTGGCCCGGCTCTTAGTGAAGGAAATATGCCCTAGAGGCAATAATAAAGTTATTATTTATTTCCTTGTATCATGATAAATGTTTATTATTCATGCTAGAATTGTATTAACCGGAAACATTATACATGTGTGAATACATAGACAAACAGAGTGTCACTAGTATGCCTCTACTTGACTAGCTTGTTGATCAAAGATGGTTATGTTCCCTAACCATCACTGGTAGAAAAAGGGCCTTTAGTCCCGGTTCGTAAGGGCCTTTAGTCCCGGTTCCGGAACCGGGACTAAAGTGTCGGTACTAATACCTCCCCCCTTTAGTCCTGGTTCAATCCAGATCCGGGACTAAAAGCCCTCCACATGGGCAGTGCGCAGAGCCCAGTCAGGAGACCCTTTGGTCCCGGTTGGTGGCACCAACCGGGACCAATAGGCATCCACGCGTCAGCACTTCTGTGGCTGGGGTTTTTATTTATTTTTTTGAAAGGGGGGGGGGGTTGGGGGTTTTGGGGGGTTAATTTAGGTGTTTCATATATTGTGTTAGCTAGTTATAATTAATAGAGAGAAGTGTCCTCTCTTATGTCTGTGCTTGGTCAACGCTACGTACTACACATACGTATATAGAGAGGACTAGACACGCTAGCTAGCTAGTAAGCAAACGAAGGAAACAGAAGATCGTCATGAACATATATATGCATATATACAGAGAGAAGTGATATCGACCACCTCTCCTTCTCCGAGAGATTGGTCGAACAACAAGTTCTCGTATATCTATCTGACACTACCAGCTACATATATACAATAATTATCTCTTACAAATATAATCATACGGACTCAGGGTCCACATAGAATTCTCCGTCTTCAGGGATCACGTGGTCAAGAAAGAATGCCGCCAATTCCTCTTGAATTGCTCGCATGCGAGCTAGTGCTAGGAGTTCATCCCGCTTCCGAAACATCTAATTTGAAGAAGGGGGTCAATACATATATATATATATATAAATGAATGAAACTCAACACAAATGATGGTAATAAAATAAAATTGTGAATGTTGTTATTTACGTACTTCATATTGTTCGTTAGAGTACCCGCCCCGCTCATAGGTCGTGTGGCGGATGGACTCGCAGATGTAGTATCCACAGAAATCATTCCCTTGTTCCTGCCACAACCACTTTACAAGAAATAGAGGTCAATCAAACTGATAAGCAAGAATGCTAAATGGTATTGATGAAACTAGCGCTTGAATCACTAGGAGATGCGCGGAACATGCTACTATAGTACTTACTTTCGGGTGTCTAAATTCCGGCTCCTTCGGCAGTCCCGGAACTATTTTGGTGAATTTTCTCCAAACCCTGCCGGACAAAGAAAATAATTACTTGATATCAGGAAATGAACAAAGTTGCTGATATGGTGGATAATGATCGATTTAACTTACTTCTTGAGGATTTCAGTCATGTCCACATACTCCTTGGGATCTTTTCGTTTAGAGTCCAAGACGGTTACTACTCCCTGCTCAAGCTTAATCTCGAGGAGAATATAGTGGTAACTGCACACACATGCATAACTCGTCAATTACATTAATATAACCTTGACTAATATATAAGGGAAACCGAATACGCACAAGACAGTAACACTCACCTGAAGTTGTAAGGAAAGAGTATTATATCTTTGTTTTGATTTATTACGAACGATCGTAGCAAGTTGGCCTCGGTAGCTGCGGCATGAAGTTTAACCTCAGTTGCATCTATGAGATATGTGTTAATGAACCAAATATCACCGACTTGTCTTTTCTTCAATTCGGAGATCTTCAATCTGCATAATATAGTGAGGATGATTATAAATACATGCAATGAAAGAGCTAAGCTATATAGAGAAACTTAATGACAGAAGTAGTACTACTTACAGACAGTAGCAGGCGACCGTTGTTTTATCGAGGGCCAATTGATTGAAAAACTGATAGAACTCCTCAAATGGAATAGGCAACAGATCAATTCCAACGAGGTCATGCTCCGGTTTAACTCTCGCATACAAAGTACTCCTCCCCCCAGAGTCTCTGCAGATTTTCAAGTACCAATCATGCAATCTTCGCATCATCGTTGATAGAGATCTTTCATCTTTGACGAGAGGCTTCCCGTACTCGTATCTTTGTATCTGCACCTCCATGGGTTCATAATGTACTTCGTCGGGCAGGTAATCTGCAAGATTTCTATAACCGGGCTCCATCCTCGGATCATTATCGACGTTGTGGCTAGGCACCTTGAGCGGGGGGCACGATTGCTTCGCTTGTTCGCCGAGCTGGGCAATTTGTTTCCCAGCTCGTCGTTCTTTCAGCCTTTGATCACTGACAGTACTTCCCGACCGCTCCGCTTCAGCAAATTCCTTTCCAATAATGCGGTCATAGTTTCCTTTCGGTGGATCAGACTTCGGTGGTTTTGTCAGGGCAGCCAGAGTGCGCTTCACTTTCACCCGATCTACCTTCTCCTCCGGAGGTGGATGTTTCTTTGCTTTCACCCCTTCAAATAAGTTCCTCACTTCTTCTCGTGCGATCTCGGCGTTCTCCTCCAGGGTCCTCTCATATGGTAACTTCTCTGGAGTCTTCAGAGAAGGACCGAATCTGTATGTCATCCCGCCTCTGGTTGTACTGCTAGACGCTGACCGAGCAGACGGAGCGGTTGTCTTCTTTACTTGCTTAAGCGGCGGAGGAGAAGGACTACGATGCGCCGGAGCAGCTGGAGCGGCGGCAGGTCTCTTCCACCCTTGCTGACGAGGCAGAGAAGGAGGAGGCTGGCTGCTCGGGCGCGTCGGCGCAGGCGGAGAAGGAGGTGGAGTGCCGCCACGCGCCGGAGAAGGAGCCGGCCGAGGGCCCTGATCGTCACTCGCCGGAGGAGGAGGCGGTGGAGGCGGAGTGCCCTGACTCGCCGGAGGAGGAGGACGAGGCGGTGGCGTCCAGTTCGGAAGGTTGATGAGCTCCTTCCACCATAGGCATGGAGTCTTCAGAGCAGACCCCAACCGAGTCTCCCCTTCACCGGTAGGGTGGTCAAGCTGGAGGTCCTCAAATCCCTCCGTTATCTCATCCACCATCACCCTAGCATATCCTTCTGGAATCGGCTGGCAGTGAAAAGTTGCGCCAGGTTCAGTAGGATAAACAGAGCCAACAGCCGCCTTGACCTTCAAATTCATCCATTGCGTCATAAGGTGGCAATTTTGAGACTCCGTTATAGCATCCACGGGATAGCTGGCAGGAGCCGTCAAGGCATGCTCCAGCTAAAGCAGCTCGGTGGAAGCCACGCTGCTTCTACGCTGAGATGGCGGGGTAGCTTCGGGGGAGGCTTCGGCAGTACGTTTGCTGCGATTTGCTTCTCGTCCTCTATCGCGTCTACCCTTGCTTGCAACGCATGTATTTGGGTCTGCTGCACTTTTTTCCTCCTGTCATGGGATTTGTAACCGCCTGCGTCCGGAAACCCAACCTTCCATGGAATGGAGCCTGGTGTGCCTCGTGTCCATCCAGGGTGCTCAGGATTCCCGAGGGCCATTGTGAGCTCGTCGTTCTCTCTGTCTGGAAAGAACGTCCCTTCCTGCGCTGTTCGATATACTGCTTAAGCTTACTGACTGGTATGTCCATTTGATCGTTCGTCCAAATGCACTTCCCTGTTACAGGGTCCAGTGTTCCGCCAGCCCCGAAGAACCAAGTCCGGCAACGGTCTGGCCAGTTAATTGTCTCTGGTTCGATCCCTTTATGAACCAGATCATTCTCAGTCTTGGACCACTTAGGCCGGGCTACGAGGTAGCCACCTGACCCCGTGCGATGGTGAAGCTTCTTCTTCGCAGCATTTTGCTTGTTTGTCACCGACATCTTCTTACTCTTTTCTGATGTCTTGTGGGCCACAAATGCGGGCCAGTGATCTCTGATCTTCTCATATCTGCCCTTGAATTCTGGTGTCTCATTATTTTCGACAAACTTATTCAGCTCTTTCTTCCACCTCCTGAATAGTTCTGCCATCCTCTTCAGAGCAAAAGACTTGATTAATTTCTCTTTAACTGGGTTCTCTGGATTATCCTCAGGCGGTAGGGTGAAATTTGACTTCAGCTCAGTCCAAAGATCATTTTTCTGCATATCATTGACATAAGACACCTCAGGGTCTTCTGTAGCCGGCTTAAACCATTGCTGGATGCTTATCGGGATCTTGTCCCTAACCAGAACCCCGCACTGAGCAACAAATGCGCTCTTTGTCCGGAGGGGTTCAATAGGTTGGCCGTCGGGCGCGATTGCTATGATCTCAAACTTTTCATCCAGCTCAACTTTTTCTTCGGGCCTCGTCTCTTTACCGAAGTTGTGCTCGATCCGGAGGGCTAGAAAAAAGAACAAAGACTTAATTAATATGTGTACATACCAAAACAATGAATGCATCAATTGCTAGTCAGCAGGCTTAACTAATATATATACCTGGCCGGACTCGGTTCGGTCACCGGAGCCGTCATCACGGTCTCCTTCTTGCACCGGCATTGGGTCACCGGAGCCGTCCTCATGTTCTTCTTCTTGCACCGGCATTAGGTCACCGTAGCCAGCTTGTTCACCCTCTCCTTCCAGACCATCGGTTTCGTTGAGAAACAACGAGATGGCATCACTTCCTTCTGCGATTATGTCCCTCAACAACGCTTCTTTTGCTTCGTCTAGGGCGGTGTCCATAGTTTCTACAAATATTTACAACATGGCAATTATTATTCAAACATGACATATGGATATATTAGTGCCAAACGTAGAACTAGCTACCTAATCATAGTAAGCTATCGGGAGGGGGTATATATCGACAACGACGACACTACATCTATGTCCCTCGACGACCCTCGTTCCCGATAAAAAAAAGAGGAAGAAGAAGAAAAATAAGAGGAGAAGAAAGATAGAGGAGAAGATCTCCTCTATTCTTTCTTCTCCTCTTTTTTTTCTTCTTCCTCTTCTTCTTTATCCTCTTCTTCCTCTCATGTTCGATAGGATCGCGAGGGGTCGGGAGGTTGCGTAGTGTCTCAAGATTCAACAAAACCATGTCTTCATCATTAGGCGAAAGTAACATGTGCATGATGGTACGAAGCTCTTCAAAGTTGTTCTGGAACGGACTCCCAGATAGGATAATCCGCCTTTTGGTACAAAGTTCAGCAAGAGCCTTCCGAATATCGCTATTTGGAAGGCCTTTGCTGAATTGGTACCAAAAGGCGGATTATTCTATCCGGGACTCCATTCCAAAACAACTTTGCAGAACTTCGTACCAACATGCCCTGGTTACTTCCGGCTAATGATGAAGGCATGGATTTCTTCAATACTTTGACACTAGGAAACCTCTCTCGACCCCTCGGCGATCCTCGACCCCTCGAACCCTCGACGACCCTGGAACCCTCGACCCCTAGACGACCCTCTTCTTCCTCTCATGTTCGAGAGGATCGCCGAGGGGTCGGGAGGTTGCCTAGTGTCAAAGGATTCAACAAAACCATGTCTTCATCATTAGGCGAAAGTAACATGTGCATGATGGTACGAAGCTCTTCAAAGTTGTTCTGGAACGGAGTCCCAGATAGGATAATTCGCTTTTTGGTACAAAGTTCAGCAAGAGCCTTCCGAATATCGCTATTTGGAAGGCCTTTGCTGAATTCGTACCAAAAGGCGGATTATTCTATCCGGGACTCCATTCCAGAATAACTTTGCAGAACTTCGTACCAACATGCCCTGGTTACTTCCGGCTAATGATGAAGGCATGGATTTCTTCAATACTTTGACACTAGGAAACCTCTCTCTACTTCCGGCTAATAGAAGAAGAAGAAGAAGAAGAAGAAGAAGAAGAAAAGAAGAAAAAAAGAGGAGAAGAAGAAAGGAATAGTGGAGAAAGAGAAAATAGAATATATTCTATTTTCTCTTCTTCTCCACTATTCCTTTCTTCTTCTCCTCTTCTTTTTCTTCTTTTTTCTTCTTCTTATTTATTTTCCTCTTCTTTTCGGTAGAGGAAACCCTAAATAGCTAGCAAGTATCGTGGGTGTGAGATACATGTGGCCTTCGGTGTCGGACACTACATCCACGTCCCACAAGTGACGTGGGCGTCGAAGCCCGCGCCACTTGTGGGATGTGGGTGTAGTGTCCGACACCGACGGTACATGTATCTCACACCGACGATACTTTCTATTTAGGGTTTCTCCTCTACCGCTCCTCGACCTCTCGACGACCCTCGTTCCCGATAAAATAAAGAGGAAGAAGAAGAAGAAAAAAGAAGAGAAGAAAGAATAGAGGAGAAGACTTCCTCTTCTTCCTCTCCTCTTCTTCTCCCTCTTCTTCCCCTTCTTCCTCGCCTCTCTCATGAATGTCCGGCGTTCTCGACCCCCCCCCACGTGTCGAAGAAAAAAAAGAAGAAAAAAAAGAGGAGAAGAAGAAAGGAATAGAGGAGAAAAGAGAAAATAGAATATATTCTATTTTCTCTTTTCTCCTCTATTCCTTTCTTCTTCTCCTCTTCTTTTTCTTCTTTTTTCTTCTTCTTATTTATTTCTCCTCTTCTTTTCCTCTCCTCTTCTTCTTTCTTTCCTCTTCTTATTTTCTTCTTTCCTATCCTTCTTTTTCTAAAATTGTAACTTTTGCATATATAAACTCTTCTAAAATTGTAACTTTCTATATAAAACTTTCCTATCGGGAGGGGGAGAAGATCAAAGAAAAAAAACAAGAAAAAAAAGAGGAGAAGAAGAAAAAATAGAAAAAAATTTCTATTTTTTCTTCTTATCCTCTATTCCTTTCTTCTTCTCCTCTTCCTTTTCTTCCTCTCCTCGTCTTCTCCTTCTTCCTCTCCACTAACATAAAATGCACTAACCTAAAATGCAACAAACATAAAATGCACTAAAGAGGCTCAACTAACCTAAAATCAGTGATAAAATGCACTAACCTAAAATGCACAAAAATGCTATCAAAGAGGGGGTATATCGACCCCCCCTCATGTATATATGAAAAAATGCATATATGAAAAACTTTTGCCTATATACATCAACATATATATATACACTAACCTAAAATGCACAAAAATGCTATCGAAGATGGGGTATATCGACCCCCCTCATGTATCCACATACATACATCTATACATACATACATTTCTCATATATAAATACATACATTTCTCATATATAAGTTTTTCTTCTTCTTCCTTTCTTCCTTCTTCCTAGCTAGATATATAAATTTTTGCATATATAAAATACATATATACTTGCATATATGTATAAATTTTTGCATATATAAATTTTTGCATATATAAACAGAGCCTCGACGGCGGCAGCTCACAAAGGGGGCGGCCGGCGAGGGCGACAGCGGCGGCGGCGGCGATGGCGTCGGCGACGACCACGGCGTTGGCGGGGGCGGGCGGCGTCGGGGCAGCGCCTGGCGGCGACGGGGCAGGGGCGACGAGGACGGCGGCTCGGGGCAGCGCGGGGCTCGGGCGACGGCGGGGGCGGCGCGGGCGACGAGGACGGCGGGCTCGGGGCAGCGCGGGCTCGGGCGACGGCGGGGGCGGCGCGGGCGACGACGGGGGCGGGCGACGGGGGCGGCGCGGGCGACGGCGGGGCGGCGGGCGACGTGGGCGGCGCGGGGCGCGGGCGACGACGGGGGCTGCGACGACGTGCGCGGGCGACGAGGACGAGAATGAGGAACTGAATGAAATTTTTGACAAGTGTTGTATATATAGCAAGAGCATTGGTCCCGGTTCGTGGCACAAACCGGGACTAATGCCCCCCTTTAGTCCCGGTTGGTGCGACGAACCGGGACCAAAGGCCAATTTTCAGCAGCCCAAAGGGCGGGAAGCGGCGGCCTTTGGTCCCGGTTGGTGGCACCAACCGGGACTAAAGGGGGGCATTGGTCACGGTTGGTGCCACGAACCGGACCAATGCCCCCTTTAGTCCCGGTTGGTGCCACCAACCGGGACCAATGGCCTTTGCTGCCCCGCCCAAAAGTTTAGTCCCACATCGCTAGCTGAAGGGCGCCGGCACTGGTTTATAAGCGCTGGTGTGCCTCCCCATTCGAGCTCCTCTCTAATGCAGGCTTTCGGGCCTAAACTTGCTACTGCCTGTGGGCCTATTGGGCCTTCTGCGGGCCTGAATCCTGGCCCATGTAGGGTTTCTAGTCGTATTCAGGCCGTGGAGGCCCAGTAGGAGGCATTTTTTTGTTTTTCTTTTTTATTTCTACATTTTTTTGGTTTTTTTTTTATTTCTACTTACAAACTAAATACTTACAGTTTTTTAGTGATTTCTTTTTGCTTTTAGGTCACAAAAATTATAAACTTTCTGTTAGTGCCATTAGTTTTAAATTTTGAATAGTTTAAATTTGAATTTTTAAAAATTTGTGTGAATCACTAGTTTATGAATAACTTTACTATAAAAATAGAATTTTTTTCTATTTATTTTTTATTTATACTTACAACTAAATACTTATAGTTTTTTAGTGATTTCTTTTTGATTTTAGGTCACAAAAATTATAAACTTTCTGTTAGTGCCATTAGTTTTAAAATTTTGAATAGTTTAAATTTGATTTTTAAAAATTTGTGTGAATCACTAGTTTATGAATAACTTTACTATAAAAATAGAATTTTTTCTTCTTTGCTATTTATTTTTTATTTATACTTACAATTAAATACTTATAGTTTGATTTTTAGGTCACAAAAATTAAATACTATAAAAAATCTTTTTGCTATTGGAGAATATTATAGTTTTATTTTAGTTGATCATAACATAATATGTTAATTGATTGTTTTTATTTTCATAAAAGTTTTGTAGTTCATTCTGTTTGCTATTAATTCATTCTTTGAGCTAAATGACTCTGAAATTGGAAAGCATTTCAAAATGAACTCTGAAAAGGTTGAAAGTTGGCATGGTATCATCATTTCACCCACATAGCATGTTCCAAAAAGTAGAGAGGGTTACGACAAAAACTTGATGCACTTCGTGTACAAAATGGACAATCACTTTCGAAGTATCAAAGTTTCAAACCATAAGACATGAAAGCATTTCAAATGAACTCTGAAAAAGTTGAAAGTTGGGATGGTATCATAATTTCACCCACATAGCATGTGCATGTACAAAACGAACAATGGTAGCATGTTCGTCTGTTACAAATTTGGCATGGTATCAACATAATAGTTGTGGGAGAAAGTCTTCACTTTTTCTTCGCTTGTGTCATTTGCTTATTGCGCCGTAACCATGGATAATCTTCATTGTTTATCAGGATGCTTGGGTCAGCCTTGACATTGAAGGGAGGAATTTCATGAAACTTTTCATAATCTTCAGACATGTCTGTCTTGCCGTCCACTCCCAGGATGTCCCTTTTTCCTGAAAGAACTATGTGGCGCTTTGGCTCATCGTATGATGTATTCGCTTCCTTATCTTTTCTTTTTCTCGGTTTGGTAGACATGTCCTTCACATAGATAACCTGTGCCACATCATTGGCTAGGACGAACGGTTCGTCAGTGTACCCAAGATTTTTCAGATCCACTGTTGTCATTCCGTACTGTGGGTCTACCTGTACCCCGCCGCCTAACAGATTGACCCATTTGCACTTAAACAAAGGGACCTTAAAATCAGGTCCGTAGTCAAGTTCCCATATGTCCACTATGTAACCATAATATGTGTCCTTTCCGCTCTCAGTTGCTGCATCAAAGCGGACACCGCTGTTTTGGTTGGTGCTCTTTTGATCTTGGGCGATCGTGTAAAATGTATTCCCATTTATCTCGTATCCTTTGTAAGTCAATACAGTCAAAGATGGTCCCCTGGACAACAAGTACAACTCATCACAAACAGTGTTGTCACCTCTGAGACGTGTTTCCAACCAACTGCTGAAAGTCCTAATGTGTTCACATGTAATCCAGTCGTCGCACTGCTCCGGGTGTTTGGAGCGCAGACTGTTCTTGTGTTCATTGACATACGGGGTCACCAAGGTAGAGTTCAGTAGAACTATGTAGTGTGCTTGAGACCAAGAATATCCGTCCCTGCATATTATTGAGTCTCTTCCAAGAGTGCCTTTTCCAGCCAGTCTCCCCTCATACCGCGATTTAGGGAGACCTATCTTGTTAAGGCCAGGAATGAAGTCAACACAAAACCCGATAACATCCTCTGTTTGATGGCCCATGGAGATGCTTCCTTCTGGCCTAGCGCGGTTACGGACATATTTCTTTAGGACTCCCATGAACCTCTCAAAGGGGAACATATTGTGTAGAAATACGGGCCCCAGGATGACAATCTCGTTGACTAGATGAACTAGGACGTGCGTCATGATATTGAAGAAGGATGGTGGGAACACCAGCTCAAAACTGAAAAGACATTGCGCCACATCACTCCTTAGCCTTGGTACGATTTCTGGATCGATCACCTTCTGAGAGATTGCATTGAGGAATGCACATAGCTTCACAATGGCTAATCGGACGTTTTCCGGTAGAAGCCCCCTCAATGCAACCGGAAGCAGTTGCGTCATAATCACGTGGCAGTCATGAGACTTTAGGTTCTGAAACTTTTTCTCTGGCATATTTATTATTCCCTTTATATTCGACGAGAAGCCAGTCGTGACCTTCATACTGAGCAGGCATTCAAAGAAGATTTCTTTCTCTTCTTTCGTAAGAGCGTAGCTGGCAGGACCTTTATACTGCTTCGGAGGCATGCCGTCTTTTTCGTGCAAACATTGCAGGTCCTCTCGTGCCTCAGGTGTATCTTTTGTCTTCCCATACACGCCCAAGAAGCCTAGCAGGTTCACGCAAAGGTTCTTCGTCACGTGCATCACGTCGATTGAGGAGCGGACCTCTAGGTCTTTCCAGTAGGGTAGGTCCCAAAATATAGATTTCTTCTTCCACATGGGTGCGTGTCCCTCAGCGTCATTCGGAACAGCTAGTCCACCGGGACCCTTTCCAAAGATTACGTAGTGTAAATCATTGACCATAGCAAGCACGTGATTACCAGTGTGCATGGCGGGCTTCTTCCGGTGATCTGCCTCACCTTTGAAATGCTTGCCTTTCTTTAGACATTGATGGTTGGTCGGAAGAAATCGACGATGGCCCAGGTACACATTCTTCCTGCATTTGTCCAGGTATATACTTTCAGTGTCATCTAAACAGTGCGTGCATGCGTGGTATCCTTTGTTTGTCTGTCCTGAAAGGTTACTGAGAGCGGGCCAATCGTTGATGGTCACGAACAGCAACGCCTTAAGGTTAAATTCCTCCTGTCTGTGCTCATCCCACGTACGTACACCGTTTCCATTCCACAGCTATAAAGTTCTTCAACTAATGGCCTTAGGTACACATCAATTTCGTTGCCGGGTTGCTTAGGGCCTTGGATGAGAACTGGCATCATAATGAACTTCCGCTTCATGCACATCCAAGGAGGAAGGTTATACATACATAGAGTCACGGGCCAGGTGCTGTGATTGCTGCTCTGCTCCCCGAAAGGATTAATGCCATTCGCGCTTAAAGCAAACCATACATTCCTTGGGTCCTTTGCAAACTCATCCCAGTAATTTCTCTCCATTTTTCTCCACTGCGACCCGTCAGCGGGTGCTCTCAACTTCCCATCTTTCTTTCGGTTCTCACTGTGCCATCGCATCAACCTGGCATGCTCTTCGTTTATGAACAGACGTTTCAACCGTGGTATTATAGGAGCATACCACATCACCTTCGCAGGAACCCTCTTCCTGAGGGGCTCGCCGTCAACATCACCAGGGTCATCTCGTCTGATCTTATACCGCAACGCACCGCATACCGGGCATGCGTTCAGATCCTTGTATGCACCGCGGTAGAGGATGTAGTCATTAGGGCATGCATGTATCTTCTCCACCTCCAATCCTAGAGGGCATACGACCTTCTTTGCTGCGTATGTACTGTCGGGCAATTCGTTATCCTTTGGAAGCTTCTTCTTCAATATTTTCAGTAGCTTCTCAAATCCTTTGTCAGCCACAGCATTCTCTGCCTTCCACTGCAGCAATTCCAGTACGGTACCGAGCTTTGTGTTGCCATCTTCGCATTTGGGGTATAACCCTTTTTTGTGATCCTCTAACATGCGATCGAACTTCATCTTCTCCTTTTGACTAATGCATTACGTCCTTGCATCGACAATGACCCGGCGGAGATCATCATCATCGGGCACATCGTCTGGTTCCTCTTGATCTTCAGCAGCTTCACCTGTGGCAGCATCATTGGGCACATCGTCTGGTTCCTCTTGATCTTCACCAGCTCCCCCCGTTGCAGCATCACCGTATTCAGGGGGCACATAGTTGTCATCGTACTCTTCTTCTTCGCCGTCTTCCATCATAACCCCTATTTCTCCGTGCCTCGTCCAAACATTATAGTGTGGCATGAAACCCTTGTAAAGCAGGTGGGAGTGAAGGATTTTCCGGTTAGAGTAAGACCTCGTATTCCCACATTCAGTGCATGGACAACACATAAAACCATTCTGCTTGTTTGCCTCAGCCGCATCGAGAAACTCATGCACGCCCTTAATGTACTCGCGGGTGTGTCTGTCACCATACATCCATTGCCGGTTCATCTGCGTGCATTATATATAATTAAGTGTCCAAATTAATAGAAGTGTACAAATCTCGAGGAAAATGGAGCTTGGAGGTCGAGCTTCGAGAGGAGAAAGCTTAAGTAGTGTGGCTCGGGCATTCCATCGAACACCTAATGTGCATAGGAGGTGAGCTAGAGCACCACAAAGCCCTCTCCCCCTCGGCCAGAAAAAATAGAGCACTGTGCTCTGCTCTTGCGCGAGGGGGTATATATAGGCACCTCATTGGTCCCGGTTGGTGGCATGAACCGGGACTAAAGGGGAGCCTTTGGTCCCGGTTCAAGCCACCGACCGGGACCAATGGTGGTGGGCCAGGAGCAAGGCCCATTGGTCCCGGTTCGTCCCACCAACCGGGACCAAAAGGTCCAGACGAACCGGGACCAATGGCCCACGTTGCCTGGCCGGCCCCCTGGGCTCACAAACCGGGACCAATGCCCACATTGGTCCCGGTTCTACACTGAACCGGGACTAATGGGCTGAGTCGGCCTGGACCATAGCCCTGTTTTCTACTAGTGCATAGACATGAGTTGTTATTTGGTTAACGGGATCACATCATTAGGAGAATGATGTGATTGACTTGACCCATTCCATTAGCTTAGTACTTGATCGTCTAGTTTGTTGCTATTGCTTTCTTCATAACTTATATATGTTCCTATGACTATGAGATTATGCAACTCCCGTTTACCGGAGGAACACTTTGTGTGCTACCAAACATCACAACGTAACTGGGTGATTATAAAGGTGCTCTACAGGTGTCTCCGAAGGTATTTGTTGGGTTGGCATATTTTGAGATTGGGATTTGTCACTCCGATTGTCGCAGAGGTATCTCTGGGCCCTCTCGGTAATGCACATCACCTAAGCCTTGCAACCATTGCAACTCATAAGTTAGTTGCGGGATGATGTATTACAGAACGAGTAAAGAGACTTGTCGGTAACGAGATTGAACTAAGTATTGAGATACCGATGATCGAATCTCGGTCAAGTAACATACCGATGACAAAGGGAACAATGTATATTGTTATGCGGTCTGACCGATAAAGATCTTCGTAGAATATGTAGGAGCCAATATGAGCATCCAGGTTCCGCTATTGGTTATTGACCGGAGACGTGTCTCGGTCATGTCTACCTAGTTCTCGAACCCGTAGGGTCCGCACGCTTAAAGTTTGGTGACGATCGTAATTAGTGTTTTTGTGTTTTGATGTACCGAAGGTTGTTCGGTGTCCCGGATGTGATCACGGACATGACGAGGAGTCTCGAAATGGTCGAGACATAAATATTGATATATTGGAAGCCTATATTTGGATATCGGAAACGTTCCGGGTGAAATCGAGATTTTACCGGAGTACTAGGGGGTTACCGGAACCCCCCCCCCCCCGGGGGGGGGGGTTATTGTGCCTACATGGGCCCTAAGGGAGAAGAGGAGGGCCGGACAGGGCAGGCCGCACGCCCCCTCCCCCTAGTCTGAATAGGACAAGGAAGGGGGGCCCCTTTCCTCTTTCTCCCTTCCCCCTTCCTTTTCCAACAAGGCAAGAGGGGGGAGTCCTACTCCCGGTGGGAGTAGGACTCCTCCAGGCGCACCCCTTGGGCCGGCCGCACCTCCCCCTCTCCCTCCTTTATATACGGGGGCAAGGGGCACCCCATGACACACAAGTTGATCTTCGTGATCGTTCCTTAGCCGTGTGCGGTGCCCCCTTCCACCATATTCCACCTCGGTCATATCGTAGCGGTGCTTAGGCAAAGCCCTGCGTCGGTAGAACATCATCACCATCATCACGCCGTCATGCTGACAAAACTCTCCCTCAACACTTTGCTGGATCAGAGCTCGAGGGACGTGACCGAGTTGAACGTGTGCAGAACTCGGAGGTGCCGTATGTTCGGTACTTGGATCGGTCGGATCAGGAAGACGTACGACTACTTCCTCTACGTTGTGTCAACGCTTTCGTTGCCGGTCTACGAGGGTACGTAGATAACACTCTCCTCTCTCTTGTTGCTATGCATCACCATGATCTTGCGTGTGCGTAGGAAATTTTTTGAACTTACTATGTTCCCCAACAGTGGCATCCGAGCCTAGGTTTTATGCATTGATGTTGTGCACGAGTAGAACACAAGTGGGTTGTGGGTGATATAAGTCATACTGCTTACCAGCATGTCATACTTTGGTTCGGCGGTATTGTTGGATGAAGCGGCCCGGACCGACATTATGCGTACGCTTACGCGAGACTGGTTCTACCGACGTGCTTTGCACACAAGTGGCTGGCGGGTGTCAATTTCTCCAACTTTCGTTGGACCAAGTGTGGCTACACCCGGTCCTTGCGAAGGTTAAAACAGCACCAACTTGACAAACTATCGTTGTGGTTTTGATGCGTAGGTAAGAACGGTTCTTGCTAAGCCCGTAGCAGCCACGTAAAACTTGCAATAACAAAGTAGAGGACGTCTAACTTGTTTTTGCAGGGCATGTTGTGATGTGATATGGTCAAGACATGATGCTAAATTTTATTGTATGAGATGATCATGTTTTGTAACCGAGTTATCGGCAACTGGCAGGAGCCATATGGTTGTCGCTTTATTGTATGCAATACAATCACGCTGTAATGCTTTACTTTATCACTAAGCGGTAGCGATAGTCGTGGAAGTATAAGATTGGCGAGATGACAACGATGCTACGATGGAGATCAAGGTGTCACGCCGGTGACGATGGTGATCATGACGGTACTTCGGAGATAGAGATCACAAGTACAAGATGATGATGGCCATATCATATCAGTTATATTGATTGCATGTGATCTTTATCTTTTATGCATCTTATCTTGCTTTGATTGACGGTAGCATTATAAGATGATCCCTCACTAAATTATCAAAGTATAAGTTTTCTCCCTGAGTATGCACCGGTGCGAAAGTTCTTCGTGCTGAGACACCATGTGATGATCGGGTGTGATAGGCTCTACGTTCAAATACAACGGGTGCAAAACAGTTGCACACGCGGAATACTCAGGTTAAACTTGACGAGCCTAGCATATAACAGATATGGCCTCAGAACACGGAGACCGAAAGGTCAAGCGTGAATCATATACTAGATATGACCAACATATTGATGTTCACCATTGATACTACTCCATCTCACGTGATGATCGGACATGGTTTAGTTGATTTGGATCACGTGATCACTTAGAGGATTAGAGGGATATCTTTCTAAGTGGGAGTTCTAAAGTAATATGATTAAATGAACTTAAATTTATCATGAACCTAGTACCTGATAGTATCTTGCTTGTCTATGTTTGATTGTAGATAGATGGCTCGTGTTCTTGTTCCGTTGAATTTTAATGCGTTCCTTGAGAAAGCAAAGTTGAAAGATGATGGTAGCAATTACATGGACTGGGTCCGTAACTTGAGGATTATCCTCATTGCTGCACAGAAGAATTACGTCTTGGAAGCACCGGTAAGTGCCAAGCCTGCTACAGGAGCAACACCAGATGTTATGAACGTCTGGCAGAGCAAAGCTGATGACTACTCGATAGTTCAGTGTGCCATGCTTTACGGCTTAGAACCGGGTCTTCAACGACGTTTTGAACGTCATGGAGAATGTGAGATGTTCCAGGAGTTGAAGTTAATATTTCAAGCAAATGCTCGGATTGAGAGATATGAAGTCTCCAATAAGTTCTATAGCTGCAAGATGGAGGAGAATAGTTCTGTCAGTGAACATATACTCAAAATGTCTGGGTATCATAATCACTTGACTCAACTGGGGGTTAATCTTCATGTTGATAGTGTCATTGACAGAGTTCTTCAATCACTGCCACCAAGCTACAAAAGCTTCATGATGAACTATAATATGCAACGGATGAATAAGACTATTCCTGAGCTCTTCGCGATGCTAAAAGCCGCGGAGGTAGAAATCAAGAAGGAGCATCAAGTGTTGATGGTCAATAAGACCACCAGTATCAAGAAAAAGGGCAAAGGGAAGAAGAAACGGAACTTCAAGAAGAATAGCAAACAAGTTGCTGCTCAGGAGAAGAAACCCAAGTCTGGACCTAAGCCTGAGACTGAGTGCTTCTACTGCAAGCAGACTGGTCACTGGAAGCAGAACTACCCCAAGTATTTGGCGGATAAGAAGGATGGGAAAGTGAACAAAGGTATATGTGATATACATGTTATTGATGTGTACCTTACTAATGCTCGCAGTAACACCTTGGTATTTGATACTAGTTCTGTTGCTAACATTTGCAACTCGAAACAGGGGCTACGGATTAAGCGAAGATTGGCTAAGGACGAGGTGACGATGCGCGTGGGAAATGGTTCCAAAGTCGATGTAATCGCGGTTGGCACGCTACCTCTACATCTACCTTCGGGATTAGTATTAGACCTAAATAATTGTTATCCGATGCCAGCGTTGAGCATGAACATTATATCTGGATCTTGTTTGATGCGAGGCGGTTATTCATTTAAATCAGAGAATACTGGTTGTTCTATTTATATGAGTAATATCTTTTATGGTCATGCACCCTTGATGAGTGGTCTATTTTTAATGAATCTCGATAGTAGTGATACACATATTCATAATGTTGAAATCAAAAGATGCAGATTTGATAATGATAGTGCAACTTATTTGTAGCACTGCCGTTTAGGTCATATCGGTGTAAAGCGCATGAAGAAACTCCATACTGATGGACTTTTGGAACACTTGATTATGAATCACTTGGTACTTGCGAACCGTGCCTCATGGGTAAGATGACTAAAACACCGTTCTCCGGTACTATGGAGAGAGCAAAGGATTTGTTGGAAATCATACATACAGATGTATGTGGTCCAATGAATGTTGAGGCTCGTGGCGGATATCGTTATTTTCTCACCTTCACAGATGATTTAAGCAGATATGGGTATATCTAGTTAATGAAACATAAGTCTGAAACATTTGAAAAGTTCAAAGAATTTTAGAGTGAAGTTGAAAATCATCGTAATAAGAAAATAAAGTTTCTACGATTTGATCGTGGAGGAGAATATTTGAGTTACGAGTTTGGTCTACATTTGAAACAATGCGGAATAGTTTCGCAACTCACGCCACCCGGAACACCACAGCGTAATGGTGTGTCTGAACGTCGTAATCGTACTTTATTAGATATGGTGCGATCTATGATGTCTCTTACTGATTTACCGCTATCGTTTTGGGGTTATGCTTTAGAGACGACTGCATTCACGTTAAATAGGACACCATCGAAATCCGTTGAGACGACGCCTTATGAACTGTGGTTTGGCAAGAAACCAAAGTTGTCGTTTATGAAAGTTTGGGGCTGCGATGCTTATGTGAAAAAGCTTCAACCTGATAAGCTCGAACCCAAATTGGAGAAATGTGTCTTCATAGGATACCCAAAGGAGACTGTTGGGTACACCTTCTATCACAGATCCGAAGGCAAGACTTTTGTTGCTAAATTCAGAGTTTTTCTAGAGAAGGAGTTTCTCTCGAAAGAAGTGAGTGGGAGAAAAGTAGAACTTGATGAGGTAATTGTACCTGCTCCCTTATTGGAAAGTAGTACATCACAGAAACCGGTTTCTGTGAGACCTACACCAATTAGTGAGGAAGGTAATGATAATGATCATGAAACTTCAGATCAAGTTACTACCGAACCTCGTAGATCAACCAGAGTAAGATCCGCACCAGAGTGGTACGGTAATCCTGTTCTGGAAGTCATGCTACTAGATCATGATGAACCTACGAACTAGAAGAAGCGATGGTGAGCCTAGATTCCGCAAAATGGCTAGAAGCCATGAAATCTGAGATGGGATCCATGTATGAGAACAAAGTGTGGACTTTGGTTGACTTGCCCATTGATCGGCAAGCAATTGAGAATAAATGGATCTCCAAGAAGAAGACTAACGCTGACGGTAATGTTACTGTCTAGAAAGCTTGACTTGTTGCGAAAGGTTTTCGACAAGTTCAAGGGATTGACTACGATGAGACCTTCTCACCCGTAGCGATGCTTAAGTCTGTCCGAATCATGTTAGCAATTGCCGCATTTTATGATTATGAAATTTGGCAAATGGATGTCAAAACTGCATTCCTGAATGGATTTCTGGAAGAAGAATTGTATATGATGCAACCAGAAGGTTTTGTCGATCCAAAGGGAGCTAACAAAGTGCGCAAGCTCCAACAATCCATTTATGGACTGGTGCAGGCCTCTCGGAGATGGAATAAATGCTTTGATAGTGTGATCAAAGCATTTGATTTTATGCAGACTTTTGGAGAAGCCTATATTTACAAGAAAGTGTAGGAGCTCTGTAGCATTTCTAATATTATATGTGGATGACATATTATTGATTGGAAATAATATAGAATTTCTGGATAGCATAAAGGGATACTTGAATAAGAGTTTTCAATGAAAGACCTCGGTGAGGCTGCTTACATATTGGGCATTAAGATCTATAGAGATAGATCAAGACGCTTAATTGGACTTTCACAAAGCACATATCTTGACAAAGTTTTGAAGAAGTTCAAAATGGATCAAGCAAAGAAAGGGTTCTTGCTTGTGTTACAATGTGTGAAGTTGAGTAAGACTCAATGTCCGACCACTGCAGAAGATAGAGAGAAAATGAAAGATGTTCCCTATGCTTCAGCCATAGGCTCTATCATGTATGCAATGCTATGTACCAGACCTGATGTGTGCCTTGCTATAAGTCTAGCAGGGAGGCACCAAAGTAATCCAGGAGTGGATCACTGGACAGCGGTCAAGAACATCCTGAAGTACCTGAAAAGAACTAAGGATATGTTTCTTGTATATGGAGGTGACAAAGAGCTCATCGTAAATGGTTGCGTTGATGCAAGCTTTGACACTGATCCGGACGATTCTAAATCGCAAACCGGATACGTGTTTACATTAAATGGTGGAGCTGTCAGTTGGTGCAGTTCTAAACAAAGCGTCGTGGCGGGATCTACATGTGAAGCAGAGTACATAGCTACTTCGGAAGCAGCAAATGAAGGAGTCTGGATGAAGGAGTTCATATCCAATCTAGCTGTCATACCTAGTGCATCGGGTCCAATGAAAATCTTTTGTGACAATACGGGTGCAATTGCCTTGGCAAAGGAATCCAGATTTCACAAGAGAACCAAGCACATCAAGAGACGCTTCAATTCCATTCGCGATTTAGTCCAAGTGGGAGACATAGAAATTTGCAAGATACATACGGATCTAAATGTTGCAGACCCGCTGACTAAGCCTCTTCCACGAGCAAAACATGATCAGCACCAAGGCTCCATCGGTGTTAGAATCATTACCGTGTAATCTAGATTATTGACTCTAGTGCAAGTGGGAGACTGAAGGAAATATGCCCTAGAGGCAATAATAAAGTTATTATTTATTTCCTTGTATCATGATAAATGTTTATTATTCATGCTAGAATTGTATTAACCAGAAACATAATACATGTGTGAATACATAGACAAACAGAGTGTCACTAGTATGCCTTTACTTGACAAGCTCGTTGATCAAAGATGGTTATGTTTCCTAACCATAGATATGATTTTGTTATTTGGTTAACGGGATCACATCATTAGGAGAATGATGTGATTGACTTGACCCATTCCATTAGCTTAGCACTTGATCGTTTAGTTTGTTGATATTGCTTTCTTCATAACTTATATATGTTCCTATGACTATGAGATTATGCAACTCCCGTTTACCGGAGGAACACTTTGTGTGCTACCAAACGTCACAACATAACTGGGTGATTATAAAGGTGCTCTACAGGTTTCTTCGAAGGTATTTGTTGGGTTGGCGTATTTCGAGATCGGGATTTGTCACTCCGATTGTCAGGTATCTCTGGGCCCTCTCGGTAATGCACATCACTCAAGCCTTGCAACCATTGCAACTAATAAGTTAGTTGCGGGATGATGTATTACGGAACGAGTAAAGAGACTTGTCGGTAACGAGATTGAACTAGGTATTGAGATACCGACGATCGAATCTCGGGCAAGTAACATACCGGTGACAAAGGGAACAACGTATATTGTTATGCGGTCTGACCGATAAAGATCTTCGTAGTATATGTAGGGGCCAATATGAGCATCCAGGTTCCGCTATTGGTTATTGACCGAAGACGTGTCTCGGTCATGTCTACATAGTTCTCGAACCCGTAGGGTCCGCACGCTTAAAGTTCGGTGACGATCGTAATTAGGGTTTTTGTGTTTTGATGTACCGAAGGTTGTTCGGTGTCCCAGATGTGATCACGGACATGATGAGGAGTCTCGAAATGGTCGACACATAAAGATTGATATATTGGAAGCCTATATTTGGATATCGGAAATGTTCTGGGTGAAATCGGGATTTTACCGGAGTACCGGGGGTTACTGGAACCCCCCGAGGGTTATTGGGCCTACATGGGCCCTAAGGGAGAAGAGGAGGGCCGGCCAGGGCAGGCCGCACGCCCCCTCCCCCTAGTCCGAATAGGACAAGGAAGGGGGGGGCGGCGCCCCCCTTTCCTCTTTCTCCCTTCCCTCTTCCTTTTCCAACAAGGCAAGAGGGGGGAGTCCTACTCCAGGTGGGAGTAGGACTCCTCCAGGCGCATCCCTTGGGCCGGCCGCACCTCCCTCTCTCCCTCCTTTATATACGGGGGCAAGGGGGCACCCCATGACACAAAAGTTAATCTTCGTGATCGTTCCTTAGCCGTGTGCGGTGCCCCCTTCCACCATATTCCACCTCGTTCATATCGTAGTGGTGCTTAGGCGAAGCCCTACGTCGGTAGAACATCATCACCATCATCATGCCATCATGCTGACGAAACACTCCCTCAACACTTTGCTGGATCAGAGCTCGAGGGACGTGACCGAGTTGAACGTGTGCAGAACTCGGAGGTGCCGTACGTTCAGTACTTGCACTACTAGGAAAAGGGCTAAAGATGGAATTGACACTAATGGAGCACCAGAGAAGTGGTGCGCCACTACTATATACTAATGGCGCACCATGTGGGGATGCGCCATTAGTGTGGACGACACTAATGGCGCACCAGGCACACGGTGCGCCACTAGTAACAAAATGTTTTTTTTCATTTTTTCAAACATACTAATGGCACATCCGGGCAGAGTGCGCCATTAGTAGTTAGAACTACTAATGGCGCACCAGCCGTAGAGTGCGCCACTACTGTATTTTTTTTACTTTTTTGCAAAACTACTAATGGCGCACCATTGCATAGTGCGCCATTACTAGTTTAAACTAGTAATGGCGCACTGTGCCACGGTGCGCCATTAGTATAATTTTTCTTTACTTTTTTGCAAAACTACTGATGGCGCATGTCTATGTGGTGCGCCATTAGTATGTTGGGTTACTAATGGCGCATGTCTGTGTGGTGCGCCATTAGTAACCTGGGACCAGCTAGATATTTTTGGACAGCCACACCTACACACTCACTTTCCCCACTTCATTCCCCCCACCTCCTTCTCTAAGCTTGTCGCCTTCCTCCTCCTACTCACCTCATTTGCACCATAGATTCATCAAAATTAAGTGTTGAAATTACCTTTTTTTGATAGGTAAGTAAGGGGGAAGCTATCTTCATGTTGTAGATCTACTTTTTTTTCTCCCTAGCTCGCTCCAACAACGTGCACATGCACTTTTTGTGGCCTAGCTAGATCTATGTATGTTTGTGGTGTTGCATATGTTTGTGGTGTTGCATATATGTTTGTGTTTGTAGGTACCGGTATTTGAAATGCGATAGTTGCCAATATTTTGCCGGAATGTTGATTCATTTCCGTTTCAGCGAGAATTTTGGCACTATGCATTCTTTTTGGTCCTATTTTTAGGGAAAGTCTTGCCAAATTTTTTCTTGGTTCTAAAATATCATTTTGCTCTACCCCGCAGGAGACCATGGTCCGCACGATGACCGAAGGCATCGTGAATAGGTTTTTGAGCTCCGCGAAGGCCGAGATGCTTCAAAAGAACGAGACGGAGATAAGATGTCCGTGTCGAAGATGCAAGCTGAAGAGCCTTATTGCGGACCCGGCTTCCGGGCAGGTGCGGGACCACCTGCTCTTGCATGGTTTCATGGATGGCTATCGGTGGCAAGGTGATGAAGATGAATATGAAGTCGTCCATGGGGGCCAGGCAAGAAATGAGGAAGGGCAGCAAGACAACCACCGCGGCTCGGGCGGGCGAGAAGACGAAGAATCTCCAGGACATGATCACGACGGTGATGCTGTACACAGTCATCATGTAGAAGATGCCGGACATGATGATGAGGAAGATGCCGGAGCAGACGAAGGGCATGATCATGAAGATCTAGATGCCGGAGGAGCAGACGACGATGGACCATCGATGGGCTGGGTGCAGGACCCTCATATTCAAGAGCTGCTTGTCAAGCAGACGGATAACGCAAGAGCTGCCGCCTGAGAGAAAGCCAAGCTGGATCAACTGGAGATAGACACGGTTACTCCATTGTATGAAGGATGCAGACCCGAGGATACCCGCCTGAAAGTAACGCTCATGGCTTTGGAGATGAAGGTAAAACACAAAATGACGGACACATGCTTCGACAAGAACATGTCATTCTGGCATGAACGTCTTCCCAAGGGGAACAAGTGCCCGACCAGTTTCGAGGAGGCGAAGAAAGTCGTGTGTCCTCTGGATTTACCGCACGTGAAATACCATGTGTGCATGAACAATTGCATCATTTATCGATGCGAGCACGCGGAGTCTACCATATGTCCGGTGTGCGGCGTCACTCGATACAAGAAGAGGAAGAAAGCTCCTCGAAAAGTGGTGTGGTACTTTCCGATCACTCCTCATCTGCAGTGGTATTTCGCGGACCCTAAGGTAGTAGAGCTCCTGCGTTGGCACGCGGATAGGGAGGAGAAGAAAGCGAGAAGATGACGCAAATGATCCAGAGATAAATAAAAAAGACAAGATGTTGAGTCACCCTAAGGATGGGAGCCAGTGGCAAGCGTTGAACTTCGAACACCCAGAATTTGGGAAGGATCCAAGGAACATCGTGCTGGGCGCGAGCACCAATGGAGTCAATCCGTTTGGCAGCCAGAGAAGCACACATAGCACCTGACCTGTGTTTGTGTGGATGTACAACCTTCCCCCTGGTTGTGCATGAAGAGGAAGTACATTCACATGAGTATGCTAATTGAAGGGCCGAAACAACCAGGGAACGACATCAATCTGTATCTGGATCTGCTGAAAGAGGAGCTAGACACGCTGTGGAAAATGCCAGCCAATACGTGGGACGCCACGGAGAAAGAATATTTCCCTATGAGAGCCGCACTGCTCACGACGGTGCACGACTATCTCGGTTACGAATATCTCGCGGGGCAGGTGGTCCACGAATTTTCTGGATGCGTCATGTGCATGGATGACACAATGTATCGCCAGCTAGATAGAGATCCCGGGTCTTCGAAAACCGTGTTCATGGGACATCAAAGGTGGCTTCACGACGATGACCCGTGGAGGAAACGCAAGGATCTATTCGATGGTGAAACCGAACTCCGAAGACGCCCGCGTACGAGGAGCGGCGAGGAAATAGACGGGCTGTTGAAAAATTGGAAAGATTGCCCACTGCCAGGAAAGAAGCCAAAGGAGCCAGAGCCGAGAAAGAAGCGAAAGGCGCCAGAGCCGCTGCTGAAGGTATGGAAAACGAGGTCTGTTTTCTGGGACTTGCCGTACAGGAAGATCCACTGTGTGCCTCACAGCCTTGATGCCATGCATATCACGAAGAACATGTGCGAGAGTCTGCTTGGTACCCTGCTCAACATGCCAGAGAGGACCAAAGATGGGCCGAAAGCAAGGGTAGACTTGAAATCAATGGGCATCAGGCAGGAGCTTCACGCTAATGATGATGATGATGATGATGATGAGGCGAAGCAGGACACAGAAAGTCGTCGCAAAGGCAAAAAGGCCAAGAAGACCAGAAATGACTACCCTCCCGCGTGCTTCACTCTAAGTCAGGAGGAGATCGAGCAGTTTTTCACCTGCCTCGTAGGAGTAAAACTTCCTTACGGTTACGCGGGGAAGATAAGCAGATACCTAGACCCAGCGAAGCAGAAGTTCAGCGGGATGAAGTCTCATGACTGTCACGTGCTGATGACGCAGATACTTCCAGTTGCAATCCATGGGATCATGGACGCGCACGTCCATGAAACGCTATTTGGCCTATGCAACTTTTTCGACGTCATCTCTCGGAAGTCGGTTGGCGTGAGGCAACTCAGAAGGCTACAGGAAGAGATCGTGGTGATACTATGCGTGCTTGAGATGTCCTTCCCGCCCGCATTCTTCGACGTTATGGTGCATCTACTGGTCCATATCGTGGAGGATATCATCCAACTCGGGCCGACGTTCCTGCACAGCATGATGCCATTCGAAAGGATGAATGGTGTCATCAAAGGATACGTTCGCAACATGTCACGTCCAGAGGGAAGTATAGCCAGGGGCTTTCTGACCGAAGAGTGCATCTCCTACTGCACGAATTATCTAGGCATCGAGAACCCCGTTGGTCTGCCCGTCATCAGGTACCTCGGCAGGCTCGCTGGATGGGGTCACCGTGAGGGTCGCCGCGAAATGCATGTCGACTTAGAGGGTCGACTCGCCGACTTTGAAAGAGCAAACCTAGTCGCGCTACAACACATAGACGTGGTCGATCCTTGGGTGGTAGAGCACAAAACCTTTATCGAGAAGACATACAATTACTGAGGCCAACAGAGGACGGACGGAGATATAATCAAAGAGCACAACTCATGTTTCACGCGTTGGTTCAAGCAGAAGCTTCTGTCGTACCCTTTACATGAGGATTCTTCTGCGGAAGAACAACTCATATTCGCCTTGTCACAGGGCGCCGAGCACAACCTGATGACCTATGAGGCGTACGATATCAACGGCTACACATTCTACACCGAGGACAAGGACATGAAGAGCGATGGTTATCAGAACTCCGGGGTAACAATGGAATCCTACACCGGTAACGACAAGGACAGATACTACGGAAGGATCGAGGAGATCTGGGAGCTGAGCTACACTAGAAAGAAGGTCCCGATGTTCCGTGTCAGATGGGCCAAGAGCGTCCTAAAAGAAGACCGGTATTTCACCACCATGGTTATACCCGAAGCCAAATCCAAGACCGCGGGCGCAAACGTCACCGCGAAAAATGAGCCATGGGTACTGGCTTCCCAAGTGGACCAATGCTTCTTCATTACCGACCCGTCAAAGCCCAGTCGTGTTGTCGTGAGGAGAGGCAAAAGGAAGATCATCGGAATGGATGGAGTAGCCAATGAGCAAGACTTCGACAAGTACGGCGACCCGAAGATCGAACATGACAACGACGATGAAGTAGCAGCATACACCACAAGAAGAAGCAGGACCACCCTACCTAAAGGACGTCCGTTCCACAGAAGAACTCCATTTGCGAAAAAGAAGGGCAAGAAGATTATAAACAGATAGCTAGCTAAGATCGACTGTATTTAAATCATAGTCTTCATTTCTTGGTTGTATTTCATGGGCACTTTTTGATATCATGAATATTTTTAAATTTCATGGGCACTTTTTGAATTCATGAAAAAATATTGAATATTCATGAGGACACTCGATCTCGACCCCCCTCCATCTCGATCGCTATCCCCCCTCGCCAGATCCCCCCTCGCCAGATCCCCCTTGCCAGATCCCCCTCGCCGCCGAGCACCCCCCGCACCCTCCCCCGCTCCACCACCGCCGACGACCCCCACACCCTCCCCCGCTCCACCGTCACAAATGAATGCAACTAAAAATCCAAAAAAACAAATTTGTTATATTTTCAAATAACAAATTTGATGATATTTTTTTATATTCATAAATATTTTCAAATAACAAATCTGATGATATTTTTTAAAAAATTATTACTGTTTTTACAAAAATTTATTAATGTTTCATATTCATATTCATTTTCATATTCATATTCATTTTCATATCCATATTCATATTAATTTTCTATTAAATTATTAGATGCAAAAAAATAATAATAAAAAAATCTTACTTATGGCGCACGGCTGGCTGGTGCGCCATTGCTATCTAATAAAAAAGAATACTAATGGCGCACCGTCTCGGGGGTGCGCCATTGCTATAAAAAAACATACTAATGGCGCACCGCCAGGGGGTGCGCCATTAGTAATCTTCCCCCCTAGTCGTCCGATCCCTTCGTCCCTCCCGCTCGCCAGATTCACTCCCCCCTCGCCAGATTCATTCCCCCCTAGTCGCCCGACGACCCCCGCGCCCCACCTCGCCGTCTCGGTCCTCGCCGCCGACGGCCTGCCCCGCTCCTTCCCTCCACTCCTCAATCGCCCTCTCGGTCCTCGCCGCCGACGGCCTGCCCCGCTCCTTCCCTCCACCCCGAGTGCCGCCGCCGCGCGTCACCGCGGCCACCGACCACCCCGTCCTCCGTCGTCGTGCCTAGGAGCTGCGCCAGGAGCAACACCATCGTCACCTTCATCGTCTACGTCCACGGATTGGAGCCGGGTCATCAAGGATCGAGCGCATCGACCCCTTCTTCCTCATCACCGACCACTACTTCTCAGCGTCGATCCGCGCTGCCCCGACCACCCTCGGCCTCGCCGTCTCCTTCCCCAGCTCCGCGGTGAGCGTCTCCATCGATTCCCCTGTTTTTCTCCTTGTTTAGTCACCGTTTGTGCATGCGGGCTCGTGCTCACCGCGCCGACCGCCCCTCGCTGTAAACTCAATGTAAAATTCAATCTAAAACTCAATGTAAAATTCAGTTAAAGTGATCTGAATATAAAAACTCTTGGAGTAAAAATTCAGTCTAAAAGTCAGTTAAAGTTTTAGTTTTAGAGTAATTTTCAGTTTGTAAAACTGGGAAGTGTATTTTTTATTATGAAACTTAGTGTAACTATTTTCAATTTTGATGGAAAATCAGTCTAAAAGTCAGGAGGGGGATCTCTGCTGATTGCATATACAGATTTCTTGAATAGTGCTATTAATTACAAATAGAGCAATGTTGAAAATGAAACAAAAGGAATTGGAAAACCAGAAAGATAGGCATTCTGTTGTAAGTAAGCTAAGATAAAAAAGTATTTACTTTAAGTAATTATTTACAACAAGCATTGTGTAGGAAAATGTCATGCAGGCTGTAACTTGAACTTGAAGAACTCCTTAGATAGTTTTTTAGTCTCCTTATACAAAGCAAGCTGAAGTTTGAAACCTATTTCTCCTAAGCAGACACTGAAAAATTGCAGATAAGTAGACACTAAAAATTGCAGCCATGTCAAAGCGTCATTTCATTTGGGAGCAGTAACGAAAACTGTATGTGCTGTCATAGGTGCTGTTGTAACATCCCAAATTTTCAATTTGGAATGTTATACATTAGATCATCATGCATATCATATTTTATTTTGCATTTTGGTTGATCCTAGAAATTCTACGCGACTCAATGACCCACGGAGAGAGTTGGGGATTTCATTATTTTCATATTTGAGTTTTCTCAAATTTTGAGAATAGGATCATTTGATTTTATTTATTTTATCGTTAATTATTTCTATTACAAAAATATGAGAGAGGGAATGACATGACTTTCCCAAAATAAAGAAATATTGAGGATTTAATAATAAAATCAAATAAGATTTTATTTCGCAGTTTTTCGTTGTTTTATTTGAATTTAGGAAAAATGTGCGTTTTTCAAAATTGCATTTAGGTCCCAAATAAATGTTCACCTTGTGCGGCTTGATTTTAGAAGCCCGTGAAAATTTATTTCGGAATTTTTGGAGTCCGTTTAGTATTTCTTTTTTTTCGAACAGAATAATTAAAAAAAGAGAGAAAAAAATTCGGCGTTCGTCGTTTTTCTTTTTCTCGGATTAAATCTGTGATTTTTATGATCGCGATTCCTGATCCGATTTTCATTTTACTTTAACTTTTCACTCATTTATCGGAATCAGGTGATTCAAGCGCCTAGAGTTTCGTCTCGAAACCCTCTATCCGTTTAACCAACTTAAATAAGATTTTGCTACTGTAAAATTTGCCCTAGATCCAGATTACTAGAACGAAGTTGTTTTCTTTCGCAGTTTGATTTTCGTTGCTTCGTTCGATTTGATTCTTTTTGCCAACCGGAGTTCTTAAGTTGAACCTTCTGGTTAGATCTCTTATTTGAGTTTTACCTGTGCATTAGATGAGTACTTATTGTATGCTTGTTTGTTTGTCTGTGATAGAATACCCAGAGTGCGCCGCCTGTTACTTCGAATCGTTAGGTTTCGCGTATCATCAGCAAGGCAAGTAACACTTTCATCACACCTTTTCTACAACCTAGTTTTATTGCATTAGATCAATCCTCACACATTGCATGATTAGGATCTAATTAAATTGTGGGATGGGAAGTAGATGAGGTAGTACCTATTACCTGTTTATTATCAAACCTTTGGGAGTTACTTCTACGTTTGCTTATTATACCATGCTATACTAGTAGATGTGGATTGGGTGAGTGAAATCCATGACAGATGTGAGATTGTTAATTAATGGTTTATCTAAGGTGGCAACTTAAACACACACCTGGGTGGATTGAGGCACCTGGTATTCCAGGACTTGCCTGTTTTCTTTTGGACTGCCACCCAGGCTCAAAGAGATCATGAGACTATTCATACTAGAAACTTCCGTGTGCAGCCACAAGCTATTATGGGCTCTAGCATAGTTGACTAAGTCGTGCGAACTCTTACAGTGGTAGACTAGTAGATGTAGGGGATGTAGGTGGTACGGTCTACCCATCGTAAGGTGCTAGCGCTTTTGAAAGACTATGTCTCGGTCATCCATCTTCTCAAACACCATGTAGTGCGAGAAACCAAACGGAGGCGATCGAGTCTTGTGGGGAAAAGTGCGCAAACCTCTGCAGAGTGTAATAAACTAATCATGGTTAGCCGTGTCCCCGGTTATGGACATCTTGAGTATCTAGTACTTGGATTATCGTGTGAATCTCAACATGTTACTCTAAAATTAATTTTGTTGGGTTATGTTTAATGATGATGCTTAATTGGGATTGAGAATGCTGTCAACCTTTCTCAATGTTTAACAACCACCATGATAGTTAAATAAATTTATTCCTTTGAAGTAGGGAAAAATTGGCTTTACGCAAAACTGTAACCATAGAGCTTTCCACCAGCCAAATATACATATAGTATAGCTGTTTCATTCCATTACTCTCTATGTGTTACCTTGCCAGCATATTCCATGTGCTGACCCGTTTTCGGGCTGCAACGTTAATGTTGTAGACTTTTCAGACGACGATTAAGGAGTTTTTAGGTCGTGGTTCTATAGTCAGTGATGCCATTGGAGTTGATGGACTCACTTATCTTCCAAGCCTTCCGCTGTTATTGTTATTAGATGGCCTTAAGCCATACTTATTGTAATAAGTTCTATTTTGAGACACTCGATGTAATAAGTGTGTGATTGCTACTCTGTTATAAATCCTCCGAGTACTGTGTGGTGTCAGCATTACTGATCCAGGGATGACACCGGTGCACAAAGATCAGACTGTTTAAGGTCTAGTCGCTATAGAGATGGTATCATAGCACACGCTGACTGTAGGACACGACCACTAAGCTAAAGACCTAGATCACTATTCACTCTCTTCTCTTCTGACCTCTCATCTTTTCTACTCTTTAGGATGGAGGATGCAAGGAACAAGTTCACACAACCGGATGAAGATTCACCCTTTGGACGATACTTGAAGGAAGTCACTAGATACCTGAACATAGGAGTACCAAGTTTCACCGGAACCTACAACGCCACTTTACCTGAAGAAGAGCACTGGATGATTCAAGTTCAAGTTCCAGGAAGGACGTTCATGCCAGTCACTGAGCCCATAGAATTTTCTTTTGATGCACCAACTTGGAGTCTAGGAAAGAGCATGGCAGCTCACATCGCCATGGGACGCATTGGAGAAGTCTACCGCAAGGATCTCAAGGATACTATCTACCAGATTTGTGGGCGCCGAGATGAACACTGGGAGATGATCAGCATCAGGAAGGATAGATCAATTGCAGCTTTTATCCTGGAGCTAAACCAGCACATTCGACGACAGGAGAACTAGATGTGCGCCGACATGATAGATCTGAAGAAGGCTAAGACTAGAATCAAGGAATTGGAGGAATAACTCAAGGCTACACGTGAAGATTATGAAGAAGAAATTGAAGTATTGGTGGAGAAGAATGATGACTTGATCAAGAAGATTGGAATATTTATGGGAGGCCCTACGCCAGTAGATGAAGACGAAGAGCCCCAGGAAATTAGCCCGGAAGACTACATCATCATCGACGACACCGACTCGGAAGCAGATAGTAGCGATGATGACTATGTTGATGAAGCTGGAGCAGATATCATGGAGTCTGCAATCGTAGAATATTTCTAGTAGACCACCTCATCAGTAGTAGTAGTCCACCATGTAAATATAGTAGTCCGAGTACTTTTGCGATAGATAGATCGATTGTATGCCCTTGTTTGATTGATTGAAGTGAATTGTTTGCTTTTGCCTCATGTGCATATGGGTAGTGTTTTCTCTTTAGACCCCCTCTATTCTTATATCTCATCTTTTCTAAACCCTCAGATGCCTCCGAGACGTGACCCCGTATTTGCCTTTCCACCGGAGCTCACCTAGTTGATCCAGCAGCAGAACACATTGATGCAGTTGCTAGTCCAGAATCAGAATCAATGGGATTTGTGGATAAGTATAACCTACCAACCCAAGCCCTTAGGTCACCCATGTTAGTAACCTCGCCCGGAGTAGAGTATGTGGCTAGTCTATGGTGTGATTGGTTACCATTAAGGATTGGTAACTACGTTTTCCCCTCATACCTAATAGTATTGGAATCTCAAGGATTGGATGTGATATTAGGCATGGATTGGTTATCAAAGTATGAAGGGAATATTGAATGTGCTAGTAAGTCAATTTTGCTTACCACCCCAGAAGGGAGAAGGATCAAGTATGTATCCTGACATGTGCCGAAGAGGACTCAAGTAAATTGCTTAACAGGAGTTGTGCAGGAAGAAGTACTAGTGGTAAGGGATTTCCCTGAAGTATTTCCAGAGGAGTTGCCAGGCATGCCACCGGATAGAGATATTGAGTTTTTGATTGAGCTATTGCCAAGCACAGGGCCAATATCAAAGAGACCATATAGGATGCCAGCAAAGGATTTGGTGGAAATTAAGAAGCAGATTAAGGAGTTACTGGATAAGGGATATATTCGCCCAAGTTCTTCGTCTTGGGGATCGCCAGTACTTCTAGTGGAGAAGAAGGATGAATCATTAAGGATGGTTGTTGATTATCGAGGATTGAATGAAGTAACGATCAAGAACAAGTACCCGCTACCAATGATCAACGATCTGTTTGATCGATTGCAAGGATCTAAGGTATTTTCCAAGATCGATCTGCGATCAGGATACCACCAGTTGAAGATTCGAGAATAGGATATTGCTAAGACAGCTTTTACCACCAGGTATGGGCTGTATGAGTATACCGTTATGTCATTTGGTCTGACTAACGCACCTGCCTATTTTATGAACATGATGAACAAAGTGTTTATGGAGTTTCTGGATAAGTTCGTCGTAGTGTTCATTGATGATATCCTGGTTTATTCGAAGAATGAATAGGAGCATAAGGAGCATTTGCGTTTGGTACTTGGAAAGCTCAGAGAACATCAATTATATGCCAAGTTCAGGAAATGTGAGTTTTGGTTGAAGGAAGTAGGATTCCTCAGACATGTTATATCTGGAGAAGGTATAGCAGTAGATCTCGCTAAAGTTGAAACCGTGACCAAGTGGGAAGCCCCAACAACAGTTGGAGAGATTCGGAGTTTTCTTGGAATCGTAGGATACTACCAGAGATTCATTGAGAACTTCTCAAAGATTGCGAAGCCTATGACTGAGCTGTTGAAGAAGGATACCAAGTTCATGTGGACAGAGGAATGTGAGGCTAGTTTCCAGGAGTTGAAGAAATGTTTGGTTACCTCACCAGTGTTGATTTTGCCAGACCAGACCAAGGATTATGAGGTGTATTGCGACGCTTCACGTCGAGGACTTGGAGCAGTGCTTATGCAGGAAGGGAGAGTTGTTTCATATGCCTCAAGACAACTGAAGCCTCATTAGTTAAATTATGCTACACATGATTTGGAATTAGCAGCCGGAGTGCATGCACTGAAGACATGGAGACATTTTCTGATTGGAAATCATTGTGAGGTGTATACGGATCATAAGAGTTTGAAGTACATTTTCACCCAGAAGGAGTTGAATCTCAGACAAAGGAGATGGTTGGAGCTTATCAAGGATTATGATATGAAATTGCATTATCATCCTGGAAAGGCTAATGTAGTAGCAGACGCATTAAGCCACAAGAGCCATGTCAATACATTAATGACGGGAGAAATACCAAGGGAGTTAGCAAAAAATCTTCGCGAACTATGTTTGGAAATAGTTCTGAGAGGCTATGTAGCAGCATTGGAGATTCAATCAACTTTGATGGATAGAATCAGAGAAGCTCAGAAAGCTGACAAAGAGATTGCCGCTATAAAGGAGAAACTGAGCAAAGGAAAAGCTAAAGGATTTCCTGAGGATGAGCACGACACCCTATGGTTTGAAGACCGCGTTTACGTGCCCAATGACCCGGAGATCAGGAAGTTGATACTGCAAGAGGCACATGACTCACCGTATTCAATTCACCTAGGAAATACCAAGATGTATTTGGATTTGAAGGATATTTTCTGGTGGACCAGAATGAAGAAGGATATTGCGGAGTATGTAGCAGTTTGTGATGTATGCCAGAGAGTAAAGGCAGAGCATCAGAAGCCAGCAGGATTGTTACAACCATTGCCGATACCCGAATGGAAGTGGGATAAGCTAGGCATGGATTTTATCACGGGATTACCCAGGACTCGTTCAGGCTATGACTCGATTTGGGTTGTAGTCGATCGATTGACGAAAGTAGCTCATTTCATCCCGGTAAAGACCACTTACACCAGTGCTAAGTTGGCAAAGATATACATGACCAGGATCGTATGTTTGCATGGAGTTCCAAGGAGTATCGTATCAGATAGAGGAACCCAGTTTACCTCAAAGTTCTGGAAGCAGTTGCACGAAACTTTGGGAACCAGGCTAGAATTCAGTATAGCTTTTCATCCTCAGACAGATGGACAGACCGAGAGAGTCAATCAGATTTTGGAGGATATGCTGAGAGCTTGTGCACTAGATTATGGATCTAGTTGCGACGATAATTTGCCATATGCAGAGTTCTCTTACAACAACAGTTACCAAACCAGTTTGAAGATGGCCCCTTTTGAAGCTTCGTACGGAAGGAGGTGCAGAACACCGTTTTCATGGGACGAAGTTGGAGACTGCCAGTTGTTTGGTCCTGACTTGATTAAAGAGTCTAAACAGAAGGTGAAGTTGATTCGTGATAGTCTCAAGGTAGCCCAGTACAGACAGAAGAGTTATGCGGATTCTAAACGCAAGGAGACAGTTTAGGAAGTCGGAGACAGAGCTTATCTTCGAGTATCTCCACTTCGGGGAACAAAGCGTTTTGGAGTTAAAGGGAAGTTAGCGCCACGATTTGTAGGACCATATTGAGTTTTGGAGCGTATGGGAGAAGTGGCCTACAAGTTGGAATTGCCCGAAGGATTGTTAGGGGTACATGATGTGTTCCACGTTTCTCAATTAAAGAAATGTCACGCGGAGATGGCTGACATACGGTTGAGAGACACAGTGCCTTTGGAAACTATTCAGTTGGATAACGATTTGACCTACGAGGAGAAACCAGTCAAGATCCTCGAGTTTGCCAGCCGAGTTACTCGCAGCAAGGTTATCAAGTTTTGCAAAGTTCAGAGGAGCCACCACACGGAGGATGAAGCCACCCGGGAACGAGAGGAAGATTTGCTCAAAGACCACCCTCACCTATTTTCTAGCCAACTCGAATCTCGAGGCCGAGATTCATCTTAAGGGGGGTAGGTTTGTAACATCCCAAATTTTCAATTTGGAATGTTATACATTAGATCATCATGCATATCATATTTTATTTTGCATTTTGGTTGATCTAGAAATTCTACGCGACTCAATGACCCACGGAGAGAGTTGGGGATTTCGTTATTTTCATATTTGAGTTTTCTCAAATATTGAGAATAGGATCATTTGATTTTATTTATTTTATCGTCAATTATTTCTATTACAAAAATATGAGAGAGGGAATAAAATGAATTTCCCAAAATAAAGAAATATTGAGGATTTAATAATAAAATCAAATAAGATTTTATTTTGGAGTTTTTCGGTGTTTTATTCGAATTTAGGAAAAATGTGCGTTTTTCAAAATTACATTTAGGTCCGAAATAAATGTTCACCTTGTGCGGCTTGATTTTAGAAGCCCGCGAAAATTTATTTCGGAATTTTTGGAGTCCGTTTAGTATTTCTTTTTTTTCCGAGCGGAATAATTAAAAAAAGAGAGAGAAAAAAATTCGGCGTTCGTCGTTTTTCTTTTTCTCAGATTAAATCTGCAATTTTTCTGATTGCGATTCCTGATCCGATTTTCGTTTTAGTTTAACTTTTCGCTCATTTATCGGAATCAGGCGATTCAAGTGCCTAGAGTTTTGTCTCGAAACCCTCTATCCGTTTAACCAACTTAAACAAGATTTTGCTACTGTAAAATTTGCCCTAGATCCAGATTACTAGAACGAAGTTGTTTTCTTTCGCAGTTTGATTTTCGTTGCTTCGTTCGATTTGATTCTTTTTGCCAACCGGAGTTCTTAAGTTGAACCTTCTGGTTAGATCTCTTATTTGAGTTTTACCTGTGCATTAGATGAGTACTTATTGTATGCTTGTTTGTTTGTCTGTGATAGAATACCCGGAGTGCGCCGCCTCTTACTTCGAATCGTTAGGTTTCGCGGATCATCAGCAAGGCAAGTAACACTTTGATCATACCTTTTCTACTACCCAGTTTTATTGCATTAGATCAATCCTCACACATTGCATGATTAGGGTCTAATTAAATTGTGGGATGGGAAGTAGATGAGGTAGTATTTATTACCTGTTTATTATCAAACCTTTGGGAGTTACTTCTACGTTTGCTTATTATACCATGCTATGCTAGTAGACGTGGATTGGGTGAGTGAAATCCATGACAGATGTGAGATTGTTAATTAATGGTTTATCTAAGGTGGCAACTTAAACACACATCTGGGTGGATTGAGGCACCTGGGTATTCCAGGACTTGCCTGTTTTGTTTTGGACCGCCACCCAGGCTCAAAGAGATCATGAGACTATTCATACTACAAACTTCCGTGTGCAACCACAAGCTATTATGGGCTCTAGCATAGTTGAATAAGTCGTGCGAACTCTTACAGTGGTAGACTAGCAGATGTAGGGGATGTAGGTGGTACGGTCTACCCATCATAAGGTGCTAGCGCTTCTGAAAGACTATGTCTCGGTCATCCTTCTTCTCAAACACCATGTAGTGCGAGAAACCAAACGGAGGCGATCGAGTCTTGTGGGGAAAAGTGCGCAAACCTCTGCAGAGTGTAATAAACTAATCATGGTTAGCTGTGTCCCTGGTTATGGACATCTTGAGTATCTATTACTTGGATTATCATGTGAATCTCAACATGTTACTCTAAAATTAATTTTGTTGGGTTATGTTTAATGATGATGCTTAATTGGGATTGAGAATGCTGTCAACCATTCTCAATGTTTAAGAACCACCATGATAATTAAACAAATTTATTCCTTTGAAGTAGGGAAAAATTGGCTTTACGCAAAACTGTAACCATAGAGCTTTCCACCAGCCAAATATGCATATAGTATAGTTGTTTCATTCCATTACTCTCTATGTGTTACCTTGCCAGCATATTCCATGTGTTGACCCATTTTCGGGCTGCAACGTTAATGTTGCAGACTTTTCAGACGACGATTAAGGAGTTTTTAGGTCATGGTTCTATACTCAGTGATGCCATTGGAGTTGATGGACTCACTTATCTTCGAAGCCTTCCGCTGTTATCGTTATTAGATGGCCTTAAGCCATACTTATTGTAATAAGTTCTCTTTTGAGACACTCAATGTAATAAGTGTGTGATTGCTACTCTGTTATAAATCCTCCGAGTACTGTGTGGTGTCAGCATTACTGATCCAGGGATGACACCGGAGCACAGAGATCAGAGTGTTTGAGGTCTGGTCGCTACAGCTGTGCTGTCAAAAACTGTATGTGCAATCTCCAAAACAATTATGCTTAAGTGAAAATTGTATGTGCAATCTCCAAATGTATCATCATAATGTAGGTGCTGTGTTGTGTGATTCTTCATGCTGAGAACTTCAACTTTTTCAACTTGCTGGACTATATGTTCATTGGTACTACTTGTGATGCTGCTGCTGTACTACTTGGGAATTTTGTCAACTTGTGATGCTGCTGCTGTACCCCGAGAGGCCCTTGAGTTTGCCGGAATGTCGATTAACTTCCGTTCTGGCAAATTCGGGTACTCCATATGTCCTATTTTTAGCAAAGGTCATGCTGAAATTTTCCGTGAATTTTAGCATGACTTTGCTAAAAATAGGACATATGGGGTACTTGCGACTAATGGATGGGCCGGGGTATCTTAGTACTTAGTTAAGTAGGATCAACTGCCCCGCCATTCTTGCTGCATTAAACCATAGGTGGCAATAGAGCCAAGTGATTAAGCCCAACTTAGAATTCTCCTTAGCATCGATAAACCCTAGATGATAAACCCAACATAGGTGGCAATAGAGCCAAGTGGTTAGGCCCAACCTAGGGTGCCTCGGCATCGATAAACCCTAAATGATGAAAACTTAACTTGGCTTCTATAGGGTGCCTCGGTGTCGATGAGAACCTAAATGATGTACGCTTAGGCTTTTAGGGTGCCTCGGCATCGACAAACCCTAAATGATAAAAACTTAGCTTTTAGGATGCCTCAGTGTCGACAAACCCTAAATGATGAGACCATGATCTTGTTCCTTGACAATAACCAACTTTTTAACCAAACTTTTTTCCTATTTAGAGCGAAACATGGCCCACAACGATGAGGCTGGCGGTTCGGGCGGCAAGCAATTCGGGGAGCTGTCCCAGGAGTTGGAGGAAGAACCTCACC
Organism: Triticum urartu; assembly: GCF_003073215.2. Taxonomy (NCBI): domain Eukaryota; kingdom Viridiplantae; phylum Streptophyta; class Magnoliopsida; order Poales; family Poaceae; genus Triticum; species Triticum urartu. The sequence goes on from NC_053024.1 coordinate 97,093,908, forward strand.
GCTATGAGGACATCGCGGAAGACACCGATCCTGACTACACAACCCCTAGTGGCGTTGGGGATGACACCACTGATGATGGCGCCGCGGATGCCACCACTGATGATGGCGGCGCACGCACAGATGGCAGCCAACCGAAGAGGCAACAGAAGGACCGGCGCCCGAACATGCTCGACACCGTCAGGGAGGAATTTACTGAAGTGAACTCCGACGGGCATCCGACGGCGCCCAAACACGTTGTCAAGGGGTACTCGATTCAGCTCGGGTGCATTCTCCGGAGCACCGCCTCGATCAACACCGAGAACCTAAGGCATAAGGACCGAGGGAATTTGCGCAGCCTCCTCTTCACGAAGCTGCACGAACGATACAATTTCCCCGCTGATTTCGCAAACACAGGCCTCTCGGGTCATAAAGTGAACGGTGCCGCCCTCACGACGAGGAGCACGGCCCTGTCTACTTGGAAAAGCACGGTGAAGGCAATGATTGACAAAGGTGATAGTTATGAGAAGATCAAGGCGAAATATCCTTTGATTTGCGAAGATGACTACAAGGAGTTCAAGATCAAGTGCAAGAGCCCCACAACCTCCGAATCAAGTCAGTGGGGGAAAGAAATGCGGCAGTTGAACATAGGGGTCCACCAAATCGGTCCCGGCGGTTACAGAGTGGCGGAGCCTATATGGGACAATGAGGACGCGGAGCGTGCCGAGCAAGGCCTACCGCCCCGCTTCGAGAAATACAGTGACAGGCAGAACCGGAACTTTCTCAGGGCCCGGTACAAGGAGGACCCGGTAACAAAGGAGCTTACCACGGATCCGAAGACCAAGGAGCTTGAGCTTGTTCTGGTAAGGAATACACCCCCGTGTAATTAGCTCCATAAAGTTGCATTCTAATTAATCCCCAATATTTCTAAATGGTTCATGTTCCTTCCGCAGGACAAAGAAAGCAGTAGCGCGGGGTCGTCTCAGAGCTCCCCTTTCGATACCCCTTTGAATAGGGCGTTGAACGTAATGAAAAACAGGGATAAGCTCAATAAGCCGATGTCAGCTGGTCGTGTGGCCGACAAAGGCTTGTCCACAAAATGGTCGTCATACTATGCCGCTGGTGGGCGAAAGGAGAAAAAGACCAGCTCGGAAAGCCAGTCGCGCGAGGTTGAAGCACTCAAGGCGCAAGTGGCGCGAATTCCGGAGATGGTCCAAGAGCAAGTGCAAAAACAACTGGGATCGACGCTCACCGGAATTATGCCTACCTTGATTCATGGGATAACGGCGTGGATTGCGGGTGGCCAACAGGGGCCGCCCCGACTCCCAGCTTCACGGCCATCAACTCGCACAACGCGCATGCGGCGCCATTGGTGTCTCTGACGGTGGCGGTATTGGTGTCTATGGCGGTGGCGGTATTGGTGTCTTTGACGCCGGCATTGGAGCTTAATGCAACCGGGTGTACGCCGGCCGGCACCTCGCCAGCAAGCGGCCCCTCCGTCAGTTGCACGCCCGCCGTTGGCGGTGCCTCGACATTAGCCGAGCTCGACGGCATCACGGTACCTAAGCCTCTCGGCCGAGGACTTCATCTCCTTGCCTTTGACTGGGCATCCCTGACGCCCTACATGTTTTCGCAGGGCGCCGCCGACGTTCCTTGCACTCTCCTTCACTTCATGGGCGGCGAGTTGGTCGATGTCGCCAAGGGCAGAATCGTCCAACCGGGCAACCCCGTGTTCCACGGTAATCCGATGCCACCCACAGTGTATAGGGTTGAAGTGGTTCAGGTGCTGCCAGGCTGCGACGAGCTGTTACCTCCGATTCGACCCACTGGGGCCGACGAAGAAGATGAGATGACCCTCAGCACCTGCGTAAGCTGGCCCCTGCTTTAGCCGAAGACCCAGATTCGTTTTGGGGCGGGGGACACCACCCCACAGACAAGACCGCCAGTCGTGCCGGTGCCAAGCCATGGCAAGAACGTCGCAACGCTATCGGACATGCCGGACATCCCTATGGCACATGATCTGGACATGCATATGGCCCAGGATCCGGACGACGACGACAACGACGATGGTACATTTACCAACGTCGATAAGTACTTTGCTGAACATGGGTACGGTGACGAGTTATGCGGGCCTCCTTCTCAAGAACCCAAACAAGACGACCGCGATCTAGCTGGTATGACGGAGAAACCCAATTGCAACAGGCTTCGGCTGGCGTTCAGTTCTCAGGAGACGCCTCCAGCTGCCGCCTTCACCGAGCCTCAGATAGCGGAGGTGCCAAATATTATCAGCCCCAACATGCTCAAGAAGGCGGTCTATGAGCAGAACTCGGTCCCATTACAGCAGTTCAAGAAGAAGGGTCGGAAACGGCAGACTAAAAAGGGCGCCGGTGCGAGCCAGCCGGCACCGAGTACGATCCGTGCTCAGGACGGGCCACCTTCACCTAAGGATATCTCGAGGAGGGTGCATGTGGCGGGTAGGGCGATGCTACCGACAAATATGCTCAATGCTGCAACCAGTGCTATGCGGAGTCTGCACGACAGTGTTCTTTCTTTGGAGAAGCGGCGTCTCAGAGAGAATGATGTGGCATACCCGGTGTTCGTGGCCAAGGTGCCAGAGGGCAAGGGCTTTGTGGATGGCGACATCGGGGGTACGATCGTCCTGCGGTTTGATGACATCTTTGCTATGTTTAACCTTCATCCGCTGCACTACACCTTCGTTCGGATGTTTTCGCTGAGTATGGAGATGCGGATCATTAGAGACAAGACCCCGGACATCGTGATCGTCGACCCCTTCTACATGCGTGCCAAGCTCTTGAGCAGCGCTGGGGACCGCCAAGTCGCGAGTTCACACCTCGAAGACGTCATTCTGGCAAAGCCAGATAAGGATAACTTCCTTGTGGCTTACTTTCCCGAGTAAGTCATCCCTTAATCGCCCCGTAACATATGATTTCTTAGATTTCGATCGTTCTTTTTTTTCTAACATTGCGTGTTCTGTGCAGTGACACACATTGCACACTCATCCTCTTAAGCCCGAAATATTCCATGGCCACGTATTTCGACCCGAACCGTAACTCCAAGATAGACTACACAAATATCAAGAAAGTTCTTGATGATGCTCTCCTCGGTTATGCCAAATCTGGAGGCACCTTCACCAGGGCAGTTCGTAAGTATGACAAGCACGTGTTCGCCCACAATACGACGTTCTGCTACGTCAAGCAGCCGCCTGGCGGTCAGAAGGATGCCTACTATGCCCTCCATCACATGCGGGCGATCGTAAGGGACCATCATCACCTTCTGCTACCAAATAATCTCAAAGATTGGGCCGCGAGCTTGTCGGCAATCCAGGACGCGGACATCAGACAAGAATTCTTTCGCATCCAGTCAGAGTTTGCGGACATCATCCATCAAGATGTCCTTCATACCTCGAGGCAGTTCTTCCTCAGATATCAACCATCCAACAGGGAGATAGACGGAATGCTACAAATGCAGGTTGATAACGCCCGCGATTTCATGACCATCACGGCAGACGGCGGCTTCATCCACGCTCCTGTCCATGAGTCGAGTCGAAAGTAGTGATGCTATGTGTAGTTCTGAAACATTGATTGGCTCATGTTGTAATTAAACTTTAATGAACTTGTATGTCTCTTTGGATTGGACAGTCATTCAACTTAGGTGTAATCGATGCTATTTATTAGTAGGACCATGAATCGTGCTATTAATGTCTTGCTTTTCTCTTCCGATCCTTTTGTTGCATACTTATATATTGCTTATGTATGTATTTCTGTTGTTTGGCTTGTGCATAGAGATGCCGTTGTATGTCGTGTACAAGGGTAAGGTTCCCGGAGTCTACAGCGACTGGGAGGAGTGTCGGAGACAGGTTCACCGTTTCAGCGGTAACAGTTACAAAGGGTACACCACTAGGGCGGAGGCGGAATCTAGATACGCCCGCTATCTAGAGGGAGAGAGGAGGGAGCGTTGGAGGAACCGGATGAAGACCAGTTTCATCGTGATGATGCTCATCGTGATGACCGCAGCTCTCTTCTATGTGATGGTAGTTTAGATGATCGATATCGACTTGTAATGTGAAGACAAACTCGATAATCGCGGTCTCGAGACTTGTAATGTTTTATCTTTGTTCGGTCTTTTGAATTCGGAGACTAATATGATGAATTGTATTCGGAGACTAATCTTCTATTGTATTCGATGAATCTGCTGTTGCTGTGTGCTACTGTCTATATTCTGTCAAATAATATATTTTGTAACCTGTGCAAAAATCAGAAAAGTAAAAAAAACTAATATTCATACTAATGGTGAATCACTACAGAGTGCGCCATTAGTATGCCAAAGTATACTAATGGCGCATCACCAAACAGTGCGCCATTAGTATGCCAAGTATACTAATGGCGCATCCATCCGCAGTGCGCCATTAGTGTGCCAAAGCACATGGTTAAATATGGCCCCTGGGAGGCATACTAATGGCGCATGGTATTATATACTAATGGCGCACTGGGTGGTGCGCCATTAGTATACCAGATACTAATGGCGCACCAGTGGTGCCCCATTAGTAATAAATACTAGTGGCGTGATACTAATGGCGCACCAGTGATGCGCCATTAGTAGGCAAAACTGGTGCGCCATTAGTAGCCCTTTTCCTAGTAGTGTTGGATCGGTCAGATCGGGAAGACGTACGACTACTTCCTCTACATTGTGTCAACGCTTCCGTTGCCGGTCTACGAGGGTACGTAGACAACATTCTCCTCTCTCTCGTTGCTATGCATCACCATGATCTTGCGTGTTCGTAGGAATTTTTTTGAAATTACTACGTTCCCCAACACTTAGTGACCGGGTTTATCGTTGAAGTATTTCATCCTGAGTGGTTGGCTAACCCGGTGTTAGTTCTTAAGAAGAATGGCACTTTGCAGATGTGTGTGTACTACACGGACTTAAACAAGGCTTTTCCGGCTGCTCCGTTTGCTCTCCCACGTATTGATCAAATAATTGATGCTACGGCGGGTTGTGAGCGTTTGAGTTTTTTTGGATGTTTATTCTGGTTATCATCAGATCAAGATGGCAGTGAAGGACTAGGAGAAGACAACTTTCATTACTCCATTTGGAGCCTTTTGCTATGTGTTTATGCCTTTTGGGCTCAAAAGTGCCCAGGCGACTTACCAGCGGTGTGTGCAGAATTGTCTTCACAATCAGATCGGGCGTAATGTTCATGCTTATGTAGATGACATTGTGGTAAAATCCAGGAAGAAGGAGACCTTGATTGATGATTTGAAGGAGATATTTGAAAATTTGCGGGTTTATTAGATGATGCTTAACCCGGCCAAATGTGTTTTTGGTGTATCGGCGGGTAAGCTTTGGGGGTTTGGTTTCTAACAGAGGCATCGAAGCTAACCCGGAGAAAATCAAGGCTATTACTTCCTTAGCTAAACTGGCATGTGTCAATGATGTTCAGCGTTTGGCAGGTCGTATTGCGGCTTTAAGCCGGTTCATAAGCCGATTAGGGGAGAAGGCTATCCCTCTTTATTAGATGATGAAGAAGACAGATCACTTTGTTTGGAGTGATGCTGCTAATCAAGCATTTGAGGATCTGAAGAAACAGTTGGCTGAGCCGCCCGTTCTTGCTGCTCCAATTGATAAAGAGCCCTTGTTGTTTTACGTGGCAGCTAATAGCCAGGCTGTCAGTGTAGCCATTGTGGTGGAAAGGAAAGAGGCAGACAAGGAGTACCCGGTTCAACGGCCAGTTTACTACATCAGTGAGGTACTTATTGAGTCCAAGCAGAGGTATACGCACTGGCATAAGCTGGTGTACGGGGTTTTCATGGCAAGCCGGAAGCTTAAGCAATATTTTCTGGGTCATCCCATTATTGTGGTTAGCTCTGCTCCTTTGAGAGACATCATCCAAAACAGAGAAGCCACAGGCTAGGTTGCCAAGTGGGCCATTGAGCTTGGACCCCATGGTTTGAAGTATGTCCCTCGTACGGCCATCAAGTCCCAAGCACTCGTGGATTTTATCAATGATTGGACAGAGTTTGCAGACACCTGAGGAAAAGCCAGATAACACTTGGTGGACTATTCACTTTGATGGATCCAGGCAGTTCGAAGGCTCGGGGGCTGGAGTTGTCTTGACTTCCCCGCGAGGTGATAAGTTTTCTTATATTCTCCGGTTAATGCTCCCTTGTACTAACAATGCAGCTGATTATGAAGCCTTGCTCCATGGTCTTTGGATGGCTAAAGAGATGAATCAAAGTCGGGTGAGATGCTTTGGCGACTCAGATTTGGTAGCTCAGCAAATTTCTGGTACTTGGGATTCTAAGGATCCACTCATGGCGGCTTATCGTCGAGAGGTTGATGCTATTGCGGGTCACTTCAAGGGTTACCAAGTTGAGCATATTGATCGCATGAAGAACGAGGCGCCTGACACTTTAAGCCGATTAGGGTCTCAGCGTAAGCCGGTACCACCTAACACCTTCCTGGATATTTTGCTTAGCCCTTCTGTCAAGTTGCCTACAGAGGAAGATCTTGTTGTTCCTGACCCGGAAGCACAATTGGTGGCGGCTCTTCAAGCTATTCCTGATTGGACAGTGTTGTATTTGGCTTACATGACCCAGGGCGAGTTACCTGAAGATGAGATCTTGGCCAGGCAGATAACCCGGCGATCTAAGTTAATGATGATTGTTAATGGGGAGTTGCACCATCGCAGTGTCACAGGGGCGTTTCAACATTGTGTTTCTCCTGAAGAAGGCTATGAGATTCTGCGAGAGATTCATGAAGGAGATTGTGGTCATCATGCCGGCTCTAAATCTCTCGTCGCCAAGGCTTTTTGTCACGGTTTTTATTGGTTGACGGCTCATGCTGATGCTGAGGATTTGGTCAGCAAATGTGACGGTTGTCAGAAGTTTTCACGACGAGTTCATGTTTCGGCTCAAGAGTTGAGGATGATTCCAATTACTTGGCCGTTTGCGACTTGGGGGCTTGATATGGTTGGGCCCTTCAAGAGGTCCAAGGATAAGAAGACCCACCTTTTGGTGGCAGTTGATAAGTTCACTAAGTGGGTTGAAGCAGAGCCAGTTAGTAAGTATGATGCAGCAATGGCGGTTCAACTCATCAAGAAGGTGATCTTCTGTTTTGGCTTTCCACACAGCATTATAACCAATAATGGTACTAATCTCTCTAAAGGTGCTATGAAAGAATTTTGTCAACGGGAGCATATTCGGCTTGATGTTTCCTCTGTGGCTCACCCTCAATCTAATGGTCAAGCGGAATGAGCTAATCAAGAGATTCTGCTAGGCATCAAGCCCCGGCTTATGGTTCCTTCGAAAAGAGCACCGGGTTGTTGGGTCGAGGAGTTACCCTCAGTATCAATACAACCCCCAACAGATCTACGGGTTACACACCTTTCTTCATGGTTTATGGAGCAGAGGCGGTTCTCCCTAGTGACATCCGTCACGATTCACCCTGGGTGGCGGCTTACGTTGAAGCTGACAATGAAAAGGCATGTCAAGACGCACTTGACCTGTTAGATGAGGAGCGTGATCTCGCGGAGGCTTGTTCGGTGATTTACCAGCAAGATCTACGTCGTTACCACAGCCGTCGGGTCAAAACCAGAACTTCTCAAGAAGGCGACTTAGTGCTCCAGCTCATCCAGGATCAAACGGATATGCATAAAGTATCACCACCTTGGGAAGGACCTTTTGTGGTCAGCAATAATCTGCATAATGGGTCATACTACCTTATCGATGTTTGAGACCACAAGGACTCACGCACATCAGAGGAGGAGACTCGTCGGCCGTGGAACATTGCTCATCTTCGGCCTTACTATACTTGAGACACTGGCTCTCATGATGTATATATTATAAACAATATAATAAAGCCAGCATTCCTGATAATTCAGGGCCTCTGTCGTTTCACTTCATCGAAGTTGAGTCTTTATCGTCATCTTATATGTTCGCTTAAGAGGCTTGATGCCTAAACTACAGGTACCAAAGAGAGTTGGATGCATAGCACAACTCAAACATAGGTCCCTTGACGAGCACAATTTGTAAGTATGTCACTTGGGGGCTTCCTGTTCAAACATAGGCGTATTCGACCAAAGAGAACATAGTGTCACTACTAGGGAAAACCTTATAAACAGAATTTTAGCAGCAGTGCGTGTTAAAAAAGCACGCTAGTGCTAAGTAGCAGTAGCGCGTTGGCGCAAACCGCGCTATAGATACGATTTTAGCAGTAGCGCGCCTGAAGATAAAAGCACTACTACTAAAATTCCCACTGCCAAGCCGATAGGCTACACATAGTAGTAGCGATCTACTGCGAACAGCGCTACTGCTAGTTGGTTTGTAGCAGCGCGTTTACGCAGAAAGGCGCTACTGCTAAAGGAAATAAAATTAAATGAAAATCAAATAGAAAAGTAACTAAAAATGAAAGAAATAGAAAAAGGAGAAAGGAAAAGAATAAAATGTAAATTAAAAGAAATGAAAAAAGGGAAAAATAGAAAGGAATAGCAGTAGTGCATATCCGAAAACGCGCTATAGCTAACTTAGCAGTAGTGCACTTCCCAGAACGCGCTGCTGCTACTTTTGACTTAACCGCGCGGTTCGTTCCTCCCCATGGCCACTTCCCCTAAATCCAAACTCCTCTGCGCTGTCGCCGCCGCCGTCGCCCATCAGCCGCCACGCGCCGCACACCCTCGACGCCGCCCCCGACCATGGATTCGACACCGCCCCCTCCCCTGACCTCGACGCTGCACCCAACCCCGACCTCGACGCCGCCCTCCGCCGCGCGCCCGAGCCCCGACCCCGACCTCGACGCCGTCTGCCCCTCCCTCGCCGCAGGCAGCCGAGGTGAGCACGCCTGCTCCTCCCCCTCCCCTACCTCTGCCTAGGGTTCTTCAAATTTTAATTGCATAAAATTAGTTAGGGTTCATCTAGGTGTGGAAACGAATTGGATGTTTTCTTGATTCGGAACATATACGAATAATAGCGACATATTGCTTAAGTGTATTAGTCAATAGCTATGTGACATGAAGTATTCAACTTGTGACATACAATAAGTCAATGATAAATAGGTTTATGAATAAACACTATTGTAATGCATAATAATTTCTAAGATTAATCATAAAATGAGTAAAATTTGACAACTTATTTGACTTTTAAGTTGGATAATTGGAATATCCGATCGAATATGAATATCAGATATTTCGGATTATCCGCTACCACTTTCCACCCCTAGGTTCATCAAATTAGATGGTAATTAGGGAAGTAGTTCCTAGATACTAATTAGTTAGTAAGAACTAGGTACTAATTAGGTACTAGTTTAATTTTATTTATAGTAAGTTTATTTTTAGTAAGAACTAGTTGAATTAATAAAACTAGTTGAACATGTCACATTGTTGTTATTTTTTTAGTTAAATCAATTATCCCCGCATCGACGTCAACGATGCCTATCCCGCATCCTCATCGTCGACTCGACGGAGGACACCTGCTTGACCAGATGGGCCATGTCCGGCATTGGGCTCTGTCGGGCTGGTACTGGGAGGCGCTACCTACCGGGGCGCAGCTTGGTGAGGAGCCAGCCCGTCGTTGACCCGAACCTTCTTTGGTGGTGGTCGCGTGGGCCAGTGACGGTGCAGAGGCTTGAGGACCCCGCGGAGGTGGTACGTCACCGTGTCAGCGAGGAGGACACGCACGTCCGTCGCTACTTGATTGCGTTGGAGCACATGTTCTCCAATACCTGGCAGGTTCTCCAGGGACTCACAGGAGCTATGATCATGTAATGGTTCCTTCTCTTTGGGTGTCCACCGCCTGCGCCGATACCCATCGTGTGCTAGGGTTTTAGTTGTATTAGTTATGTTATATGTATGATACTACTCGGGATGTATTAGTGATAATATTTGACGATGTACAGACGCATGATGTTGGGGATATTACTACTGGAGGTAAACCGGCCTTATGTAGCCGGGTTGACTCTTTGAAGATTAGAAGCCCATGAAGATGCAAGGATAATGGCGCTTTAAGGAAGGCCCAAGGCCCAAAGGCGGGTTACAGCCTGTAAATGTAAACTGACCTAGTCATATAACTTGTATTGTAAGATAGGGAGAGTAGAGACCGAACCAGACACATTTATGATCCGGCTTCGGGACTCTGTAACCCGGCGGGCGTCAACCTATGTATATAAAGGAACGACCCTGCCGCGGTTTAGGGACAGACAACAACTCGAGAGCCAGACAAAGTGGATTCACTCCCTGGCCTTCGAAACCCTAGCAATACCAATCACAACTAGACATAGGCTTTTACCTTCCTCGAAGGGGCCGAACTAGTATAAAACTCCCTGTGTCCCCTTGTCTGGTTTAACCCCTTAAGCTAACTGTAGGATCAAAAGTATGTCTAGAGGGGGGTGATTAGACTACTTGACAAAATAAAAACTTAACCTTTTCCCAATTTTAGTTCTTGGCAGATTTTAGCTAATTTAGGACAAGTCAAGCAATCATCACATAATTCAAGCAAGCATGCAAAGAGTATATAGGCAGCGGAAAGTAAAGCATGCAACTTGCAAGAATGTAAAGGGAAGGCTTTGGAGAATTCAAACGCAATTGGAGACACGGATGTTTTTCCCGTGGTTCGGATACGTGGTGCTATCCTACATCCACGTTGATGGAGACTTCAACCCACGAAGGGTAACGGTTGCGCGAGTCCACACAGGGCTCCACCCAAGGGTAACGGTTGCGCGAGTCCACACAGGGCTCCACCCACGAAGGGTCCACGAAGAAGCAACCACCCACAAAGGGTCCATGAAGAAGCAACCTTGTCTATCCCACCATGGCCATCGCCCACACAGGACTTGCCTCACTAGCGGTAGATCTTCACGAAGTAGGCAATCTCCTTGCCCTTACAAACTCCTTGGTTCAACTCCACAATCTTGTCGGAGGCTCCCAAGTGACACCTAGCCAATCTAGGAGACACCACTCTCCAAGAAGTAACAAATGGTGTGTAGGTAATGAACTCCTTGCTCTTGTGCTTCAAATGATAGTTTCCCCAACACTCAACTCTCTCTCATAGGATTTGGATTTGGTGGAAAGAAGATTTGAGTGGAAAGCAACTTGGGAAGGCTAGAGATCAAGATTCATATGGTAGGAATGGAATGTCTTGGTCTCAACACATGAGTAGGTGGTTCTATCTCAGAACATATGAGTTGGAATGGTGTGTGTGTTCTGATGGCTCTCTCATCGAATGAGAAGGAGGTGGAGGGGTATATATAGCCTCCACACAAAATCCAACCGTTACACAGTTTTCCAATCTCGGTGGGACCGAATCAATAAACTCGGTCGGACCGAAAATGTAAACCTAGTGACCGTTTGAGATTTTCGGTGGGACTGACATGCAACTCGGTAGGACCGATATGGTTAGGGTTTGGGCATAACGTAATCTCGGTGAGACCGATTACACAAACTCGGTGAGACCGAATTTGGTAATTAGCTAACCAGAGAGTTGGTCAAGCAAACTCGGTGGGACCGATTTGCTCTTTCGGTGAGACCGAGTGGAACTCGGTGAGACCGAAAAGTTACAAAGGGGAAACACTGAGTTTACATTGCAATCTCGGTGGGACCGATTCGCTCTTTCGGTGAGACCGAAAAGTTACGAAAGGGAAACAGAGAGTTTGCAACCCCATCTCGGTGAGACCGAGATCCTTATCGGTAGGACCGAATTGCTAGGGTTTGGCAGTGGCTAATGACAAGTGAAACTCAGTGGCGCCGGATAGGAAGAATCGGTAGGACCGAGTTTGGCTTAGGGTTTAGGTCATATGTGGATATGGGAAAGTAGTTGAGGGTTTTGGAGCATATCATTAAGCACATGAAGCAAGAGGCTCATTAAGCAACACCTCATCCCTCCTTGATAGTATTGGCTTTTCCTAAAGACTCAATGTGATCATGGATCACTAAAATATAAAATGAAGAGTCTTGAGCTTTTGAGCTTGAGCCAATCCTTTGTCCTTAGCATTTTGAGGGTTCCACTTTCACATCCATGCCATGCCAATCATTGAGCTTTCCTGAAATAATCATCTTGGAATAGCATTAGCTCAATGAGCTATATGTTGTTATGAATTACCAAAACCACCTAGGGATAGTTACACTTTCACTAACCCGTAGCGATAGCCCCACGACTAAGTCCTTTCACAAGGACATCTGCCGTGACAAACCCACGACAGTTGGCGCCCACCGTGGGGCTATCGCACGATGGTTTTGAGTTCTTGAAGGGCAACTTTGATGGACTTAAGGGATACGCTATGGGCCGGATGACGAAGAGTCATCGCGGCAAGCTCTACATCGACAACGCGGGATGGGGTCCCGAGGCCGATTCGATCGAATACGGGTACCGGGTCCCCTTTGGTGGGATTCACGTCTTCATCGGCAAAATCGGCGAACCGGCCCCTGAGCCGGACATCTGCACCGACATCATCAAAACGGCTCGGCATGCAAGTTCTTCGCCGGTTTAGCCCGAGGCAAGGCATGTCTTCGTAGGTGTCATCCATGGATCGAGATACGAGGACGGGCCGGTGTCCGATGGAGAGACCGTGGTCTGTTCTGATGACGAGTCTTTTGGAGAGACCGAATCACTTTACCAGTTGTAGGACGGCCGGATTGATGGAGGATCCGAGGGCAACAGTATTCCGGATTCCCCTGATCTGCCAAACCGGGCCGCCATCTTCATGGCCGGCACACAACCAGCGCCTCATTCATCTACCGCCACAGCAATGCTCTCTGGTTCAACAACGGCCACACCAGCAGGGGCAGGAAGCTCAGCGCCGCCTCCAGCCCAAGTCCTGACTGATTTGTTCCACGCTTTGGCAACGTTGATGGCCGCAGAGGTGGATGCAGCAGCCTGGGATCAGCACAATGCGGAGATTGCAAAAGTGAAAGACCAGATAGCCCAGGCTAAAGCGGACCCAGCGACAGAGAATGCTAGGATGGCTATAGAGCGGGCTGAATTGGAAGCACAGGCCTACCGGATTAGGCTGGATCAGAATGCTTCAGAGGAAGTCATGAGAAGACGGTACCGATCGCGTCTCCCATCGGTTTATGAGCCGCAGAATCTCTTCAACACACCAGGAGCAGGAGCTGGTAACCAACCCATACTAAACCGGGCGGAGGCGCCGGGAACAGGGGCGCCGGTTCAACCGCGCATGATGGACCCACCTCGCCAGAACAACGTTGTGCCACAGTATGTACCAACACCTCCTGGGCATTATTCCAACCCGTTGGACAACATTGTGGCTGCTGCTTCACGCCTAACGGCCCTCCCAACCGACGGCGAGTCACCAGTTGTAGTGGAAGCATGTCGGGCTAGCGATCTCTTTCAAACAACACTAAATCAATAGCAGGCGTATTCACACAGTCGTGAGAGGATTCATTCCACTCCCCATCCAAGTCGGAGCTATAGCAAACACGTGGAGGACAAACCAGCCGTATCTAGTACTGCACATCGCCGAAATTCACCACGAGGGAACAACCCGGCAGGGGGAGGCGCTAATGCACAGGATGTTGTGGACCATGGCCGCGCACGTCGGGAGGCCAAGTTGGCAGCTCAACACGGAGCACGACAACATACTCCGGTTCACCCTACAGCCTCAGTGGAGCTAGGTGTGGTGTTCATTTCCTTAAGGGTGCCGTGTCTTACCCCCGCTTTGCGTAATGTGAGACTGCCCAAGGATTTGAAGGGACCTCGTAAGGTACCAAATTACACCGCCGATTTGCAACCAGAGGCATGGGTGGAGAGCTATGAGATGGTAATGCAGATGTTAGATGTGGATGAGGAAGTGTGTGCTAAATATTTCACCATGATGTTGGAAGGAACAGCTCGCACTTGGTTGAAGAGCTTACCAACCAATTCTGTCGGATCATGGGCTGAGTTAAAGCACCGGTTTATCCAGAACTTCAAAGATACTTGTAAGCAGCAGATGTCAATCGTGGATCTGGACGCTTGTGTCCAGGAGGAACGGGAGTCCACGACCCATTGGGTCAAACGGGTCTCAGCGATTTTGCATTCATCGGATCGTATCAATGCATACACTGCAGTGTTAACATTGGAGGGCAATTGCCGTTTCTTACCACTCAAACAGAAGTTGGGAAGACTCAAACGTCACTACAATGATATGTCAACGCTCATGGCCGCTTTGGTTAAATACGCCGATTCAGATAATACCAAGGACCCGGACTCAGAGGAGGATAAATCGGGGAAAGGTAAGAAGAACGGCAATGCCAAGGGTCAGCAGCATAATCCGGCAGGCCATGGAAACGGCGGTAAGCGCAAGGCCGACAGCAGCTTGGACTTTGTTGCTAACACCAATGCACAGGAGAATGGCCAGCGCGGTTAGGGCAAGCAGCCCCAGAGGGGCGGAGGTTCAGGCCCCAATTTGGAGCGCCTGTTAAATCAGCCCTGTCCAAAGCATGGATCAAAGGAGAAGCCAGCATCACATCTTTGGAAGGACTATTATATCATGCGGGATTTCAAGAATTCCAATATGTTCCAGTATGATAACAACCCGCCCGGCGGTTCAGGAGGAGGTTTCCATGGGCCGGGCTACGGAGGTGGTGGTTCCGGTTTAGGGTTTCAAGGCAACCTAACTGGACACCTCATTCAAGGGCACCAAGGCAACCAGGGAGGTTACAACAATCAGGGGAATCAGCAGCAGCAGCAGTCGGGTTATCAGAGCAATCCCAAACAGCTAAACAGCGGGCAATATCATGTCTTCACTACTAGTTTGTGTAAACGTGATCAGAAGCTTCACAAAAGGGCAGTAAACTCTGTTGAACCGGTAGTACCTCAGTATTTACGCTGGTCTGAGCAACCTATTATGTGGAGTAGAGAGGATCACCCACCCCGGGTTGATAATCCAGGTCACTTGGCCCTGGTGGTAGCCCCTCAAGTTGGGGGATACAAGTTTACCAAAGTACTCATGGATGGGGAAGTAGTATCAACATTTTATATTATGATACATTCTGCCGTATGGGGTTGACAGATAAGAATCTTAAACCGTCGAATACGGTCTTTCATGGTGTGGTGCCTGGTAAGTCTGCATATCCTGTTGGCAAGATAGCTTTGGAGGTAGCTTTTGGAGATGACTATGATTCAAGGTCAGAAACATTGACATTTGAGGTGGTAAAGATCAAAAGTCCGTACCACGCCTTGTTTGGGCGGCCGACCTATGCTAAATTCATGGCGAGGCCGTGTTATGTTTATCTATAGCTTAAAATGCCAGGTCATAAGGGGACTATCATAGTACATGGAAGTAGAAATATTGCTTTGGAGTGTGAGGAAGGTGATGCGGCTTATGCTGAGTCGGTTTGTGCCATGGAAGAGTTGAAATTCTATAAGGAGCAAGTTGATCCGGCAGACATGACCTCTTTGAAAAAGCCAACTACAGAACATGATCTGGAATTGAAGTTCAAATCGGCTACAGATACCTAGATGGTTGACTTTGTTCCTGGTGATTCATCCAAACAGTTCAGCATCAGCGCTAACCTGGATCCCAAATAGGAAAGCGCGCTCATCGAGTTCATCCATGAGAATCGGGACATCTCTGCATGGAAACCCTCTGACATGCCAGGTGTACCGAGGGAACTCGCTGAGCACACACTCAATATTGATCCTAAGTTTAAACCAGTCCGGCAGTTCCTCTGCCGCTTCAATGAAGAGAGACGGAAGGCTATTGGTGAAGAGGTAGCCCGTCTGTTGGCCGCAGGGTTTATTGTCGAGGTTTTTCATCCAGAGTGGTTAGCTAATCCGGTGCTAGTTCTTAAGAAAAACGGCACTTGGCGCATGTGTGTGGATTACACAGATTTAAACAAGGCTTGCCCTGCAGACCCCTTTGCTCTCCCTCGCATTGATTAGATAATTGATGCTACGGCAGGTTGTGACCGTTTGTGTTTTCTGGATGCTTACTCTGGTTATCATCAGATCAAAATGGCGGTTAAGGACCAGGAGAAAACAACTTTCATAACTCCCTTTGGAGCCTTCTGCTATGTCTCCATGCCTTTTGGACTCAAGAGTGCCCAGGCAACTTACCAGCGATGTGTTCAGAATTGCCTTCATAAACAAATTGGGCGCAATGTTCATGCATATGTGGATGATACTGTGGTAAAATCCAGAAAGGAGGAGACATTGATAGATGATTTAAGAGAAACCTTTGACAATCTCTGGATTTATAAGATGATGCTCAATCCGGAGAAGTGTGTCTTTGGTGTCCCGGCAGGCAAGCTCTTAGGTTTTCTGGTGTCAAACAGAGGCATTGAGGCTAATCCGGAAAAAATTGCAGCAATTATGTCCTTGGCTAAACCGGCGTGTATCAACGATGTTCAATGTCTGGCCAGCCGGATTACAGCCTTGAGCTGGTTTATCAGTCGCCTTGGAGAGAAGGCCATCCCCTTATATCAGATGCTCAGCAAAACAGATAACTTTGTCTCGAGTGACGCAGCTGATAAAGCGTTTGAGGATCTCAAGAGGCAGCTAGCTGAACCGCCCGTGCTCGCAGCACCAATCGATAAAGAGCCGTTGTTATTATATGTGGCTACTAATGCCCGGGCTGTTAGCGTAGCCATTGTAGTAGAGCGCAAGGAGCTTGTCAAGGAATATCCGGTTCAACGGCCGGTTTATTATATCAGCGAGGTGCTCATTGAGTCAAAGCAGAGGTATCCGCATTGGCAAAAGCTGGTGTATGGAGTATTTATGGCAAGCTGGAAGCTTAAACATTATTTTCAGGGCCATCCCATCACAGTGGTCAGCTCAGCTCCTCTAGGCGATATCATTCAAAACAGAGAAGCAACTAGCCGGATTGCCAAGTGGGCTATTGAGCTTGGACCTCATGGGCTCAAATATATACCCCACAGAGCGATCAAATCCTAGGCACTCATGGACTTCATCAATGATTGGACGGAGTTACAGGCACCTGAAGAGAAACCAGATAATACATATTGGACTATTCATTTTGATGGATCCAGACAGTTGGAGGGCTCGGGGGCTGGAGTCATACTAACTTCCCCACAAGGTGACAAGTTTAGTTATGTCCTCTGTTTAATGTTCCCTTGTACTAACAATGCAGTTGAATATGAGGCTTTGCTCCACGGTCTTCGGATGGCTAAGGAGATGAATTTGAGCGGGGTTAAGTGCTTTGGCGATTTAGATCTAGTGGCTCAGCAGGTGTCTGGTACTTGGGATTCTATGGACCCACTCATGGCTGCATATCGGCGAGAGGTGGACGTAGTGGCTGGTCACTTTAAGGGTTATCAGGTGGACCATATAGACCGGCAGAAGAATGAAGTGGCGGACGCTTTAAGTCGTCTTGGTTCCCAGCGTAAACCGGTCCCGCCTAATGTCTTTCTTGATGTGTTGCATAATCCATCAGTCAAGGTGCCAACCGAAGAAGATTTGGCTATTCCTAATCCGGAGGCTTAGTTGGTGGCAGCTCTGCATGCCATACCGGATTGTACGATCCCATATCTGGCTTACATGAACCGGGGCGAGTTACCAGACGATGAAACATTGGCTCGACAGATAATCCGGCGTTCAAAGTCCATGACCATACTCAACGGGGAGTTACATCGTTACAGTGTTTCAGGAGCAATTCAGCGCTGTGTTTCTCCTCAAGAAGGTTGTGAGATTTTGCGAGAATCCATGAAGGGGATTGCGATCACCATGCCGGTTCAAAGTCTCTGGTTGCCAAGGCTTTTCGCCACGGTTTTTACTGGTTGACGGCGCATGCTGATGCGGAGGATTTAGTCAAGAGATGTAATGGATGTCAAAACTTTGCCCGCCATGCGCATGTTCCGGCTCAAGAGTTGTAGATGATTCCAATTACGTGGCCGTTTGCAACTTGGGGGCTTGATATGGTTGGACCCTTCAAGCGCTCTAAGGACAAAAAGACCCACCTGTTAGTAGCAGTTGATAAATTCACTAAATGGGTGGAGGCAGAGCCAGTCAGCAAGTGTGATGCAGCCACGGCAGTTCAATTTATCAAGAAGGTGATATTCCGGTTTGGCTTTCCACACAGCATTATAACAGATAATGGTACTAACTTGTCCAAAGGGGAGATGGATGAATTTTGTCAACGTGAGCATATCCGGCTCGATCTAGCGTCGGTAGAATCTAATGGTCAAGCAGAGAGGGAAAATCAAGAAATTCTACGGGGTATCAAACACAAGCTTATGGTTCCCTTAAAGCGGACGCCGGGTTGTTGGGTTGAGGAGCTACCTTCTGTGTTATGGAGCATCAACACCACACCCAATAGGTCTACGGGTTATACACCTTTCTTCATGGTCTATGGAGCGGAGGCTGTTCTTCCTAGTGACATCCATCATGATTCGCCCCGTGTGACAGCTTATGTTGAAGCTGATAATGAGAAGGCACGTCAGTATTCTCTGGACCTGTTGGATGAAGAGCGTGATCTTGGAGCAGCACGATCGGCGATTTATCAACAAGATCTCCGACATTATCACAGCCGCCGGGTTAAAACCAGAACCTTTCAAGAAGGCGATTTGGTGCTCCGGCTCATCCAGGATCAGACTGATATGCACAAGTTATCCCCACCTTGGGAAGGACCCTTTGTGGTCAGCAAAAATCTGCACAACGGGTCTTACTACCTCATTGATGTTCGAGAGCATAAAGACTCACATCAATCGGAGGAGGAGACCAAGCGGCCATGGAACATAGCCCTTCTTCGGCCTTACTATACTTAAGCCACAGACTCTTCTTATGTACATATTTGTGATAATGTATATATTATATAATAAACCGGAGCCTCCATTAAAGCGGGGTCTCTGTTCTTTTTACATCATGTGTGTGCTCACAAGAGTTTCTACTGACAAAGCGGAGTTTTCTGTTAAACCGGTCTCTACAGCTGCACAGATATAAAGAATATCACTAGGGGGCTTGGTAATATCTGAACCATAGCTACACATCTTGATCGGTTTGAAACGACAAAGGGATATCACTAGGGGGCTTTGTTGTTATCACACCACAGCTACACCTCTTGATCGGCATTTAGCCAGAAAGGAAATTATGTGGGGCCAAAGAGAGTGTTGCACAAAGCACAAACTCAAACATGGGCACCCATGGAGCACAGCTCACAAAGTTACTTGGGGGCTCTTTGTGCAAGCAACAAAGAGTTTGAAAGGACCCTCGTAATTGGCTATCAAGCCACGGCTTGGAAGCCTGGTGTATTCACCTAAAAACCCGGGTTAACATGCCTTCATCAAGTAAGCCACTCCTGTCCAGGTAATCCTGGTATGACCCATCGAACATTTGACATGTCAATCTTTTATAGACCCTGAACTTGTTAAAGTTAAAACGATGATTGGTTAATTGGAGGCCCATCTTAAAAGGCTTTGTTAAATGGTTTAACTCAGAGGCCTGGCAGCCCATGAAAAGCCTCGATTTGGAGCCTGGCAGCTCGTAAAAAGCCTTGCATATTTTCCTGTTTGAGTTTTGTTTGTTGAAATTCATAAGTATTTTTGATAAACCGGTGTCCTTGACCTAGCTTGCTTCTCAACTACAAGTTGTTGACACATGATCAGTTATAAACCGGTGTTTATTGACCCGGTCTGGTTTGAATAGATCACCAGTGTTATAACGAAAAGCAGGTAGTTATACCGGTCTGGTTTAATATATAAACCAGCAGTATAGAGATGAGGTTATCAACGCTCCGGATTGATATTAACATCTTTGCCGTATACACCGTTGGTCAACCAATGAGGTATGTTATGTATACTGCTTTTTGTACAAACACTTTGATTATTTCATCTATGTCATGTACACTTGTTGTATATATTGACCAGTCTAGCGGAAAACCGCTAGACACTTTTAAGTTATTAAATCCAGGAACACAATTCATCATGGGTTATGCATAAATATATTCCAAAGGGTGGCACAAGTTGTCATGAGGCATTACAAAACATGCTCGATGGCATGGCCAATAAAGGAGTTTTTAGCTATCCTATTACAAGAAGCCCTCAAAACGGCTCCAATGGTATAATTGTTTTTCACAAGATCGGCACACGGTGGACAGTAAACAGGCAACCGGTTTAGGATGCTTCGTCTGGACGGTTTGATGGTTGAGGGTCAGTTGGTGTGGGCACTTCTTCATCCCTCCCCAGACGCTAGAAATCAACCGTCGACCAATCGATTCCAGTTAAAGCTTGAAACACTGCTTCTTCATGGATAAGATTGGAAGGGTTAATATCAGGAGCATAAGTGTGCTTACGAATCGGAGGCACAGGTTCTTCAACTTCATGGATGTCGGCCGGCTGCCTCTTCCCCTCCGCATTGTAAAACGGTTGAAAATGGGACAAATATGTATCATCGCCCAACTTGCTGGCTACTGGCCGCATCTGTTTGGTCAGCCGCCGGAGATCATCATTATCAAAGTTGGAACCATCTTCTTTAACACCTGGGTATCCTTTGATGATGTCTTCCGCTTCAAGATCTGGAATCCAGGCTTTTGCTCGAATAAGTGCAGTTAAAGCTCCGGCTCTGGCAGCTGCTTTCTTCAACTCGGCGATGCGTGCTGGTAACATGGCCAACTTCTCAAGAGTTTGTTTAATCAAAGTGGATGAGGGAGTCCTGGATTAGGGGGTGTCCGGATGGCCGGACTATACCTTCAGCCGGACTCCTGGACTATGAAGATACAAGATTGAAGACTTCGTTCCGTGTCCGGAAGGGACTTTCCTTGGCGTGGAAGGCAAGCTTGGCGATACGGATGTGTAGATCTCCTACCATTGTAACCGACTCTATGTAACCCTAACCCTATCTGGTGTCTATATAAACCAGAGGGTTTTAGTCCGTAGGACAACACAATCATACCATAGGCTAGCTTCTAGGGTTTAGCCTCTCTGATCTCGAGGTAGATCTACTCTTGTACTACCCATATCATCAATATTAATCAAGCAGGATGTAGGGTTTTACCTCCATTGAGAGGCCCGAACCTGGGTAAAACTTCGTGTCCCTTGCCTCCTGTTACCATCCGGCCTAGACGCACATTTTGGGACCCCCTACCCGAGATCCGCCGGTTTTGACACCGACATTGGTGCTTTCATTGAGAGTTCCTCTGTGTCGTTGCCGTCAGGCTTGATGGCTCCTACGATCATCAATGGCGATGCAGTCCAGGATGAGACCTTCCTCCCCGGACAGATCTTCGTCTTCGGCGACTTCGCACTGCGGGCCAATTCACTTGGCCATCTGGAGCAGATCGAAAGCTATGCCCCTAGCCATCAGGTCAGATTTGGAAGCTTAAACTACATGGTTGACATCCGCGGGGACTTGATCTTCGACGGATTCGAGCCACTGCCGAGCGCGCCGCACTGTCACGACGAGCATGATCTAGCTCTGCCGCCGAACAGTGCCCTGGAGGCCGCACCCGCATCGGCTTCGACCCTTAATTCGGAGCCAACTGCGCCGATCGAGGATGGGTGGTTGGACGCCGCCTCGGGGGCTGCGATCCCAACGGCGATCGAGCCGAACACCAGCCCCGCACTCTGCGAAACTCGTGACTCCAAGGAGCCGGACTCCAAACCCTCCGCGCCCTTGCCGATCGAATCCGATTGGGCGCCGATCATGGAGTTTACTGCCGCGGACATCTTTCAGCACTCGCCTTTCGGCGATATTCTGAAGACACTGAAGTCTCTCTCTTTATCAGGAGAGCCCTGGCCGGACTACGGTCAGCAAGGTTGGGATTCGGACGATGAAGAAATTCAAAGCCCACCCACCACCCGCTTTGTAGCCACTGTCGACGACTTAACCGACATGCTCGACTTCGACTCCGAAGACATCGACGGTATGGATGCCGATGAAGGAGACGATGAAGAACCAGCGCCTATCAGGCCCTGGAAAGCCACCTCGTCATATGACATATACATGGTGGACACCCCAAAAGAAGGAGATGGCGACGGAACAGCGGAGGATGACCCCTCCAAGAAACAGCCTAAGCGCCGGCGTCAGCGGCGCTGCTCAAAATTCCGCCAAAACAAATACGGTGATTCCAGCACGGGAGATAATAATACTCCGGGAGGTGCCGAAGAAAACCCCCTCCAGCAAGATTTAGCATAGGAGGATGGAGAAACCAGCCCTCATGAGAGAGCGGCAGACAGAGAGGTCGAGGACGATAATTATATGCCTCCCTCCGAAGACGAGGCAAGCCTCGACGACGACGAATTCGTCGTACCAGAGGATCCCATCGAGCAAGAGCGTTTTCAACGCAGGCTTATGGCCACGGCAAGAAGCCTCAAGAAAAAATAGCAACAGCTTAGAGCTGACCAAGATTTGCTAGTCGACAGATGGACTGAAGTCCTTGCGGCCGAAGAGCATAAACTCGAATGCCCCTCCAAGAGCTACCCAAAGCACAGGTTGCTACCCCAATTAGAGGAGGAAGCACTTGATGCGGCCGACCAACCACCTCGTGGCCGCGACAGAGAGGCCTCTCGGCCCTCCACTCAAGCCGCACCCCGTACCAAGGCACGGGAATATGCGCCGGACTTACGAGATATGTTGGAGGACAAGGCAAGGCAAACAAGATCGATCTACGGATCGCATGGGCGCCCCACGGCTTGAGACGGTAACCGTCCCGCCGGCCACAAATTCGGCAGGGCCGAACACAGTAGACAAAGCTCATTGGAGCTACGTCGTGATATAGCCCAGTACAGAGGCGCCGCACACCCACTATGCTTCACAGACGAAATAATGGATCATCAAATCCCCGAGGGTTTCAAACCCGTAAACATCAAATCATATGATGGCACAACAGATCCTGCGGTATGGATCGAGGATTATCTCCTTCATATCGACATGGCCCGCGGCGATGATTTCCATGCCATCAAATACCTCCCACTCAAGCTTAAAGGACTAGCTCGGCATTGGCTTAACAGCTTGCCAACAGGATCAATCAGTTGTTGGGAGGACCTCGAAGCCGCATTCCTCGACAATTTCCAAGGCACTTATGTGCGACCCCCAGACGCCGATGACCTAAGTCACGTAATTCAACAGCCAGAGGAATCGGCCAGGCAATTCTGGACACAGTTCCTAACAAAGAAAAATCAAATAGTTGACTGTCCGGACGCTGAGGCCCTAGCAGCCTTCAAGCACAATATCCGTGACGAGTGGCTTGCCCGGCACCTTGGACAGGAAAAGCCGAAGTCTATGGCAGCACTCACGACACTCATCACCCGCTTTTGCGCGGGAGAAGACAACTGGCTTGCTCGTAGCAACAATATGACCAAAAACCCTGGTAATTCGGATACCAGGGACACTAGTGGCAGGTCGCGTCGCAACAAGTAGAAGTGCCGCATTAACGGCGACAATACTGAGGATACGGCAGTTAATGCCAGATTCGGAGGCTCTAAATCTGGTCAGCGGAAAAAGCCATTCAAAAGGAATCCTAGGGGGCCGTCCAGTTTGGACCGAATACTCGACCGCTTATGCCAGATACATGGCACACCCGAAAAGCCGGCCAATCACACCAACAGGGATTGTTGGGTGTTTAAGCAGGCAGGCAAGTTAAATGCCGAAAATGAAGACAAGGGGCTGCATAGCGATGACGACGAGGAGCCCCGGCCGCCGAACAATAGTGGACAGAAGGGTTTTCCCCCACAAGTGCGGACGGTGAACATGATATACGCAACCCACGTCCCCAAAAGGGGGCGGAAGCGTGCGTTAAGGGACGTATACGCGGTAGAGCCAGTCGCCCCAAAGTTCAACCCATGGTCCTCCTGCCCGATCACCTTTGATCGAAGGGACCATCCCACTAGCATCCGTCATGGCGGATTCACCGCATTGGTTCTAGACCCAATTATTGACGGATTTCGTCTCACTAGAGTCCTTATGGACGGCGGCAGCAGCCTGAACCTGCTTTACCAGGATACAGTGCGGAAAATGGGCATAGATCCCTCGAGGATTAAGCCCACCAAAACGACCTTTAAAGGCGTAATACCAGGTGTAGAGGCCAACTGTACAGGCTCAATCACACTTGAAGTGGTCTTCGGATCTCCGGATAATTTCCGAAGCGAGGAGTTAATCTTCGACATAGTCCCATTCCGCAGTGGCTATCACACACTGCTCGGGCGAACCGCATTCGCCAAGTTCAATGCGGTACCGCACTACGCATACCTTAAGCTCAAAATCCAGGCCCTCGAGGAGTAATTACGGTCAATGGAAACATCGAACGCTCCCTCCGAACGGAGGAGCACACGGCGGCCCTTGCAGCAGAAGTACAAAGCAGCCTCTCCAGGCAGTTCTCCAGTCCGGCCATTAAACGACCGGACACCGTCAAGCACGCCTGGAGTAACCTACAACAAGACCGCCTGGCACGACCCGAGCAGGCGTAGCAATGCGGCCCCAACCCCAGCCCTCGCAAAAATGCGATACTAGTACTTTGCGTACATAACTACGCTCTAGAAATACCATGGGTACAGGGGGAGGGGCACCATCACGGCACGCCCGAAACATGGCTTAAACCGCACCAGGGGCTGCCGATTTTTTAATTTTCTCTTGCTTTCAGGACTCCACTCTTCGGAAGGCCTGTTCGGTAGTTCAATTGCCGCACAAACGATGCAAGAATCAGGGAAGCAGACAAGCCACGCCGCATTACGGAACTCCCAGGTGGTCTCTATCATGAGCAATATACCTATTTCGCATACTATTCCGCAGCTTGCCCCTAGAACGGACATGTTACATAGTCCAACCTTTTGCTTATCGCATTATTTGTATTGTTCTGCTTTGATCGCAGCCCTCTTTAATAAACAATGCATAGCTTTTGTCTATTTTTGCATTACTCTTTTTTAATATATGTTCCTTAACGACATGTTGCATCCGTACACTTTGGTACGACCAAAATACGCCAGGGGCTTTAGTACCCCTCAATATGGTGTGAGAAGTCTGAACACTTTAATAAGTGCGGCACCCCGAACTTATAGCATTATATGCATCGGCTCCGAATCATGTCTTGGGTTAATAGTTGGGTTTGCCCAGCTCCTATGTTTTGGTGCCTTACGTTCCGCTATATCGGCTAAGGTAGCACTAGGAGAACCACTGCGATTGTGCCCCAGTTGAGTTGAGTCGAGCACCTCAGTGGAGAAAGCTAAAACTGAGTGTCATGATGAAGCAAGAGCTGGTCGATGTTCGAGAGGTTTTTCGAGTCCCTAAAGTCTTATGCCGCTTAGAGCGAGGAGCCGGCTCTGTCCGGCCAAGGCGTGGATAGCGCCCCGAACTCGGTCTTCCGAATACCAGGGGCTTCGCCGAAATTTAAAATTATAGAATTCTATGGCTAAGTGAGAGTGTTCACGCATTATAGTCCGATTGCCTTGTTCGTTGGGTTGAGCGCCTCCCTCGAAGGACCCAAACATGGGAAAAAGAGTGCTCAGGTTTATCCCCGAACACCCCAGCACTAGCGGCACGGGGGCAGAAGCCGACGACTTGCCATCTCTCAGAATTGATAAACAACCTCACAAAAGGTAATATTTTAAATTCTAACAGCATTGCTTAACGCATATGAACAAGTTTTCAGCGCACAGGACAAAATGAGCAAGTTTCACTCAAAAATTACATCCCTAGAACATTCATCCGCCACAAGGCAGGCACCCTTCAGAACATCCTTATAATAATTTTCGGGCTTGCGATGCTCTTTCCCCGGCGGTGGCCCGTCCTTCACAAGCTTCTCGGCATCCAGCTTGCCCCAGTGCACCTTAGCACGGGCAAGGGCCCTACGGGCACCTTCAATGCGGACGGAGCGCTTGATGACTTCGAGCCTTGGAGAGGCCTCCACCAGCCGCCGCACCATCCCGAAATAGCTCCCAGGCAGAGCCCCTCCAGGCCACAGCCGAACTATGAGGCCCTTCATGGCCTGTTCGGCCGCCTTCTGTAGCTCGACCAGTTGCTTCAGCTGGTCGCTCAGGGGCACGGGATGTCCAGCCTCAGCATACTGAGACCAGAACACCTTCTCTGTCGAGCTGCCCTCCTCGGCTCGATAGAATGCGGTGGCATCGGACACACTCCGGGGAAGATCTATGAACGCTCCTGGAGAGCTCCGGATTCGGGTAAGTAACAAGTAACTCACGTTTATGTGTTTGCTTTGCATAAAGAATGCCTTACCCGCCTCTATCTTCTTCACCTCATCCAACTCCTGGAGGGTCTTCTGGGATTCGGGCTTGGCAGACTTGGCATTTTCAATAGCCACCGCGAGCTCGGATGCTCGCTTCTTTGAGTCAAGCTCCAAACTCTCATGTTTTTCCATTAGAGCCTGGAGCTCTTGCCGTACCTTGCCAACCTCGTCCTCATACTTCTCCCGCTCGATGCGCTCCGTGACCGCCCTCTTCTCGACCTCGACCAGTGCTTGCTTAAGGGCCGCCACCTCAGACGTGGCCCCTACAATAGCCACGATAATCCTGTCATTTTTGCAATTGCACCTTTTTATATATATTTAAACAAGGTATTTTTTACCTTCATTGTCCTCGAGATGCTTCTTGGCACGCCCGAGCTCTTGCTCGGACCGCTCGAGGTTCTGCTTTAGCGTGTCCACTTCTGCAGTCAGTGCGGCGGACGCAAGCAGAGAAGCCTACATACGCATATTGACTCCTTTTTGTTAGACTCTTGCGAATTTTATTTGATCCTCTATTCGGCTTTTCTTCCCGAATGCCAAACAGAGCATCAGGGGCTACTGTCTATGCGGTAATATTATTTACACATTCTTTACTTACCTCAAAGCCTATTAAAAGGCTAGTACAAGCTTCAGTCAGTCCGCTCTTGGCGGACTAAACCTTCTGGACCACCGCACTCATAATGGTGCGATGCTCCTCGTCGATGGAGGCGCCTTGGAGCGCCTCAAACAGTTTGTCCGGCGCCTCCGGTTGGACGGGGGTCACCGGCACGGTGGGCTTGCTCCTCTTGGAAGGAGGTCCCCTGCCGGACTCTGGAACCTTTGAAGGTTTTGGAGCGGTGTCCGGCCTAGAGCCGGACTTGGAGCCCTGGGGGGTTTCATCCCCTTTACTCCTGGAGTCCGGGAGGTTGCCTTGCGGCGCCTCCAGGACCACCTCCTCCCAGCTTGGAACCTGTTGGGACAACACTTCGGTGTCGTCCGTAGGGCGGGGGGAAGGAAGCCGTCGGAAGTGAGTTCACATCCGACGAGTCCAGTGAGCCGCTCGACGACGCGTCGATCCTGTCTTTAGGTGGGCTGCATAAACATATTCAACATAAGGGAAAGTTGTGCAATAAACGAATACTATGAATTACTCTGGTATCCGGACACTTACGATTTTGCCAGGGGCTTGGCCCTGGGCGGCCACTCCTCTCCGCCGTCGTCGGCGTCGGTGGAATAGTCAGGAGCAAGGGTTTTTCCCTTCTTGGACCCTCCGGCCTCCCCAGAGAGGGCGGCCTTCCTTTTCTTCTCTCCTCCCGCTAGAGAGGGAGAGGTCTCTTCTTCTTCCTCCTCGTCTTCACGGGAGGAATGCGCCTCGGAACCGTCGGATGATGGGTCCGACACCTCCTGGCGTCGGGCACTCTTTCGAGTCCCCGTGACCTTTTTCGCGGCCTTCTTCTCCGGCACCACATAGGGTGCCGGAACCAGCAGCTTCGCCAAGCGGGCATCAACTGGGTCTTCGGGCAAGGGAGCCGGACAGTTGATCTGTCCGGACTTCGCCTTCCAACTCTGTCAAAGGAAGGGAGCTTAGATCCCACATTGAGTTAAACTATGGAAAACCAATACCCTGTAAAAAGGTACAAACAACTTACCGCGCTAGCGTGACGCTGCGCGCTGAATCCGCGATCCTCGGTGGCGGATGCGGGAGCCTCAGCGCTCTTGAAAAGCACCTTCCAGGCATCTTCGTATGTAGTGTCAAAGAGCCTGCTCAGAGTTCGGTGCTGCGCCGGGTTGAACTCCCATAGATTGAAGGCCCGTTGTTGACACGGGAGGATCAGGCGGATGAGCATAACCTGGACTACGTTGACGAGCTTGAGCTGCTTGTCCACCAGGGTTTGGATGCATGTTTGCAGTCCAGTTACCTCTCCTTTGTTGCCCCATGACAGGCCCGTCTCTTTCCAGGACGTGAGCCGCGTTGGGGGTCCGGACCGGAACTCGGGGGTTGCGACCCACTCAGGGTCGCACGGCTCGGTGATGTAAAACCACCCCGATTGCCACCCCTTCAGGGTCTCCACAAAGGATCCCTCGAGCCATAAGACGTTCGGCATCTTGCCCACCATGGCGCCTCCGCACTCGGCCTGGTTGCCGCGCACAACCTTCAGCTTGACATTGAAAGTCTTGAGCCATAGGCCGAAATGGGGGCGGATGCAGAGGAAAGCCTCGCACACGACGATAAACGCCGAGATGTTGAGGATGAAGTTCGGGGCCAGATCATGGAAATCCAGGCTGTAGTAGAACATGAGTCCCCGGACAAATGGGTGGATCGGAAAGCCCAGTCCGCGGAGGAAGTGGGGAAGGAACACTACCCTCTCATGGGGCCTTGGGGTGGGGAGGAGCTGCCCCTTTTCGGGAAGCCGGTACACAATGTCATTAGACAAGTATCCGGCCTTCCTCAGTTTTTGGATGCGTCCCTCCGTGATGGAAGAGACCATCCACTTGCCTCCCGCTCCGGACATGGCTGGAGAAGGTTGAGGTAGGGAGTGCGGACTTGGGCGCTGGAGCTCGAGTCCGCGAGAATGGATGAGCAAGGGAGGAAGAAGGCGTAGGTGAAAAGGTGGATTCTTATCCCCTTATATGGGTGGATGCGACTATGCGTCCCCACCAGCCTGGTAAAACTCGCTTATCTCCCAAGCGCCGTAATCAATGGCGTGGTTGGGTTACCCACGCCTGTATTGATGAGAATCCCGAAATAAGGGGACACGATCTCTGCTTTAACAAGACGTGCCAAGGGAACCACCTCGCATAACACGCTGAGATGGGACAGTAAAACGATTCGAATAAAGGCTTGGCCGTGGTGTGATGTTACACTATGGAATACGTCAGCAGATTA
This sequence comes from Triticum urartu, assembly GCF_003073215.2. Taxonomy (NCBI): domain Eukaryota; kingdom Viridiplantae; phylum Streptophyta; class Magnoliopsida; order Poales; family Poaceae; genus Triticum; species Triticum urartu. The sequence continues at coordinate 97,122,883 of NC_053024.1, forward strand.
GATTTGTGTAAATATTATTCTCTCTATGGCGATATGTGGAAACTTATTTTGCAGAGCCGGACACTATCTTTTGTGTTCAAAATCTTCTATGAAGTACTTGGAGGAGGAACCCGCCTTGCAATGCCAAAGACAATCTGCGCGCCGGACTTGTCGTCATTGAAGCCTGGTTCAGGGGCTACTGAGGGAGTCCTGGATTAGGGGGTGTCCGGATGGCCGGACTATACCTTCAGTCGGACTCCTGGACTATGAAGATACAAGATTGAAGACTTCGTCCCGTGTCCAGAAGGGACTTTCCTTGGCGTGGAAGGCAAGCTTGGCGATACGGATGTGTAGATCTCCTACCATTGTAACCGACTCTATGTAACCCTAACCCTATCCGGTGTCTATATAAACCAGAGGGTTTTAGTCCGTAGGACAACACAATCATACCATAGGCTAGCTTCTAGGGTTTAGCCTCTCTGATCTCGTGGTAGATCTACTCTTGTACTACCCATATCATCAATATTAATCAAGCAGGACATAGGGTTTTACCTCGTGTCCCTTGCCTCATGTTACCATCCGGCCTAGAGGCACAGTTCGGGACCCCCTACCCGAGATCTGCCGGTTTTGACACCGACAGTGAGAGCCGGTTTGTTATAAGCTGTCGTGCAAATAGCCCGCTGAGACCCAGAGTACAGCTGTTCAATCAATGTCTATGTCGCTTTGAGTTTCATCTGCATATCAGTGCCAAGATGAGCGATTCGGGTACCTGTCAAAGATTTTATCAACATTTTGGTCAGTTATAAGGTTCATCAACTTATGCAACACACATAAATCGGGTACTTACCAAAGATAGCAGAGGTCATAGCATTGATTTGGTGTTTCAAACCGGCTTGTTCATCCACCACTGGCTTCAGGGCTGCCTCGGCATCTACAGCTCTTTTGGTTAAACCAGATTTCTCAGTTTCGCAGTCAGCACGATCTTTGTTGAAAGATTCTTTCAACTTTTCCATCACGGCCAGGGCCTGGGTCAGCTCTTCTTTGGCTTTTTCAGCTTCGGCTTGTTGAGACTTCACATTCTCTTGCAAGTTAGAATTTCGGGCATGTTTGCTTCTCAGTTCAGCCTGCCACGATGAAGGTATGTTAAACAAACAGTATATATATGTGCTAAGTACAAAGCGTATAACAAAGTTATGCACTTCATACTTGGGGGCTAATGCCTATTTGCTCTTAAGTACTACACTTTATACAAGTCTCCAGAACAATGCAAGCATTATCCTTGACACTTGGGGGCTAATGTGCGTCTGTTCTAAAACGGATGTGTGGATTAAAAACCGGATTAACTTGCCAAGTTAAACCGGCCTTTGGGGGCTATGCTGCAGAAAGTTATCTAATTACTTCAAGATGAGTCTTATCTATTGTTAGAGACCTGCCATTGCAAGGATTAATGATGAGATGCTTAAAGTGTTGCAAAGACCCGGTTTATGATTAACAATCATAAAACGGCCCTTGGGGGCTACTTGGGATAGTATTTCAGCTATAAATCAATAAACAAAGGGAGAGGAATTTACCTCATATCGCTCTTTCATCAAGTTCACCAAACCGGCTTCATAATCCCGGTTTGGGTGCAGACAGTTCAAGAAGCCAGAATGGAGCTCATCAGCATTAAGATGAGCATAGTTGGATAAATCGCTGCTCCATTTACCTTTCTCCCTGGCAGCTTGCTCTTCTATGAAACTGTGTTGAGCCAAAATGACGGGATGGCCAGGAGAGCTGTGGCCCATTCTAGTAATAATAACGTCATCACCTTGGCCTTCAGGGTTTTTGGTTGATGATATTGGAGTTTCAACATGTTTCACCGGACTAGCCCAGTTTGGTTCTGCCGGTTCAGCATCAGGCGCGGCAGGATCAGCGTTTGCTGGTTCATCACTATTTTGGCCTTCAAGGGGCGGGTTATCAGAAGCAGCTTTAGGATGAGGGCTTTTCGGTTCACGAGTTTGTTCCGGTTCACCTCTTGGTTCTTCTTCTTCGGCGACTGGATCTTCGAGCGGATTGGTGGTCCGAGCTTTCTTACTGGGTCTGGCTTTGGCCCTGCAAACAGAATAAAAGAGGATTAACATCCTATTTAAAGGATTTATGACGCATTGAAAGGAAAGGTTTTTACAACTCACCCGGCCACAGTTTTCAAAGGGGGGAGTTGAGTTGTTGTCGATTCACCAGAAGATGAAGGAGGTGTCACCTGATAATTTGAATCGGACGGATTAAGAGGATGTCTGAAATAACCTGCCTTGGGGTAAGAATGGTCAGAAGTAGGAGAGACCTCAGACCGGCGCTTCCGAACCGGAGTATCAAGTAAACCGGCTGAAGTGATCTATTGGCCACTGTGCCGGGTTGTCCGGCGAGCTTCATGTTGCTGTGTCTTCAAAATAAATGTTGGATCCAAGTGAGCAAGAGGATGAGAAAAGCTTACTTTCCGGATTGCTTGGCGAGTTTTTTTGTGTGGGCATAGAGTTTGAACCGGAGGAAAGGGTAATTACCTCTACATCATCAGCTTGACTAGCTTCTGCGTCCTCCTGAGGAAGATCATTGTTAATGAGATGCATGAAAAGAGAGCCAAGTGAGTCAAGTTCTACCTCAACTTCTGGATCATCAGTATCATCATCAAGCTCCATATTAATCCGGTCAGCCGTTTTCCGTTTTGACGTCCGCTTTACGGCTTTGGTCTTTGGGCGGGATGGCTTGACCGCTTTGTCTCCAGTCGGCTTTGCCTCTTTCTCTATGGTTTTCCGTTTCCAGAAGGGGTCATCTACCTATATACAAAGAAGAAGGATTACAGGTTGCATAAGCTAAAAATATTATAGATGAGGGGGAAATATAATGCTTACAGCAGGCAGTTTGTTCTTGGCGTAGAAGGGACTCAGACCTGTTTGACTACAGATCAGTTCTGATTCATTCAGAATCTTCTTTACACCTTCAGTGACTTCTTCCTCAGATAATTGGATGTTGCAATGGCGTTGAGGGTCGTCAACCTCACCGGTATATTCACACATTAAACCGAGACGCCAGCTTAGCGGCAAGATACTCCAGGATATCCAACAGCGCACAAAGTCTATGCCTATTAAACCGTTCACCATAAAATCCCGGAGTTTGGTGAGTTGAGGAGCGTATTTTGCCCTTTCTGAAGAGCTCAGGCATTGTGGCATTGGGTGGGTGTTGGATAGTCTGTGATCACGAAAGCTGGGGAGGGGATTTTCATCTTCAGGCGAAGTGTCTCTGCAATAAAACCAAGTTTAGTTCCATTCCTTTGGGTGGCTATGATGTTTGGCATGAGGAAATTCAACTTCTTTCTGCTTTTGAATCGAGACACCACCAAGTTCTGTGTTCGATCCATTTACAAACTCTGTGCGCCGGTTTAAGTGGAAGAAATCCCAGAACAGTTCTGCAGTTGGTTCTTCTTGTAAATATACTTCACAGAAGACCTGGAAGTTGCATAAATTGGAGATCGAGTTGGGGCCAATATCTTGCGGATGAAGTTGGAAGCTGGCAAGCACATCTCGGTAAAACTTTGATCCTGGCGATTTGAAGCCACGGCCTATGTGATCAACAAAGACCACCACCTCGCCCTGCCTTGGGGTCAGAGGATTTTCTGTTTCGGGAACTCGCCATTTGATTTTAGTTTTCTTAGGTAGGGAGCCGATGCTGACCATCTCATTCAACTGAGTCTCAGTAACTCGGGAACGAGCCCAGTTGCAGGCAGTGAATTGTTTGGCCATTGCAAAACAAACAAGCTGAAAATGAAAGGTCGGTTTATAAATCACGCATGATTATATGCACGATACAATGGAGTAAGAGACATACTGATAGAGGACATGGCATAAACCGGAGATCAATGCAATAATGCGTAAAAGGTAATACCACGACAGGGGTACTCAGACACTGTTAAACCGGAATACAATTATGGAGACAAAAGGCTTTTCCGGTTTATCGGAGGGCTAATGGTACAGATTGATTATGCAAAGTTAAACCGCTTATGATGGTGTGAGGAGAAACAGATATCACAGAGATGTATAAATATTTCGGATCTAAGATAAGACAGAAAAGCAAAATATTTCAACCTAAAAAGGGTAAGACCTGAAACAGTTTATGAAGGACTGCATCAGTTTTCTGCGTATAAGGATTTGTGAGGTAACAAAAGATTCATCACGGCAAGGGATATGATAAGTATGAAGCATTCATCTACGGGCCAAGGAAGAACATCGCTATAAGCTTTGACGAACCTCAGGAGAAATGAGGAAACCCTAATGGATCTAGGAAAGAAGGGGGAAAGGACTTACTGCGACCACGGAAGCAGCGGAAGGGCGTTGTGGAACTCTGGTGCGAACAGGTTGATGCAGCGGCCGATGACGAAGCAGAGGCGAGGTTCGAAGATGACGGCGGCGCTCGAGTGCGGGGTCGTCGAGAGGAAGAAGAAGAGGTGAATGGGTAGTGGAAAGAAAAGAAAGGGGTCCGCTGCCCCTATTTATAAGGCGAAGCGTTAAAACGGAAAGTGCGGGAATCAGGGAGCCCAAAAAATGGATAAGTTAATAAAGGTGTCGCCTCGGTGACGGAATACACATTAAATGAAGGTAATCTCCGATGTCGACAGATGGATGACGTTAGGGCGGTTTATCATAATTTGGAAATATGACGTCACGGCGGTTTACAAGATCAAGGTGAAGATATGAGAGAAGATTTTTTTCTAAGTGTAGAAGATTGACATGAACAAGTTCAAACCAATCTGGGCCTAATGTTGGGGATATTACTACTGGAGGTAAACCGGCCTTATGTAGCTGGGTTGACTCTTTGAAGATTAGAAGCCCATGAAGATGCAAGGATAATGGCGCTTTAAGGAAGGCCCAAGGCCCAAAGGCGGGTTACAGCCTGTAATGTAAACCGACCTAGTCATATAACTTGTATTGTAAGATAGGGAGAGTAGAGACCGAACCGGACACATTTATGATCCGGCTTCGGGACTCTGTAGCCCGACGAGCGTCAACCTATGTATATAAAGGAATGACCCGGCCGCGGTTTAGGGACAGACAACAACTCGAGAGCCAGACAAAGCGGATTTGCTCCCTGGCCTTCGAAACCTAGCAATACCAATCACAATTAGACGTAGGCTTTTACCTTCCTCAAAGGGGCAGAACTAGTATAAAACTCCCCGTGTCCCCTTGTCCGGTTTAACCCCTTAAGCTAACCCGTAGCGATGGCCCCACGACTAAGTCCTTTCACAAGGACATCTGCCGTGACAAAACCACGACACATGAGATGATTTACTTTTGCTTATTGAATGCATGCTAATTTGAATACTTATTTATTTTACGATTTGGTTTTGCTTATTGAATGCTCATGTCAATATGAGTCCTATAAGATATTTTGAAATGTATATCTTGTCTTGCTCAAATAGGATATGTGCTTGCCCAAGTGGCCGGTCATGTTTGCAGGTTACACCTCTGAGTGGCCTATGTTTTGCCGGAGTGTTGATTCATTTCCGTTTCGGCAAATTTCAGGCGCTCGATATGTCCTATTTTAGCAAAGGTCATGCCGGATTTTTCCATGAATTTTGGCATGACTTGTGCCAGAATATGTTGGAAATATCGAGTGCCCCGGATTTGTGTGTTGAATATCCTGAGAGTTGCCTTTGATCGATTTTCAATTAATGTTTCAGCTATGAACATAGGAAATGTCTGACAACGAAGACGAGCGCGGCCTGTGCGACAGAATCTTCGTAGATGATGATAGGCGCTTCAGCATCAAGCTGGACGAGAACTTTGAATTGGATACAGTAAGTCACAACGACAAGTCTTTTTTCATAATTAAGCATGACATCTGCTTCATTTGCTTCAACTTATAATTTAATTTTTTTACTATTGTACTAGCATATCCCCTGCCATGAAAGAGTTTTTGTCTTGGATAAGATAGGTTTCAGTCCTATGAAAACTACTATGCAAGTAAAGAGAGTTTACTTGAAGACCGAACATGGTTATACTTTCCATGCGAGGAGATAAGTCATTATGTTTCATGGCTTGAGGATCTTCATACTGTCAAGACAAATTATTTTTCTGGACTTAAAAATCTTAGTACTGGAAACGTGCGACCAATAGTGTTCTTACTGAACTACGGTCACATCTATTTAGGAAAGTGATGTCTACTACACAACCTTCTTCTTGTAGACGTTGTTGGGCCTCCAAGTGCAGAGGTTTGTAGGACAGTAGCAAATTTCCCTCAAGCGGATGACCTAAGGTTTATCAATCCGTAGGAGGCGTAGGATGAAGATGGTCTCTCTCAAGCAACCCTGCAACCAAATAACAAAGAGTCTCTTGTGTCCCCAGCACACCGAATACAATGGTAAATTGTATAGGTGCACTAGTTCGGCGAAGAGATGGTGATACAAGTGGTATATGGATGGTAGATAATGGTTTTTAAAATCTGAAAATATAAAAACAGCAAGGTAACAAGTGATAAAAGTGAGCGTAAATGGTATTGCAATGTGTGGAAACAAGGTCTAGGGTTCATACTTTCGCTAGTGTAAGTTCCCTCAACAATACTAACATAATTGGATCATAAAACTATCCCTCAACATGCAACAAAGAGACACTCCAAAGTCACTAATAGCGGAGAACGAACGAAGAGATTATGGTAGGGTACGAAACCACCTCAAAGTTATTCTTTCCAATCAATCCGTTGGGCTATTCCTATAAGTGTCACAAACAGCCCTAGAGTTCGTACTAGAATAACACCTTAAGATACAAATCAACCAAAACCCTAATGTCACCTAGATACTCCAATGTCACATCAAGTATCCATGGGTATGATTATACGCTATGCATCACACAATCTCAGATATATCTATTCAACCAACACAAAGGACCTCAAAGAGTGCCCCAAAGTTTCTACCGGAGAATCACGACGAAAACGTGTGCCAACCCCTATGCATAGGTTCCCAATGTCACGAAACCCGCAAGTTGATCACCTTAACATACAGCAAGTGGCACGTGGTATCCCATTGTCACCACAGATATCCACGGCAAGACATACATCAAGTGTTCTCAAATCTTTATAGACTCAATCCGATAAGATTACTTCAATGGAGAAACTCGATTCATTACAAGAGAGAAGAGGGGGAGGAGAAACATAAGATCCAACTATAATAGCAAAGCTCGCGATACATCAAGATCGTGCCAAATCAAGAACACGAGAGAGAGAGAGAGAGAGAGAGAGAGAGAGATCAAACACATAGCTACTGGTACATATCCTCAGCCCCGAGGGAGAGCTACTCCCTCCTCGTCATGGGGAGCACCGGGATGATGAAGATGGCCACCAGAGAAGGATTGCCCCCTCCGGCAGGGTGCCGGAACGGGTCTAGATTGGTTTTCGGTGGCTACGGATGCTTCTGGCGGCGGAACTCCCGATCTATTCTCTGTTCTGGAAGTTTTAGGGTATATGGAGTTATATAGGCAGAACAAGCACGTCAGGGGAGCCACGGGGGGCCCACGAGGCAGAGGGCACGCCCTAGGGGGCGCCCCCACCCTCGTGGGCAGCTCTCGTATCTTCTGACGTGGGGCCCAAGTCCATCAGGTGTGTTTCCTTCCAAAAATAACTTCTCCAGTTGGTTTCGTTCCGTTTCGACTCCGTCTGATATTCCTTTTCTTCAAAACACTAAAATAGGCATAAAACAGCCAAATCTGGGCTGGGCCTCCGGTTAATAGGTTAGTCCAAAAGTAATACACGACGTTGTAAAACGACGGCCAGTGAATTGTAATACGACTCACTATAGGGCGAATTCGAGCTCGGTACCCGGGGATCCTCTAGAGTCGACCTGCAGGCATGCAAGCTTTATTCCTGCTCGTCCTCGAGTAGGTAAATGATAAAAAAAGATAATTTTTGATGTGGAATGCTAGTTGGCATAATTTCAATGTAAATCTTCTTACTTGTGATATGAATATTCAGATCCGAAAGATTCAAGACAAACGTTCATATTGACATAAAAATAATAATACTTCAAGCATACTAATAAAGCAATCATGTCTTCTCAAAATAACATGGCCAAAGAGAGCTATCCCTACAAAATCACATAGTCTGGCTATGCTCCATCTTCACCACACAAAATATTTAAATCATGCACAACCCCGATGACAAGCCAAGTAATTGTTTCATACTTTTGATGTTCTCAAGCTTTTTCAATCTTCACGCAATACATGAGCATGAGCCATGGATATAGCACTATAGGTGGAATAGAACGGTGGTTGTGGAGAAGACAAAAGGGGGGAAGATAGTCTCACATCAACTAGGCGTATCAACGGGCTATGGAGATGCCCATCAATAGATATCAATGTGAGTGAGTAGGGATTGCCATGCAACGGATGCACTAGAGCTATAAGTATATGAAAGCTCAACAAAAGAAACTAGTGGGCGTGCATCCAACTCGCTTGCTCACGAAGACCTAGGGCATTTTGAGGAAGCCCATCATTGGAATATACAAGCCAAGTTCTATAATGAAAGATTCCCACTAGTATATGAAAGTGACAACATAGGAGACTCTCTATCATGAAGATCATGGTGCTACTTTGAAGCACAAGTGTGCTACTTTGAAGCACAAGTGTGGAGACCTAGGGCATTTTTTGGCCTTTATTTTTTTATTTGGCCTTTCTTTTTTATGGCCTTTCTCTTTTTTGGGGGGGGACAATGCTCTATTGAATGATGATCATCACACTTCTATTTATTTACAACTCAATGATCCAACTCGATACTAGAACAAAGTATGACTCTATATGAATGCCTTCGGCGGTGTACCAGGATGTGCAATGATGCATGAGTGACATGTATGAAAGAATTATGAACGGTGGCTTTGCCACAAATACTATGTCAACTACATGATCATGCTAAGCAATATGACAATGATGAATGTGTCATAATAAATGGAATGGTGGAAAGTTGCATGGCAATATATCTCGGAATGGCTATGGAAATGCCATAATAGGTAGGTATGGTGGTTGTTTTGAGGAAGGTATATGGTGGGTTTATGGTACCGGCGAAAGTTGCGCGGTACTAGAGAGGCTAGCAATGGTGGAAGGGTGAGAGTGCGTATAACCCATGGACTCAACATTAGTCATAAAGAACTCGCATACTTATTGCAAAAATCTATTAGTTATCGAAACAAAGTACTACGCGCATGCTCCTAGGGGGATAGATTGGTAGGAAAAGACCATCGCTCGTCCCCGACCGCCACTCATAAGGAGGACAATCAATAAATAAATCATGCTCCGACTTCATCACATAACGGTTCACCATACGTGCATGCTACGGGAATCACAAACTTCAACACAAGTATCTCTCAAATTCACAACCACTCAACTAGCATGACTCTAATATCACCATCTCCATATATCAAAACAATTATCAAGTATCAAACTTCTCATAGTATTCAACACACTCATAAGAGAATTTTATTATTCTTGAATACCTAGCATATTAGGATTTTAAGAAAATTACCATGCTATTTAAGACTCTCAAAATAATCTAAGTGAAGCATAAGAGTTCATCTATTTCTTCAAAATAAAACTGCAACCATGCTCTAAAAGATATAAGTGAAGCACTAGAGCAAACGACAAACTACTCCAAAAGATATAAGTGAAGATCAAATGAGTAGTCAAATAATTATGCAACTATGTGAAGACTCTCTAATATTTAATAATTTCAGATCTTGGTATTTTATTCAAACAGCAAGCAAAATAAAACGACATTCTAAGAATAGCAAACATCATGTGAAGAAACAAAAACTTAGGATCAACCGAAACTAACCGATAGTTGTTGAAGAAGAAAGGTGGGATGCCAACCGGGGCATCCCCAAGCTTAGATGCTTGAGACTTCTTGAAATATTATCTTGGGTGCCTTGGGAATCCCCAAGCTTGAGCTTTTGTGTCTCCTTAATTCCTCTCATATCACGGTCTCCCTAAATCTCAAAAGCTTCATCCACACAAAACTCAACAAGGACTCGTGAGATAATTTAGTATAAACCATTGCAAAAATATTATCATACTCTACTGTAGTAAATCACTAAAATTATTATTCAACATTGCATACTAAATGCCTTTGCATATTTAATAGTCCTATCCTCAAATAGAATCATTAAAGAAGCAAACATATGCAAACAATGCAAACATAACAGCAATCTGCCTAAACAGGATAGTCTGTAAAGAATGCTGCAACATCCATACTTCCCTAGATCCAAAAATTATGAAAGAAACTCCCACTGTAGTAAATTTATCAGAGCTTAATATGAAAAAGGTTTAAATATTTTTATCACATTCTGACTTCTCTAGGGAATTATTGCAACAGCGGTAAACTTTCTGTTTTCAAACAGCAACATGTATACTTGTAACATAGGCATAGTAAAGGCTATCAATGCCACTTTTATTGAAATAAAAGATTCAAAACATTGTTCTAAATAACAGCAGGCAAATTCTAACAAAATAAATTGACGCTCCAAGCAAAACACATATCATGTGGTGAATAAAAATATAGCTCCAAGTAAAGTTACCGATGAACGAAGACTAAAGAGGGGATGCCTTCTGGGGCATCCCCAAGATTAGGCTTTTGGTTGTCCTTGAATATTACATTGGGATTCCCTGGGAATCCCCAAGCTTAGGCTCTTGCCACTCCTTATTCCATAGCCCATCGAATCTTTACCCAAAACTTGAAAACTTCACAACACAAAACTTAACAGAAAACTCGTAAGCTCCGTTAGTATAGGAAAACAAAAGACCACTTCAAGGTACTGTAATGAAATCATTATTTATTTATATTGGTTTTAAACCTACTGTATTCAAACTTCTCTATGGTTTATAAACTATTTTACTAGCCATAGATTCATCAGAATAAGCAAACAACACACGAAAAAACAGAATCTGTCAAAAACAGAACAGTCTGTAGTAATCTGGATCAAACATATAATTATGGAACTCATAAAATTGTCAAATAAATTTCTGGACCTGAGGAATTTATCTATTAATCATATGCAAAAAGAATTAACTAAATAGAACTCTCCAAATAAAAATGGCAGCAGTTCTCATGAGCGCTAAAGTTTCTGTTTTTACAGAATGATCAACAAGACTTTCCCCAAGTCTTCCCAACGGTTCGACTTGGCACAAACACTAATTAAACACATAAAACCACATCTAAACAGAGGCTAGATGAATTATTTATTACTATACAGGAACAAAAATCAAGGAACAAAAATAAAGTTGGGTTGCCTCCCAACAAGCACTATCGTTTAACGCCCCTAGCTAGGCATTATGATTTCAATGATGCTCCCATAAAAGATAAGAATTGAAACATAAAGAGAGCATCATGAAGAATATGACTAGCACATTTAAGTCTAACATACTTCTTATGCATAGGGATTTTGTGAGCAAACAACTTATGGGAACAATAATCAACTAGCATAGGAAGGCAAAACAAGCAAAATTTCAAAATTTTAAGCACATAGAGAGGAAACTTGATATTATTGCAATTCCTACAAGCATATATTCCTCCCTCATAAAAATTTTCAGTAGCATCATGAATGAATTCAACAATATAACCAGCACCTAAAGCATTCTTTTCATGATCTACAAGCATAGAAAATTTACTACTCTCCTCACAAGCAAAATTCTTCTCATGAATAATAGTGGGAGCAAACTCAACAAAATAATTATCATGTGAGGCATAATCCAATTGAAAACTAAAATAATGATGACAGTTTTCATGGTTATCATTATTCTTTATAGCATACAAGTCATGACAATAATCATCATAGATAGCAACTTTTTTCTCATAATCAATTGGAACCTCTTCCGGAATAGTGGATTCATCACAAATTAAAGTCATGACTTCTCCAAATCCACTTTCATAAATATAATCATCATAAATAGGAGGCATGCTTTCATCATAATATATTTGCTCATCAAAACTTGGGGGACAAAAAATATCATCTTAATCAAACATAGCTTCCCCAAGCTTGTGGCTTTGCATATCATTAGCATCATGGATATTCAAGGAATTCATACTAACAACATTGCAATCATGCTCATCATTCAAATATTTAGTGCCAAACATTTTATAGATTTCTTCTTCTAGCACTTGAGCACAATTATCCTTTCCATCATACTCATGAAAGATATTAAAAAGGTGAAGCGTATGAGACAAACTCAATTCCATTTTTTATAGTTTTCTTTTATAAACTAAACTAGTGATAAAACAAGAAACTAAAAGACTCGATTGCAAGATCTAAAGATATACCTTCAAGCGCTAACCTCCCCGGCAACGACGCCAGAAAAGAGCTTGATGTCTACTACACAACCTTCTTCTTGTAGACGTTGTTGGGCCTCCAAGTGCAGAGGTTTGTAGGACAGTAGCAAATTTCCCTCAAGCGGATGACCTAAGGTTTATCAATCCGTAGGAGGCGTAGGATGAAGATGGTCTCTCTGAAGAAACCCTGCAACCAAATAACAAAGAGTCTCTTGTGTCCCCAACACACCCAATACAATGGTAAATTTTATAGGTGCACTAGTTCGGCGAAGATATGGTGATACAAGTGGTATATGGATGGTAGATAATGGTTTTTGTAATCTGAAAATATAAAAACAGCAAGGTAACAAGTGATAAAAGTGAGTGTAAACGGTATTGCAATGTGTGGAAACAAGGCCTAGGGTTCATACTTTCGCTAGTGTATGTTCCCTCAACAATACTAACATAATTGGATCATAAAACTATCCCTGAACATGCAACAAAGAGTCACTCCAAAGTCACTAATAGCGGAGAACGAACGAAGAGATTATGGTAGGGTACGAAACCACCTCAAAGCTATTCTTTCCAATCAATCCGTTGGGCTATTCCTATAAGTGTCACAAACAGCCCTTGAGTTCGTACTAGAATAACACCTTAAGATACAAATCAACCAAAACTCTAATGTCACCTAGATACTCCAATGTCACCTCAAGTATCCGTGGGTATGATTATACGATATGCATCACACAATCTCAGATTCATCTATTCAACCAACACAAAGGACCTCAAAGAGTGCCCTAAAGTTTCTACCGGAGAATCACGATGAAAACGTGTGCCAACCCCTATGCATAGGTTCCCAATGTCACGAAACCCGCAAGTTGATCACCTTAACATACATCAAGTGGCACGTGGTATCCCATTGTCACCACAGATATCCACGGCAAGACATACATCAAGTGTTCTCAAATCTTTAAAGACTCAATCCGATAAGATTACTTCAAAGGGGAAACTCGATTCATTACAAGAGAGAAGAGGGGGAGGAGAAACATAAGATCCAACTATAATAGCAAAGCTCGCGATACATCAAGATCGTGCCAAATCAAGAACACGAGAGAGAGAGAGAGATCAAACACATAGCTACTGGTACATACCCTCAGCCCCGAGGGAGAACTACTCCCTCCTCGTCATGGAGAGCACCGGGATGATGAAGATGGCCACCGGAGAAGGATTGCCCCCTCCGGCAGGGTGCCGGAACGGGTCTAGATTGGTTTTCGTTGGCTACGGAGGCTTCTGGCGGCGGAACTCCCGATCTATTCTCTGTTCTGGAAGTTTTAGGGTATATGGAGTTATATAGGCAGAAGAAGCACGTCAGGGGAGCCACGGGGGCCCCACAAGGCAGGGGGGTGCGCCCCCCACCCTAGTGGGCAGCTCCCGTATCTTCTGACGTGGGGTCCAAGTCCATCAGGTGTGTTTCCTTCCAAAAATAACTTCTCCAGTTGATTTCGTTCCGTTTTGGCTCCGTCTGATATTCCTTTTCTTCAAAACACTGAAATAGGCATAAAACAACAAATCTGGGCTGGGTTCCGGTTAATAGTTTAGTCCCAAAAGTAATATAAAAGTGGAAAATAAAGCCCAATATTGCCCAAAACAGTAAATAATATAGCATGGAGCAATCAAAATTATAGATACAATGGAGACATATCAGAAAGATGGTAAGATTTTTACTATTTGTCCTCGGTGAATCTTTTGCATACATTATTTTTAAGCTAAACATCATTGCTAAGTATGTTACTATACGATGTTCTTCAACAGGGACTCCCGATGAATGTTGTGCCTCATTGGATCGAGACTGAAGGTCGCATGAGAATTGTTAGCTTACGGCCAAGACATCCTACAATGCACTTTAGTGCATTCAGGATTTCTAATAGTGAGGAATGCTTAATAGTGAAAGACTGGAGCAAAATTGTGAACGATCATAGAGCAGTACTAGGGGGCAGCAATCAGAAGCGCAGCCCATGATTAGGAGACAGGTTCATCTGCATGCTCCAACTTGATGAAGCAGGAGTGCTACACAAGTTTTATGCTATTTTACCTGAGAGAGAGCGGCAGGAGTGATTAGCTAGCTAGAAATGAGTTATGATGATCAAATAGCTAGTGTTGGTGGTAATGACTATGATGATTATTATTAGCTAGTGTTGCTGGTGATTAGATATAGCTACCGCAGCTAGTGTTGGTGGTGATTAGCTAGCTAGAATGAGTTTGAAGATGATGATGTGTGCTACACTATGACTATGATGATTAAATAGCTACTGTTGGTGATAATGACTATGATGATGATTAAATAGCTTGTGTTGGCGGATTAGATTCAAGTGGAGGCAACATGTGGTGCACATCGAAAGTACTACTAGTCCAAACTAGATCAAGTTTGGATTAGTAGTATACTTTTGACATGCACCACATGTTGCCTCCACTTGAACCTAATCCACCTTCATTTGACACACTGTTATGGACATATTGATATAACAACCTCATAATTGGTATTATACCAAAATTTATATAACGACGTATAAATACACTAAAAATAAAAAAATAAAAAAATAATACTAGTAGCGATGGACAGGAAAAACGCTACTACTAGTTAGATTAGCAGTAGCGCCGAGGAAACACGCGCTGCGGCTATATGTCTTAGCAGTAGCGTGTGCCGCACGCGCTACTGCTAAGTAATAGCTGTAGCGCCTTACTAGTAGCACGGTTCCCCGCGCTACTAATAGGCATGAAACCCATGCTACTACTAGGCTTTTCCCTAGTAGTGTGTGACTACCCTCTTGACCAGGTTATCTTGTTCAAACATAGGCGTATTCGACCAAAGAGAACATAACCTTTTTGGGTCATCCTACCTGTAACAAGCTGCTTCAACTCCATCAGGTAATCCTGATTGACCCGCCGAACTCTTAACGATCAATCTTTATGGCGTATTCGACCAAAGATCTGAGCTTGTTAAGGTTAAAACGCCGGTTTGCCATGCAAGAGCACGGCTTACAGATAGTCAGGATAGATCCAGGCTTCATAAGCTGTCTTCCTTGAAACTTGGATAAATCGGCCCGTGATGCATGCTGCTACTTTGACCCCGCGTACTCCCGATAAGTCTATCTTTAAACAAGACCTGACTTTATCTGGGTTCAAATGCCGATTGGGTACTGTGAATGTCGGCTCACGGAAAGCACGCACCTTCCAGTGGCTCAGGCTAGTTTCATCGAAGAGAACACTTTGGCTTGGCGGCCTACAAAAGCCTCGAATTTTTTGATTTCTCATTCTTTCATCTCTTTTTCGCCGTTTGGTTTTACAATCGGGCCAAGCTTCCCTATTTACGGCTCATATTTGAAGCATCTTTTGGGTCCCTGTAACCCGCCAGGTGGCAGACTTTAAGTCGCCAGAGCATAAGAATCATATGTTTAGAGTTATAGCTCTAAAAAAATCTAACTACATGAAGCTAGTAAGCCGGCAGTTTAAGTACACACCACAGGTATGATATTTCATTCAATATTGTGGTTAGACTCGCCCTGGTTATGGACTTTTCGTCCCCAGTGGCTTCAATCGGGTATCATGACCCGCCCGACAGCAAACTGCCAGGGTACTTGTGATTTGTTTGTGTGCAGGATAATTATCACAATGATCTGCATAAATCCACGCTATCATAAGCATACAGGGATAGTTTATCAAATTGGCAGATCAACAGTATTGTGCAAAACAGGAACATGCATGATGGCACGGCGGATTAAAAGTTTTACT
This sequence comes from Triticum urartu, assembly GCF_003073215.2. Taxonomy (NCBI): domain Eukaryota; kingdom Viridiplantae; phylum Streptophyta; class Magnoliopsida; order Poales; family Poaceae; genus Triticum; species Triticum urartu. The sequence continues at coordinate 97,138,957 of NC_053024.1, forward strand.
ATCCTATTACATGACTCCATGAGTCAAACAAGATCAAGTGTTTTCAGAGGGACCACTATACAAACTGCCTGGCAGTTCATTCTTCTTGGCCTTGCTAATTTGAGGCTTCTGGGTCATCCTTTTCTGGTTCTTCGTCCTCCTCCATTGTCTGAAAATTTGGTGATGACCAATCGATGCCAGATAAAGCTTGAAACTCAGCTTCGTCATCTATAAGATCAGATGGTTCAACTTCGGGGGCAAAAGTGTGCTTACGGATTGGGGGATTAAGTCCATCACTTTATAAGCCGGCGTTGGCATCTTCTGATTCTCCATGTTGTAAGCCGGGTGGTATTTCGACAGATCAGTTTCATTGGCAATCAGAGTGGCCAGAGGACATATTTCTTTGACACAGGCAACGAAGTCCTTTTGATCAAATGAAGTGCCATCTTCCTTCAAACTTGGATATCCAGTAGCTACCTCAGACAGCTCAAGCTCTGGTAACCATGCCTTGGCCCGGCTCAAAGCCGTCACGACACTGGCTCTTGCAGGAGACCGCTTCATCTCATTAAACCTAGCAGGAAGCATATATAGTTTTTTCAAGAAATCTATCAAAAGAATAGGTGCTTGATTAGATGGAGATATTGTGGCCAGGGCACGCTGAGGGAGTCCTGGATTAGGGGGTTTCCGGATAGCCGGACTATACCTTCGGCCGGACTCCTGGACTATGAAGATACAAGATTGAAGACTTCGTCTCGTGTCCGGAAGGGACTTTCCTTGGCATGGAAGGCAAGCTTGGCGATACGGATATGTAGATCTCCTACCATTGTAATCGACTCTATGTAACCCTAGCCCTCTCTGGTGTCTATATAAACTGGAGGGTTTTAGTCCTTAGGACGAACAACAATCATACCATGGGCTAGCTTCTAGGGTTTAGCCTCCTTGATCTCACGGTAGATCTACTCTTGTACTACCCATATCATCAATATTAATCAAGCAGGAGTAGGGTTTTACCTCCATCGAGAGGGCCCGAACCTGGGTAAAAACATCGTGTGCCTTGTCTCCTATTACCATCCGCCTAGACGCACAGTTCGGGACCCCCTACCCGAGATCCGCCGGCTTTGACACCGACATTGGTGCTTTCATTGAGAGTTCCTCTGTGTCGTCACTTTTAGGCCCGATGGCTTCTCCGATCATCAATAGCGATCCGATCCAGGGTGAGACTTTTCTCCCCAGACAGATCTTCGTATTCGGCGGCTTTGCACTGCGGGCCAATTCGCTTGGTCATCTGGAGCAGATCGAAAGCTATGCCCCAGGCCATCAGCTCAGATTTGGATGTTTGAACTACACGGCCGACATCCGCGGAGACTCGATCTTTGACGGATTTGAGCCACAGCCGATCGCGCCGCGCTGTCACGATGGGCATGATCTAGCTCTGCCGTCGAACAGTGCCCTGGAGGCCGCACCTGTGTCCGCTCCGACCCCTAGCTCGGAGCCGATCACACCAATCGAGGATGGGTGGTTAGACACCGCCTCGGGGGCTGTAATCTCTATGGCGATCAAGCCGAACACCAGCCTTGTCCTCTGCGAAGCCCATGACTCCAAGGTGCCGGACTCCTCTCCGGACTCCGAGCCCTCCGCGCCCCTGCCGATCGAATCCGATTGGGCGCCGATCATGGAGTTCACCGCCGCAGACATCTTTCAGCACTCGCCCTTCGGCAACATCCTGAATTCACTCAGGTCCCTCTCTTTGTCAGGAGAGTCCTGGCCGGACTATGACCGGCAGGATTGGGATGTGGACGACGAAGAAATTCGATGCCCACCCACCACCCACTTCGTAGCCACTGTCGATAATTTAAACGACGTGCTCGACTTCGACTCCGAAGACATCGACAGTATGGACGATGATGTAGGAGATGAACATGAACCAACGCCTATAAGCCACTGGACAGCCACCTCATCTCATTATGTATACATGGTGGACACACCCAAAGGAAGCGACGACGAGGAACACAGGGATGCAACGAGGGATCGTTCACTCGAAAAGCAATCAAAGCGGCGACGTAAGCGCCGCTCCAAGCCCCGCCTCGACAGAGACAGCAGCCATACAGACCCAGCCATAGAGCAGGACGAGCCGGCGGACAACGAACATGCCTTCGAGCAACCGTTCGAACAGGGCAACTTGGATAAACAAACCGAACACCCCATCCCCGGCGAAAACAACAGTCCGGACGATCTTACTCCGGATAGGCTCATGGAGCAGAAGAACCTCCACAAAAGGCTCGTCGCCACTGCGTGTAGCCTGAAAAAGCAGAAGCAGAAGCTCAAAACTATGGAAGATGCACTCAGAATCAGATGGAGCAAAGTACGCAACACCGCAGAAAAATATGGCGGCAGTCGCCGCACAAAAAGCTATCCAAAGCGAAAGCTACTACCTGAATTTGACGAGGAGGCCTTAGATCCCCGCAGTCAAAAAATAGGAAAGCCACCCGGTTGGATAGACGACCGCATGGCCATCATGGAGCGGCAAGCGGCGCCGCACACAAGCCGGCACGCGATCCACCAAAGGATCCACATCAAAAAGATGGCCTAGCCAGATCTATCTACGGGCCAAGAAAGCAAGCTCTAGTAAGCAATGCAACACAACAAATATCCGAACATTACGGCACACCCAAATACAGGGGTGCCGCACACCCCCTATGTTTCACCGATGAGGTGCTGGACCATGAATTTCCAGAGGGATTCAAGCCCGTAAACATAGAGGCATACGACGGAACAACAGACCCTGGGGTCTGGATCGAGGATTATATCCTCCACATACACATGGCCAGAGGAGATGACCTCCACGCCATAAAATACTTACCCCTCAAGCTTAAAGGGCCAGCCCGGCATTGGCTCAAAAGTCTTCCTGAAAACACCATTGGAAGTTGGGAAGAGCTTGAGGATGCTTTCCGGGCAAATTTTCAAGGGACCTATGTCCGCCCTCCGGATGCAGACGATCTCAGTCACATAACTCAACAGCCTGGAGAGTCAGCCCAGAAATTCTGGAACAAATTTCTTACTAAAAAGAATCAGATAGTCGACTGTCCGGACACCGAAGCCCTAGCAGCTTTTAAGCATAACGTTCGAGACGAATAGCTCGCCAAACACCTCGGCCAAGAAAAGCCAAGAACAATGGCCGCATTAACAAGCCTCATGACCCGCTTTTGCGAAGGAGAGGATAGCTGGTTGGCAAGATGTAGCACCAGCAACCCAAGTACATCCGAAGTTAGGGATGGAAACAGAAAACCCCGACGCAGCAAGGACCAGCGCCGGAATAAGGGAAACAGCCCAAAGAGCACGGCGGTCAACATCGGATTTGAAAGCTCGCGGCAGAATCAGAGAAAGCCGCCCCTCAAGGATAACAGGGACGAGCTATCGAAACTTAAACAAAATCTTGGACAAGATATGTCAAATACACAGTACTCCCGGGAAGCCTGCGAACCATACCCACAGAGATTGTTGGGTTTTCAAGCAATCCGGCAAACTCAATGCCGAACACAAGGGGCTCGACACACCAAGTGAGGACGACGACGAACCCCACAAGCAGAGCACCAGGAAACAAAAGGATTTCCCACAAGAAGTCAAAACAGTAAACTTACTTCACGTGACGAACAGAATGGCGCCAACAGAGATACGCGCCATACGGCCTATCCCAAAGGAGTCTCACCAATGGTTGTTAAAACCGATCACCTTCGACCATCAGGATTACTCTAGAAGTATCCGGAACGCAGGCTAGACTGCCTTGGTATTAGATCCAATAATCGGCGGACTCCACTTTACAAATGTCCTGATGGACGGCGGTAGTGGTCTAAACCTCTTATACCAAGACACAATCCGCAACATGGGGATAGACCCAACAAAAATTCGCCATAGCAAAACCTCCTTTCAAGGGGTAATGCCAGGCCCGGATGCCCATTGCATGGGTTCTCTCCGGCTAGAAGTTATGTTCGGCTCCCCCGATAACTTCCGTCGCGAACAGCTAACTTTCCACATCACCCCATTCTCAAGTAGCTATCAAGCAATGCTGGGACGCGAAGCTTTCGCCCGCTTTAACGCAATACCGCATTATGCATCTCTTACGCTTAAGATGCCCGGTCCACGAGGCATCATCTCATTAAAGGGAAAACATTGAGTGTTCCTCCCGCGCGGAAGACAGTGCGGCTGCCTTGACAGCCCCACAATAAAGCGGCTTCACCAGCCAAAGAACCTAAACAGGTCGTCCAGCCACGGACATGGCTAGACGCGTCCGGCATAAACATACAATTGATAAAGGCTTAATAGCCGTATACCCCTGTACTAGGGGCTCCGCGCATATAAACCAAGAGACAATAAAGCTCAATTTTACCCATTTCGATTTATACTTTGTTTATTTAGTATAACTCATGTTCGGCACGATCTTTCTTCAACTAAGTTCCTCTCTTTTATAGATAAACACAGTGCTACGCCCGTCCAGGATACGGCACAACGGAGACACATGCGCAGACGTGCAGCAGGGACCCGTTCCAAGGATTCTTTTCAGATTAAGACCCTGCGTAAACCTTTTTTACTGTCTCTTGTTGATACACATCCCCTGGTTTCTTGGTATAACCAAGGAGGAGGCTGGCGTTTTGGCATGTGGCCACGTCAGAGTTTTGCGCGTACCTGGACACTAGGGGCTTATTACTAAGGGCGTTATCCCGCCCTCCCTCATAAAGACCGAATACCTTAGGGAGTGTTCGGCGTCGCGAGTTTGGCCTTCTATGCATCAGCTCCGAATCATGTCTTTGGTCAAATGTTGGGTTTGCCCGGCTCCTGTGTTTTGCTACCTTACGTTCCGCTCTATCGGCTAAGGTGGCACCAGGAGAACTACTGCGATTGTGCCCTGGTTCGGCCAGGCGAGCACCTCAGTAGAGAAAGCCGAAAACTGACTGTCATGATATAGCGTGAGACTGGTCAACCACTCGATGACTTACCGGAATCTTTAGGATTCCTCCACATTAACGAAGGGACGCTTCCCGGCCAGGCACATACGCGCCCCGAGTTCGGGCGAGCGCAGGCGCCACCAGGGGCTATATAAGTAGCCTCACTGCCAAACTCCTATGGCTAAGTGAAAGTGATAAAGCATCATAGTCTGATTGCCTAGTTCGCTGCGCTATCACCTCCTTTGTAGGACCAAGACGTTGGATCAAGTGTGAAAATGCGCCTTCTGCGAACACCCCCACATTATGTGCGTGGGGGCTGAAGCCGACGACTGCCATCTTTCAGATTATATATACATATATGTTAAACGGCCGCACAGGAGGTATTATAATACTTGCAGGCACAAGTATAAAAAGCTTCTACAATTTATCAAAATATTGTTTTACAATAATATATGCTATTCGAATATAGTATCCTTCGAGCACTGCGTCTCTATTAAACGAGCGCCTTGTAGAACTTCCTGAAAATAGTGCTCGGCAGGTACTCGGCTTCCATCCGAGTCTGGGGATGCAACAGCGGTGGCCTCCATTTCCGCCCAGTATGTCTTGACACGGGCAAGAGCCATCCGCGCACCCTCTATGCACGCTGACCTCTTCATCGCATTGATATGCGGCGCCGCACCAAGGAACTGCTGCACCAAGTTGAAATAACTTTTCGGCTCTGGCCTCTCTAGCCACAGATGACTCATGACATACTTCATGGCGAGTCCGGACAACCTATTTAGCTCGGCCCATTCGGCCAAACGATCGGCTAATGACAGTGGACGCTCCGGATTGTGGAACTGCGACCAAAAGAGCTTTTCCACTTCGCGATCTTCTTGATCTCGGAAGTGTTCGGCCGCATCTGCGGCACTCGCTGCCAAATCCAGATAGGTGTCCGCCGTACTCCACATCCGGTCTAACGGAGCATGTTTAGGATCACAGAACTTCCTCCGCAGCATAAAGGGCTTTCCAGCCGCGATCTCTCCGGCCTGACGCAGCTCCTCCTTCATAGCTCTCATCGCAGAGCGAGCATCCTTGGCATGGCAACGGCCTTCTCCAGGTCCGTCTGTTCCGCCCGATCTTCTTTTTCAAGAAGCTTGCAACGGTCAGCAGCGCTCTTCAGCTTCACAGCCATCTCGGCCATTTCCTTCTTGCTTCGGCAGTGAGCAGCCTGTTCGGCTTTCAGCTCTTCAATTGCCTTCCCGACGGCCGCATCACTTTTCCTGGCTTGCTCCTTGGCTCGGGCAAGTTCCGCCCAAAGATTCTCCATGGCAGCAGCACCATCTGCATCAAGCGCACACATTGTAAGATACTGGCATAAAGCTCCTCTTACCAGGTGTCGCTGGAGTAATTAAATACCTTGTGCCTCGTCAAGCCGCTTGTTGACAAGCACGATGTCGGCATCTGCCACGTCAAGTTGCCGCTTTAGCTCGGCAAATTCATCAGTTCGGCTGGCCACCCAACTCTTCGCCACCTATGTATGAAGGCGGCATATTAGACCTGGGATTATGATCCTCTGCGCGCCGTCACTTTTGACAACGCACAGAGTCTCAGGGGCTACTATCTACAAAGGGCGCATCTTATTTATGCGCAACTGTCCAAAAAGGGTACATTATTTCGCGTACCTCAAAACTTGTCAGTAAACTCTTGACGGCCTCGTGCAATCCGCTCTCCGCGGATGAAACCCTCTCAATCACCGTACCCATCAATGCACGGTGCTCCTCTGAGATAGATGCTCGCCCTAGCAGATCCTTCAGCTCCTCCGACCGCGCACCAGACGGTGCCGGACTCGTCCGATGGCCCTTTTCGAAGGCCGGATGCGGAGGGCTTTGGGGGGCCATATGACTACCTTCTGGCGCTGCCGGATTCGGAGAAACCCTCCACGACGATACCTCAGGGTCGCCCACCTCGCAAGGTGGTACGGCAGGGGGAGGCGTTCCGCTCTCCATCATCTCCGAAAGAAGATCCCTCGAAGACGAGCTCTGCTGAGAAGGGCTAAGGTCTGAGCTACAAGGTAAATTTTTGATTACTCTTCTCAGATATAACGCAAGGATTTCTCTCATTTCTTAAAAAGAAAAACTCCTCTCTACTTACCGCTCGGTGGAGGGCTGATCCCCTTGAGGGCATAATTCGGCCGAAGTATCCCCCGGCGCAGGATCCTTTGACGAAGATTTCTTCCCCCTCTTTGAGGCCATGGTCTCCGGGTCGTCAGAGGCGGTCCTCTTCTTCCCCTGAGGAGAGGAATTTTCGATTCCTCCCTTCCGTACAACCTTCTTAGAGGAGGCTGTAGCTTCCTTGTCCCCTCCCTCGCTTTCCTCCGAAGGCACAACCTCCAACATCCTGACTAGCACGGCATCCGGTGTGGTCTCGGGGAGGGGGGCCAGACACCTGATTAGCTTTTCTTTCGCAATCCACTCCTGTTTAAAGGATAGCTCTTTTAGGGGCAATTTTATGATAAATATACGGATAGCGAGTTCGGGCACAAGGCTACTTACTTGAGTATCCGGGCGATTGCAGCTCAGGCCTGCGTCCTCGGTCAAGTCCGGACACATTGCTTGTGATCCGAAGAACAATTTGTACATCTCCACGGGCGTTGCGCCCATGAAATGCTGGAGAGCTCGTGGTCCCTCCGGATTGAACTCCCACAGGCGAAGGGGGCGACGTTTGCCGGGCAAGGCTCGACGTATCAACATGACCTGCGTCACCACGACCAGGCTAATGTCTCTTTCTAAGAGATCTCGAATGCGGCCCTGCAACAAGGGCACGTCCTTGGATGGCCCCCAGTCCAGTCCTTTATTGACCCATGACACTAGCTATGGTGGGGGACCCGAGCGAAAGGCAGGTGGCGCCACCCACTTGGTGCCCCTGGGAACGGTGATGTAAAACCACTCTCGTTGCCATAAGTTGGACTCCTCTTGAAAAGAGCCCTTGGGCCATGGAGCACCAGCATTCTTGCTTATAAAAGCACCTCCGCACTCCGCGTGCCGTCCCTCGATCATCTTCGGCTCTACTTTGAAGGTCTTGAGCCATAGTCCGAAGTGAGGAGTAATACGGAGGAAGGCTTCACACACGACGATGAATGAGGAAATATGGAGGATGGACTCCGGAGCTAAGTCGTGAAATTCCAGCCCATAATAAAACATGAGCCCCCTCACGAAGGGATCCGTCGGGAAGCCTAGCCCCCGAAGGAAGTGAGACATGAACACCACACTCTCACCAGGCTTGGGAGTGGGAATGACCTGCCCTTGAGCAGGCAACCTATGCCAGATTTCACCGGTCAAGAACCTGGCCTCTCTCAACTTCAGCACGTCCTCCTTAGTGACGGAGGAGGGCATCCATCGGCCTCGAAGGTCGGAACCGGACATTGTCGAAGGTCCGAAGCGCCTGAAATCCGGAGCCTTGGGTGTTGGAACTCTAGGCGAAGGGCGAACTCGTTTGAGATTGAAAGAAAGGAGTGAGGCCTTGGTCTCTTTATAAGAGGTTGAATACCAAGGGCCCTCCCCGTGACCGTTTGGGACTCGCCTTTGATCGAGAAAACATACCAACGGGTACGACTGGGTTACCCACGCCCGTATTGATGAGAATCCCGGAATAAGGGGACACGATCTCTGCTTTGACAAGACGTGCCAAGGAAACCGCCTTGCTAAACGCGCTGAGGTGGGACAGTAAAACGATTTGAATAAAGACTTGGCTGTGGTGTGATGTCACGCTACGGAATACGTCAGCAGATTAGATTGGTGTAAATATTATTCTCTCTATGGCAATATGTGGAAACTTATTTTGCAGAGCCGGACACTACCTTTGTGTTCAAAATCTTCTATGAAGTACTTGGAGGAGGAACCCACCTTGCAATGTCGAAGACAACCTGCGCGTCAGACTCGTCGTCATTGAAGCCTAGTTCAGGGGCTACTGAGGGAGTCCTGGATTAGGGGTGTCCGGATAGCCGGACTATACCTTCAGCCGGACTCCTGGACTATGAAGATACAAGATTGAAGACTTTGTCCCGTGTCCGAAAGGGACTTTCCTTGGCGTGGAAGGCAAGCTTGGCGATACGGATATGTAGATCTCCTACCATTATAACAGACTCTGTGTAACCCTAGCCCTCTCCGGTGTCTATATAAACCGGAGGGTTTTAGTCCGTAGGACGAACAACAATCATACCATAGGCTAGCTTCTAGGGTTTAGCCTCCTTGATCTCGCGGTAGATCTACTCTAGTACTACCCATATCATCAATATTAATCAAGCAGGAGTAGGGTTTTACCTCCATCGAGAGGGCCCGAACCTGGGTAAAAACATCGCGTCCCATGTCTCCTGTTACCATCTGCCTAGACGCACAGTTTGGGACCCCCTACCCAAGATCCGCCGGTTTTGACACCGACACACGCTGAGCTCCAGTATATAGCTACTCAACAAGTGTGTACACAGCTTTGAGTTTCACAAGCATATCTTGGTTCAGATTGTTGCTCCTGGGACCTGAGTAAATCACAGATTAATTAGCGGTGGTTCACATTCTCAAGTAAAGGATTCACTTTTGATGATTAGCAAGGCGACTCACCAAAGATAGCAAAAACCATCTGAGATACCCGGTGTTTTAAACCGGTGAGCTCAGTGGTCACCTCTTGAAGATCCGCCTCTGCTTTTTCAGCTCGCTGTGTTAAAGCAGTCTTTTCTTCAACCCAAGTTTTTCTCTCCGCCTCAAAGCTGGTTTTCAGTTTGTCCGTCTCAGATATGCTGAACTGGAATTTTGACTCAGCCTTCTAGGTCTCATATTCCTGATTCGCCAGCCGGGTCTTTGCATCAGTCAATTGTGATTCAAGTTAAGCAGTAGCAGCCTGTATGAAACACATGGTTGTCAACATGTTTATATCAAGGTTATAGGAATATAAGTCCCAAGTCTTTTGCAAGCAACAACACTTGGCACTTGGGGGCTAATGCCTGCCGAAAAATTTATTCATACAAAACGACTCATGTGAATAAGTCCCAAGCACTTTGCAAGCAAGGCTACTTGGCACTTGGGGGCTAATGCATATCGCTTGTCTTCCTACTATTTTATGATGACCCGGTTGTGCTGTAAACAATCACAGTTGGTTCATGGGGGCTACACAGATAATCTTTCATTTTTAAACAATGGTAAATAGGACCGACTCATTCATGCTGATTAAACTGGCCCTTGGGGACTACGGATGGAATGCTAAATTGTTTAAACATTCGGTTTAATTCTAACTATGACAACCGGCCTTGGAAGGATTCTACTACAGATGCTTATGGATTATTCTAAGTCTACATCATATTCAATCTTATCATAACCAGTAGACTTGGGGGCTGGCGGGATGTACATAACTTATTTAAAGCTGGAAGTCATACCTCATACTTTTGATGCATCTGCTTCACCATGTCGATTTCAAGATCGCGACTAGAGTGTACTTGGTTGAGGTAGCCAGACAGAATTACAATGCTGCTCAACTGTGCATAGTGGGAGACATCAAATCTGACTTTCCGCCTCTCAATAACCTCTTGATTGGCGGAGGGCTTGGCCAAGACAGTTGGATTTCCTGGTTCTGTAAAACCGGTGCCAGTGATCAGAACATCATCAGCATGAGTTTCTGACGGCTTAAGCAAGCTTGATGGCTCAATATTCAAAGAGTCAGTATTGGTCTGATCAATGGAAAGGTTAGGAATTTTAGGTGGAGCGTCAGAGGCAGGTTCTGCTAGCTGTTTTTCAGAGACTTCGGGTGCAGAGACTTGCTGCTCCGTTTCAACAACTTCAGGTGCCTCAGTTGGTTTAGTCATCTTTGCCTTCTTACTAGGCTTTGCTTGTGTGCTACACGAGTTGTGACAAATCAGTATAATTGTATGAATGTAAAGAAGTACAGGGTAAAAAGTAATTGTCATTACCCAGGGGAAGTCTTGAAAGCCGGTACCTGGGTCTGTGATGAGTCGCCAGAGGAAGAACGGAAACCTCCTGGTAGTTTGAATTAGAGGAATTGAGTGGATGGCGAACGAGACCCGCCAGCGGGTAAAGAGAATTTAAGTTTGAAAAGACCTCATTTCGGCGTTTCCATGGAGCCGGAGTGTTTGGTAAACCGGAGGACAATTCTTCAACTCCGTTGTTCCGAGTCTGGCGCCGGCTCTCGTGCTGCTGTTGCTTCATAAGAAAGTGAGGATCCAAATGAGCTAAGGGGTGTGAAAAGCTTACTTTTCGGATTACTCGTCGAATTTTCTGTCTTGGCAAAGGTGCTGTGAAACGGCCTCGATGCGGCTATATCTCCCACGTGTCGAAGCACGACTTAGAGGCATAACCGCATTGAAAGCAATGTCGCAAGTGAGGTAATCTTCACACAACCCATGTAATACATAAGGGAAAAAGATACATAGTTGGCTTACAATCGCCACTTCACACAATTACATGAATAAAGCATTACATCAACTAGATACAATCAAGGTCCGACTACGGAACCAAAATAAAAGAAGACTACCCCAAATGCTACACAGATCCCCGATCGACCCCAAATGGGCACCACTACTCATCAACTAGAACGAAACAACACAAAGGACAAGATCTTCACCGAGCTCCTCCTGAGCTTGGTTGCGTCATCTGCACGGACTCATCGGCACCTGCAAGCTGGTGTTGGAAGTATCTGTGAGTCACGGGGACTCAGCAATCTCACACCCTCGCGATCAAGACTATTTAAGCTTATGGGTAAGGTAAAAAGGTATGAGGTGGAGCTGCAGCAAGTGACTAGCATATATGGTGGCTAACATACGCAAATGAGAGCGAGAAGAGAAGGCAAAGCACGTTCGAGAAAGTATGATCAAGAAGTGATCCTAAAATAACCTACGTCAAGCATAACTCCAACACCGTGTTCACTTCCCGGACTCCGCCGGAAAGAGACCATCACGGTAACACACACAGTTGATGCATTTTAATTAAGGTCAACTTCAGGTTTTCTACAACCGGACGTTAACAAATTCCCATCTACCCATAACCGCGGGCACGGCTTTCGAAAGTTCAAATCCCTGCAGGGGTGTCCCAACTTAGCCCATGACAAGCTCTCACGGTCAACGAAGGAATAGACCTTCTCCCGAGACATTCCGATCAGACTCGGTATCTCGGTTCTATAAGACACTTCGACAAGTTAAAACCAATCCAGCAACACCGCCCGAATGTGCCGACCAATCCCGATAGGAGCTGCACATATCTCTTTCTTAGGGCACACTCATATTGTGCAAACTTCCAGTAGGCCAGCCCAGAGTTGCCCCTGGTGGCCACCGGCGGCTGACAGTTTGGACCAACACTCAGAGGAGCACTGGCCCAGGGGGTAAAATAATGATGACCCTCAGGAGCGCGACTCCCAAGGGAAAAGAAAAGGCTAGGTGGCAAATGGTAAAACCAATGTTGGGCATTGCTAGAAGAGTTGTACTCAAGGCGAACTGTCAAGGGGTTCCCATAATAGCCCAACCGTGTAAGGAAAGCAAAATCCGGGAACATAACACCGATATGACGGAAACTAGGGTGGCAAGAGTGGAACAAAAAAACAGGCATAAGGCCGAGCCTTCCACCCTTTACCCAGTATATAGATGCATTAATTAAATAAGGTATATAGTGATATCCCAACAAGTAAACATGTTCCAACAAGGAACAACAACTCCATGTTCCAACAAGGAACATACTTCAATCTTCACCTGCAAATAACAACGCTATAAGAGGGGCTGAGCAACGCGGTAACATAGCCAAACAACGGTTTGCTAGGACAAGGTGGGTTAGAGGCTTGGCTTAACAATATGGGAGGCATGATAAGCAAGTGGTAGGTATCGTAGCATAGGCATAGCAAAAGAGCGAGCATCTAGCAAGCAAAGATAGAAGTGATTTCGAGGGTATGATCATCTTGCCTGAGATACCGCAAGGAAGAAGAACGAGTCCATGAAGAAGACAAATGAACGTAGACGAATGGCTCCTCACAATCACGACGTTACCGGAATCAACCCGAAGAAGCAAACACCGGAAAGAAACACACAACATAGTAAACAACCAACATGGTATGATATGCGGGATGCGGGATGCGATGCATATGCAAGATTTGACAAGATATGAATGAAATTGGCCTTAACTTGGAAATCCAAGTGTGCCACTGGAAAGTTGAGGTGAAATCTGTTGAAAACGATATAAAGAACGCCGGAATCGGAGTTACGGTTTGGAAATGGCAAGCAATTCAAATATGGCACCGGTCTGCGATATACAGCAAGTAGCCATCTAAATGCAACAAGATGAACATGCTACAGCACCCAAACATGGCAACAAAATACATGACAGGGATCCATTAATGATGCTTAACAAAATACTAGCACTGAGCTACGGCCAATTCATCCATTAACAGGTTCAAACAAGCATGGCAAAAATGCAAAAGGTAAACAGATCTCAGACTTAGTGAAATTAACACTTGTCTGGAATTTCAGCCCAGATAGCACTCTTCGGAGCATGAAAACTACATGCTAAAGGACTTGAACATGGCAAGGTAAAGCATGGCATGGAGCTACTCAAAGAGCTTAACAAAATTCCCTTAGTGATCTTGAGCCAAAAGGGATCATAAAATACCATTGCAAGCATGTGAACATGGAAAAAACATAATCAGATCACAGACTTAGTGAAAACTGGAGCATGCTGAAACAGATATCAAGTAGGCATGTTTACGAGCTCGATGCACTCACTACAGAGCAAGTCATGACAAACTAAGAATACACCCACCAAGAATTCAGAAAATACAAGCTAGACATGGCAAGAACAATAACATAGCATGCACGGATCAACTACAACATCCTCGGCAAAATCGCTAACAAGTAGACAATCTGCCCAGATTCACAAAATAGCAAAAGTAGAGCTCAATTGACTCAAGCTAGGGTGCTCCATAATTGCCAACAAAGACATGGATGGATAGAGCACTACAAGATTAACAAAACATCCTTACTGATCATCCTCAAAAGAGGCACGGATCACTAGGAAACAATATGAACATAAGGCATATTGAGATAAACAGCTCAAGGACTTGGTGGAAATGCTAAGTCCCTGAAATCAGCATTAACGAATGCTCCACTTTGCAAGCTTGTGCTAGCCACCACACACATCACAAAAATACATGGGTTGCACCTCTAGAAAGATGGCATGGCATATAACAAAATACATGTAGAGCTCAGGGGCATAACATGCACACAATAATCATGGAAAAAAATGACAAATATCTAATTGGAGCAGCAGATCTGACAATTATCTCAAATAGCACTCTTCCAACAGCATTTCAGGCATCAAGATGAACTCAAATGAAAATGACACAATGAGATGAAATGATATGCTCTCTGAGATGAACATTTTGATATGCTAAACATGCAAAACGGAGCTACGGATGATGAGTTATGGCATGATGATCATGGGCATATGAAACATGGAAAACTCGGGGACTTAGTGGAATTCTCACCCTACGGAAAAAGTCAACGCGGCGCAGAGAACGAGGATGGTGGCGGATCTGGCCAGAACTTCGCCGGAGATGGCGGATCCGGGCCGGATCTCGCCGGATCCCGGCGCGGGGCGGCGGAGGATGGCTGCCGGAGGGGTCGGCGCGCGGCGCGGCGCTCGTTGCCGGCGATGGCCGGAGCTGGAGGAGTACGGGGTGGCACGGTTGTCGGAGATGGAGCGGCGCCGGCGATGGCGCGATGGCCGGTGTCGGTTTCCGGGCGGCAGCGCGGTAGTCGGGGAAGGCGGCGCGGCGGAAGGCGTGGGGCGGCGCGCGGTCGGCGGCGACAGAACCAGGCGGCGGCAGATTTGGGCCCGCGCGGGCCCGCTACGGGCTCCGCGGGCCGCGGCGGCGGAGGGACTGGCGGCACCACTTGGCGGCTCCTGGTTGGACAGCGGAGGCGGCGGACGTCGCGGGCGGACATGTCCATCGGCGGGGTTTTGTCCGGCGCACGAGGAGAGGGAGGGATCTAGGGTTTGCACCGCGAAAATTTCGGGGGAGGCCACATATATATAGGTAGAGGGAGCTAGGAGAGTCCAAATGAGGTGCGGTTTTTGGCCACGCGATCGTGATCGAACGACCGAGATGATGGAGGAGGTTTAGGTGGGTTTTTGGCCAAATTGGAGGGGTGTTGGGCTGCAACACACATGAGGCCTTTTCGGTCCCTCGGTTAACCGTTGGAGTATCAAACGAAGTCCAAATGGCACGAAACTTGACAGACGGTCTACCGGTAGTAAACCAAGGCCGCTTGGCAAGTCTCGGTCCAATCCGGAAATGTTTAATCCCCACACATGAAAGAAAGGTAAAAATGACCACCGGAGGAGATAGGAGCGCCGGAATGCAAAACGGACAACGGGAAAAATGCTCGGATGCATGAGGCGAACATGTATGCAACTGAAATGCACCTGATGACATGATATGCAATGCATGACACGCAAGCAATGACAAGGCAACAACAGCAAATAACTGGACGACACCTGGCACATCAGTCTTGGGGCGTTACAACACTCCACCACTACGAGAGGATCTCGTCCCGAAATCTAGAATGGCACCCGAGGGACAACGGAAGAGAAAGAGAAGAGGTAAAACTAAGTAGCTCCTTTGACAAACGAGTGAAACCAAATAACCTTGAGAGGTTGAACAAATTCAAGAAAAGAATACAACGAAGGTGAACCAAGTCGAAAACACTCCGTTAGGACAAGGAAACAAGGAAGAACAAATTCGAATAGCACTCCGTTTGGAAAGACATGCAAGACTTGATAAGACGAAAAGAACTTGAACAAAGGGGCACAACTCTCCGGTTAAATGTATAAGCAAGAAAAGAACAAGGTCCTGGCAAGAACAAGAGGAAATGTTGAAGATAGCACCATCACAATGCCTCCGGAACAAAAGAAAGAATGGAATGGGATGAACGAAGGAAAACAAGATCTCGAGGTAGCACGCTTACAACAGAAGCTAGAACGGAGTTGTTGAAAAAACCGACAACGAAAAAATAAGCTTGATATGGTCTTATGGAATACTGCTCAAAATATGAGGTGACAACCTGCCACTCATGGGAAAAGAATTGGATTGATAAGAACAAGGAGACGAGAAAAATATTTCCACCGGGAGGATAAAGAAGATCTTGGGTCCTTTATAAGCGCCATGGATAGCAACAAACCTTAGGGAACGCTTTGGTGAAATATAACCCAAGATAATTCCAATGACGAGATTGATGGATTTAAAAATATTTCATTCTTGACAACATGTGAATCATGAAAAATGAACTCAAATTATCAAAAATGACATAATACCACCTCCAATGATACGGAAGACAGAATTGCACTCCGGATTACAATATGAAGAAAGCTTGAGCTTCTTAGAAAAGAATCTCGATGAAAAAGTTGAAGAAGGAATTAAATCCTTGATGGACCATTATGTAGAACCTCCATGAGAACTCCGGTAAACAAAGGAATGATCAAACGGAAGGCAAGAGAAGATGGAAACACAAGGTGAAGACTTGCAATGATTTAAATGAATCTCCATGGTGATGTAATTGCGAGAGCTAGGAACTCCGGGAAAAGAAAAGATAAAGCATCTCGAACCCAGAATGTGATATGATGCACCTCCGGAATAAGGAATTAATCACTTGGATGGAACAAGAATAAGAATTACATTGTGCATATCCTTCACCAATTTAAATTGATGACAAGCAGCGGATTTGACATACTACTTATTCTCGTAGACAGCATTAAGACAGATATAGCGCCAACTTGAGAAGGTCTTCAACAAATCACCGGTCGGGATTGAAAAGAACGAATGAATTGATGCGGAAGAGAGATCTTGAACGAACCACCGTAAGAATTGAAAACGATCGAAGTAAAGATAAAGAAAACACCGGGAAGAATTATAAAATGAACAGAGATTGAGAGGAATTTAGAAACATGAGAACGAAGAGATCACGAGCCGATTAAAGATCACTAGAACAAAGCACCAGTAAAATAGGAGAATGATAACTGACATCTAAGAATGAATAAACCTGAATTGATGGACTCTGGATAACAAACTGAGAAGACTCTTGAATTGCTCCGGAGGAGTGAAAAGAATTCTGACAATCAAAAACAATTATGAGAGGATGGCAACAATCTCGAGTGACGAATATTGAAGAGAATGGAGCAAGGTTGAAAGAAGAATCTTCTTCGGTCTTCCAACTGAGAATGACGACGAGAAATACCATCACGACTTATTTAGGCACTCCGGAAGAATCAAAACGAGGAGGTTGAGCCAACGATGAAAAGAATTTGAAAGATCTTGGAGAAACCCTCTGACTAATGTAAATTCATTCTTACGTCACACTTTGAAAAGAAATTTGGATAGCTCCGGGAAAATAAGAAGAGTCAGGTAAGATCCTAGGAAAATGACCTGTGGGTTAGGGCCCACTCAAAAGAAACACCGTAGAATGATTACTTGAAAAGAGAGATTGCACCGGTTGGATTAAATGGATTGAATGAGATAACATCCTCGAAAGAGCTTGAACGAATGTAGAGTGGAAAACACGAATCATCGAGATATCTTGAGCACTCCGGAACAATAGAATAACGAGCTTGGAATGACTGAATATAAGGTGCACCGGTATGAGAAAACATTTGAAATATGGAAAAGAATATGAACAACACCGAAAGCTTGAATTAAATTCATCGGATAAAAGAGAACGAAGAATGATGAACTAGAAGCTTCGTTAACATCTTCCTGAGAATCACCGGATAAGAACATTGACGGAAAAGAATGGAGAGACTTCATATGAATAAAGGATACTTGATTAAGACATCTGAGTCCTTGAAAAAAAAGGGTGGGAGGGCGGGAAAACAAAGGCAACTTGGAGACGGATGAAACAAACACCGTTGAGAAGAACTGATACTTGATCTTGCGGTTGTTGAAATGATCGGATCCACTTGAAGAGAAACACACTGGTTGAAAAGAATTGACATGACAATCTCGATTATCATGAGGGATTAGTATTCACATAGGAATATGAGAACACCGCTTGGGGAAGGTATGGAATCAACACTTGACATTGAAGCAACTCGAATACCACAACTCCAAACAAAAAAAGGATTGGCTTGCAGAATAAGCCGGAACAAACATATGATAGAGATTTCGTCCGAAGTTTTCGTGGTGGGGCCTACACGGGCTCGATCGTACAGCACCATCATGTACAAGGCCGTGCACATGATATACGAAGCGTCCCCGAGTCGGCATAGCCAAGAACTCTTTAAGACACAACGAGACCACTGTAAAACCAACCGTGAATAGGCAGACCACTAGACATCGAACCCCAATTTCAAATCATACATCTGTCGGAAAGATATCCTAAGAACTACTTGAATTCCCACTTATAAACTCTCGAAATTTTCCGGTTATGCAATCAGGTGTTGGGGATACAGGGGAAGCATAATATCTCACCCAAGACTAGCAAATCCTACATCCAGCTGTATCCATCCTTCAACACATAACCAAGAACCCTTCGGAAAATCATCTACCTCAACCTTCGAAAAGCATCCGTTATACGAGTTATGGCGATACTCCTGAACTCCCGCCCCAGTACTGGGTGGCGTCGAGGTTATCTCACCAACGAACTGCATAAAAGAGATTTTCGATGTCGGCGTACTAAACTCAGGTATTCCAGAACTGCAACGATAAAATTGTGACGACAACACCTCGGAGCTCAACTCCCCGGGACACTGCCACAACCCCTAAATGACAGGAGGCACCAAGAACAATGTTCTCGTCACAAATCCATTGGAACGATTCCAAGATACCCGCGTGATCCTAAAAAAAATTAGTGAAATTTGAGAAGAGAAAAGTCAAAACCCTATGTCAGGATGCCTTACCAGAGCGATGAGGAGACTGGGGAGTAAAAAGAATTCCTAAACTCTCCGATATATAATTCCTAAATGACTCAAAACATTTTTTTTCTAGACTCAACAACGGCTGCTAAAAACGATCAAGCAATGGGGGCTCCTAAGGTCGGGGAAGGCTCTGATTACGAACTTGAAACGCCCTCGATGCGGCTATATCTCCCACGTGTCGAAGCACGACTTAGAGGCATAACCGCATTGAAAGCAATGTCGCAAGTGAGGTAATCTTCACACAACCCATGTAATACATAAGGGAAAAAGATACATAGTTGGCTTACAATCGCCACTTCACACAATTACATGAATAAAGCATTACATCAACCAGATACAATCAAGGTCCGACTACGGAACCAAAATAAAAGAAGACTACCCCAAATGCTACACAGATCCCCGATCGACCCCAACTGGGCACCACTACTGATCAACTAGAATGAAACAACACAAAGGACAAGATCTTCACCGAGCTCCTCCTGAGCTTGGTTGCGTCATCTGCACGGACTCATCGGCACCTGCAAGCTAGTTTTGGAAGTATCTGTGAGTCACGGGGACTCGGCAATCTCACACCCTCGCGATCAAGACTATTTAAGCTTATGGGTAAGGTAAAAAGGTATGAGGTGGAGCTGCAGCAAGCGACTAGCATATATAGTGGCTAACATACGCAAATGAGAGTGAGAAGAGAAGGCAAAGCACATTCGAGAAAGTATGATCAAGAAGTGATCCTAAAACAACCTACGTCAAGCATAACTCCAACACCGTGTTCACTTCCCGGACTCCGCTGGAAAGAGACCATCACGGTAACACACACAGTTGATGCATTTTAATTAAGGTTAACTTCAGGTTTTCTACAACCGGACGTTAACAAATTCCCATATGCCCATAACCGCGGGCACGGCTTTCGAAAGTTCAAATCCCTGCAGGGGTGTCCCAACTTAGCCCATGACAAGCTCTCACAGTCAACGAAGGAATAGACCTTCTCCCGAGACATTCCGATCAGACTCGGTATCTCGGTTCTTCAAGACACTTCGACAAGTTAAAACCAACCCAGCAACACCGCCCGAATTTGCCGACAAATCCTGATAGGAGCTGCACATATCTCTTTCTCAGGGCACACTCAGATTGTCCAAACTTCTGGTAGGCCAGCCCAGAGTTCCCCTGGTGGCCACCGGCGGCTGACAGTTTGGACCAACACTCAGAGGAGCACTGGCCCGGGGGGTAAAATAATGATGACCCTCAGGAGCGCGACTCCCAAGGGAAAAGAAAAGGCTAGGTGGCAAATGGTAAAACCAATGTTGGGCATTGCTGGAAGAGTTTTACTCAAGGCGAACTGTCAAGGGGTTCCCATAATAGCCCAACCACGTAAGGAACGCAAAATCCGGGAACATAACACCGATATGACGGAAACTAGGGCGGCAAGAGTGGAACAAAACACCAGGCATAAGGCCGAGCCTTCCACCCTTTACCCAGTATATAGATGCATTAATTAAATAAGGTATATAGTGATATCCCAACAAGTAAACATGTTCCAACAAGGAACAACAACTCCATGTTCCAACAAGGAACATACTTCAATCTTCACCTGCAACTAACAATGCTATAAGTGTTGGGGATCGTAGCAGAAATTTAAAATTTTCTACGCATCACCAAGATCAATCTATGGAGTAATCTAGCAACGAGGGGAAGGAGAGTGCATCTACATACCCTTGTAGATCGCTAAGCGGAAGCGTTCAAGTGAACGGGGTTGATGGAGTCGTACTCGTCGTGATCGAAAGCACCGATGATCCTAGCGCCGAACGGACAGCACCTCCGCGTTCAACACACGTACGGAACGGAGACGTCTCCCACGCCTTGATCCAGCAAGGACGAGGGAGAGGTTGAGGAAGAGAGTCCAACAGCAGCACGACGGCGTGGTGGTGATGGAGTGGCAGTTCTCCGGCAGGGCTTCGCCAAGCTCACGCGGAGGAGGAGAGGTATTGGAGGGGAGGGGCTGCGCCAGGTTCAAGGGTGTGGCGGCCCTCCCACCCCTCCACTATTTATAGGTGGGGAGAGAGGGGGCCGGCCCCCCTTAGATCCCATCTAGGGTTGGGGGCGGCGGCCAAGGGGGGAGGAGTGCCTCCCAAGTCAAGTGGAGGCCCTCCCCCTTAAGGTTTCCCCTCTCCCATGCGCATGGACCTTGGGGGGGCTGGTGCCCTTGGCCCATTAAGGTTAGGGCGCCCCCCTACAGCCCATGCTTCTGTATTGGACGTGGTGGAACATTTTCCGGACCTCCGGACCCCTCTGGAATCCTCCGGAACCTTCCGTAAGCTTCCCGGTACAATACCGAAAAAAACCAAACTTTTCCCGGAACCCGAACAACAACTTTCCATATATAAATCTTTACCTCCGGACCATTCTGGAACTCCTCGTGACGTCCGGGATCTCATCCGGGACTTCGAACAACATTCGGTAATCACATACAAGTCTTCCTAATAACCCTAGCGTCATTGAACCTTAAGTGTGTAGACCCTACGGGTTCGGGAACCATGCAGACATGACTGAGACAACTCTCCGGCCAATAACCAACAGAGGGATCTGGATACCCATGTTGGCTCCCACATGTTCCACGATGATCTCATCAGATGAACCACGATGTCGAGGATTCAATCAATCCCGTATTCAATTCCCTTTGTCTAGCGGTATAGTACTTGCCCGAGATTCGATCGTCGGTATCCCGATACCTTGTTCAATCTCGTTACCGGCAAGTCTCTTTACTCGTTCCGTAACACATCATCCCGTGATCAACTCCTTGGTCACATTGTGCACATTATGATGATGTCCTACCGAGTGGGCCCAGAGATACCTCTCCGTTTACACGGAGTGACAAAATCCCAGTCTCGATTCGTGCCAACCCAACAGACACTTTCGGAGATACCTGTAGTGTACCTTTATAGCACCCAATTACGTTGTGACGTTTAGCACACCCAAAGCACTCCTACGGTATCCGGGAGTTGCACAATCTCATGGTCTAAGGAAATGATACTTGACATTAGAAAAGCTTTAGCATACGAACTGCACGATATTGTGCTAGGCTTAGGATTGGGTCTTGTCCATCACATCATTCTCCTAATGATGTGATCCCGTTATCAACGACATCCAATGTCCATGGTCAGGAAACCGTAACCATCTATTGATCAACAAGCTAGTCAACTAGAGGCTTACTAGGGACATGGTGTTGTCTATTTATCCACACATGTATCTAAGTTTCCTATCAATACAATTCTAGCATGGATAATAAACGATTATCATGAACAATGAAATATGATATAATAATAACTGATTTATTATTGCCTCTAGGGCATATTTCCAACAGTCTCCCACTTGCACTAGAGTCAATAATCTAGTTCACATCGCCATGTGATTAACACTCACAGGTCACATCGCCATGTGACCAACATCCAAGGAGTTTACTAGAGTCAATAATCTAGTTCACATAACTATGTGATTAACACTCAATGAGTTCTGGGTTTGATCATGTTATGCTTGTGAGAGAGGTTGTAGTCAACGGGTCTTGCCATATCCAGATCCCTATGTATTTCGCAAAACTTTATGTCATGTCGTAGATGCTGCTACCACGTTCCACTTGGAGCTATTCCAAATTGTTGCTCCATTATACGTATCTGGTATCTCTACTTAGAGCTATCCAGATAGGTGTTAAGCTTGCATCGACGTAACTCTTTACGTCGAACTCTTTATCACCTCCATAACCAAGAAACATTTCCTTATTCCTCTAAGGATAATGTTTGACCACTATCTGGTGATCCATTCCTAGATCACCTTTGTACCCTCTTGCCAGACATGTGGCAAGGCACACATCTGGTGCGGTACTAGCATGGTATACCGTATAGATCCTATGACAAAAGCATAGGGGACGACCTTCGTCCTTCCTCTTTCTTCTACCGTGGTCAATCTTCGAGTCTTACTCAACTTCACACCTTACAACTCAGGTAAGAACCCCTTCTTTAACTGATCTATTTTGAACTCCTTCAAAAACATGTCAAGGTGTGCATTCTTTGAAAGTACCATCAGGCGTCTTGATCTATCTCTATAGATCTTGATGCCCAATATGTAAGCAGCTTTATCCAGGTCTTCCTTTGAAAAACACTCTTCAAACAACCGTTTATGCTTTCAGAAATTCTACATTATTTCGGATCAACAATATGTCATCCACATATACTTATCAGAAATGTTGTAGTGCTCCCACTCACTTTCTTGTAAATACAAGTTTCTAGCAAACATTGTATAAACCTAAAAGCTTTGATCACTCCATCAAAACATATATTCCGATTCCGAGATGCTTGCTCTAGTCCATAGAAGGATTGCTGGAGCCAGCATACCTTTTAGCATCCTTAGGATCAACAAAACCTTTTATTGTATCACATACAACTTTTCTTACAAAAACTGGTAAGAAAACTTGTTTTGACATCCATCTGTAAGATTTCATAATCGAAAAAATACAGCTAATGCTGACATGGTTCCGATGGACTTAAGCATCGCTACGGGTGAGAAATTCTCATCGTAGTCAACTCCTTGAACTTGTGAAAAAACTCTTTCCCACAAGTCGAGCTTCATAGACGGTAACATTACCGCCCATGTCCGTCTTCTTCTTAAAGATCCATTTATCTCAATGGCTTGCCGATCATCGGGCAAGTCCACCAAAGTCCATACTTTGTTCTGATACATGGATCCTATCTCGGATTTCATGGCTTCTAACCATTTGTCGGAATACAGGCCCACCATCGCTTCTCCATAGCTCGTAGGTTCATTGTTGTCTAACAACATGATATCTAAGACAGGATTACCGTACCACTCAGGAGTAGTACATATCCTTGTCGACCTACGAGGTTCGATAGCAAATTGATCTGAAGCTTCATGATCACTATCATTAACCTCCTATTCAACAGACGTAGGTGCCACAGAAAACATCTTTCTGTGTTGCATCACTCTCTGGTTGAAGTAAAGGTTCGGCAACCTCATCAAGTTCTATCTTCCTCCCACTCAATTCTTTCGAGAGAAACTCCTTCTCGAGAAAGGACCCGTTCTTAGCGACAAACAATTTGCCCTCGGATCTGAGATAGAAGGTATACCCAACTGTCACCTTTGGATATCCTATGAAGATGTGTTTGTCCGCTTTGGGTCGAGCTTCTTCGGCTGAAGCCTTAAGCATCGCAGCCCCAAACATTAAGAAACGACAACTTTGGTTTCTTGCCAAACCATATTCTTACGACGTCGTCTCAACGGACTTAGATGGTGTCCTATCTAAAGTGAATGCAGCTGTCTCTAACGCATAACCTCAAAATGAAAACGGTAGATCGGTAAGAGACATCATAGATCGCACCATATCTCATAAGGTTCGATTACGACGTCTGGACACACCATTACAACTGTGGTGTTCTAGGTGGCTTCAACTGTGAAACAATTTCACAATGTCTTAAGTGATTTCCAAACTCATAACTCAGAAATTCACATCGATCAGATCGTAGGAATTTGATCTTCTTGTTATGATGGTTCTTAACTTCACTCTAAAACCGCTTGAACTTCTCAAATGTTTCAGACTTGTGCTTCATTAAGTAAATATACCTATATCTACTCAAATCGTCAGTGAAGATGAGAAAATAGCGATATCCACCGCACGCTTCAATTCCCATTGGATCACACGCATCAGCATGTATGATTTCCAACAAGTCACTTGCCCGTTTCATTTTACCTGAAAATGGGGTCTTAGTCATCCTGCCCATGAGGCATGGCTCGCATGTGTCAAGCGATTCAAAATCAAGTGACTCCAAACATCCATCGACATGGAGTTTCTTCATGCATCTTACGCCAATATGACCTAAGCGGCAGTGCCACAAGAAAGTGGTACTATCATTATTAACTCTACATCTTTTGGCGTGAACATGTGTATTACCACGACCGAGATTCAATGAACCATTCACATAGGGTGCATGACCATGAAAGGTATTATTCGTGTAAACAGAATAACCATTATTCTCTAACTTAAATGAATAACCGTATTGCAATGAACATGATCTAATCATATTCATGCTCAACGTAGACACCTGATAACATTTATCTAGGTTCAATACTAATCCCGAAGGCAGATGGAGCGTGCGATGGTGATCTCATCAACTTTGGAAACACTTCCAACACACATCGTCACCTCGCCCTTAGCCAGTCTCCGTTTAGTCCGTAGCTTTTGCTTCAAGTCACCAACAATAGCAACTGAACCGGTATCCAATACCCAGGTGCTACCAGGAGTACTAGTGAGGTACACATTAATAACACGTATATACTTTGTTGAAGTTGCCAGCCTTCTTATCTACCATGCATTTGGGGTAATTCCGCTACCAGTGACCGTTCCCCTTACAATAGAAGCACTTAGTCTCGGGTTTGGTTTCAACCTTGGGTTCCTTCACTTGAGCGGCAACTGGTTTGTCATCCATGAAGTTTCCCTTCTAGCCCTTGCCCTTCTTAAAACCAGTGGTCTTGTTAAACCATCAACACTTGATGCTCCTTCTTATTTCTACCTTTTGTGGTCTTAAGCACCGCGAACAGCTCCGGGATCAATTCCATCCCTTGCATGTCATAGTTCATCATGAAGATCTAGTAGCTTAGTGATAGTGGCTAGAGAACTCTATCAATCACTATCTTATCTGGAAGTTTAACTCCCACTTGATTTAAGTGATTGTAGCACCCAGACATTCTGAGCACATGCTCACTAGCTGAGCTATTCTCCTCCATCTTGTTGGCAAAAGAACTTGTCAGAGGTCTCACACCTCTCAACACGGGCATGAGCCTGAAATCCCAATTTCAGCTCTTGGAACATCTCATATGTTCTATGGCGTTCAAAACGTCATTGGAATCCCGATTCTAAGTCGTAAAGTATGGTGCACTAAACTATCAAGTAGTCATCAGGACGTGTCTGTCAGGTGTTCACAACATCCACATACGACGTTGTAGGGGTTTGCACATCGAGCGGTGCATCAAAGACGTAAGCCTTCTGTGTAGCAGTGAGGACACTCCTCGGACTACGGACCCAGTCCGCATCATTGCTTACAATATATTTCAACTTAATCTTTCTCTAGGAACATATTGAAACAGGGAGCTACAACGTGAGCTATTTATCTACAACATATTTGCAAAGACAATTTAGACTATGTTCATGATAATTGAGTTCATCTAATCAAATTATTTAATGAACTCCCACTCAGATAGACATCCCTCTAGTCATGTAAGTGAAACATGATCCGAATCGACTAGGCCGTGTCCGATCATCACGTGAGACGGACTAGTCATCAACGGTGAACATCTCATGTTGATCGTATCTTCTATACGACTCATGTTCGACCTTTCGGTCTTCCGTGTTCCGAGGCCATGTCTGTACATGCTAGGCTCATCAAGTCAACCTAAGTGTTTCGCATATGTCCCGAGGCCATGTCTGTACATGCTAGGCTCGTCAACACCCATTGTATTCGAACGTTGGAATCTATCACACCCGATCATCACGTGGTGCTTCGAAACAACGAAACTTCGCAATGGTGCACAGTTAGGGGGGACACTTTTCTTGAAATTTTAGTGAGGGATCATCTTATTTAAGCTATCGTCGTTCTAAGCAAATAAGATGTAAAACATGATAAACATCACATGCAATCAAATAGTGACATGATATGGCCAATATCATTTTGCTCCTTTTGATCTCCATCTTCGGGGCTCCATGATCATCGTTGTCACCGGCATGACACCATGATCTCCATCATTGTGTCTTCTTGAAGTTGTCTCGTCATCTATTACTTCTACTACTATGGCTAACGCTTTAGCAATAAAGTAAAGTAATTACATGACGTTTATGTTGACACGCGGGTCATAAATAAATTAAGACAACTCCTATGGCTCCTGCCGGTTGTCATACTCATCGACATGCAAGTCGTGATTCCTATTACAAGAACATGATCAATCTCATACATCACATATATCATTCATCACATCCTTTTGGCCATATCACATCACAAGGCATATGCTGCAAAAACAAGTTAGACGTCCTCTAATTGTTGTTGCAAGTTTTTACGTGGCTGCTATAGATTTCTAGCAAGAACGTTTCTTACCTACGCGAAAACCACAACGTGATATGCCAATTTCTATTTACCCTTCATAAGGACCCTTTTCATCGAATCTGATCCGACTAAAGTGGGAGAGACAGACACCCGCTAGCCACCTTATGCAACTAGTGCATGTCAGTCGGTGGAACCAGTCTCACGTAAGAGTACGTGTAAGGTCGGTCCAGGCTGCTTCATCCCACGATGCCGCCGAATCAAGATAAGACTAGTAACGGCAAGTAAATTGACAATATCGACGCCCACAACTGCTTTGTGTTCTACTCGTGCATAGAAACTACGCATAGACCTAGCTCTGATACCACTGTTGGGGATCGTAGCAGAAATTTAAAATTTTCTATGCATCACCAAGATCAATCTATGGAGTAATCTAGCAACGAGGGGAAGGAGAGTGCATCTACATACCCTTGTAGATCGCTAAGCGGAAGCGTTCAAGTGAACGGGGTTGATGGAGTCGTACTCGTCGTGATCCAAATCACCGATGATCCTAGCGCCGAACGGACGGCACCTTCGCGTTCAACACACGTACGGAACGGAGACGTCTCCCACGCCTTGATCCAGCAAGGACGAGGGAGAGGTTGAGGAAGAGAGTCCAACAGCAGCACGACGGCATGGTGGTGATGGAGTGGCAGTTCTCCGGCAGGGCTTTGCCAAGCTCACGCGGAGGAGGAGAGGTATTGGAGGGGAGGGGCTGCGCCAGGTTCAAGGGTGTGGCGGCCCTCCCACCCCTCCACTATTTATAGGTGGGGAGAGAGGGAGGTGGCCCCCCTTAGATCCCATCTAGGGTTGGGGGCGGCGGCCAATGGGGGGGAGGAGTGCCTCCCAAGTCAAGTGGAGGCCCTCCCCCTTAGGGTTTCCCCTCTCCCATGCGCATGGGCCTTGGGGGGGCTGGTGCCCTTGGCCCATTAAGGTTAGGGCGCCCCCCTACAGCCCATGCTTCTGTATTGGACGTGGTGGAACATTTTCCAGACCTCCAGACCCCTCCGGAATCCTCCGGAACCTTCCGGAAGCTTCCCGGTACAATACCAAAAAAAACCGAACTTTTCCCGGAACCCGAACAACAACTTTCCATATATAAATCTTTACCTCCGGACCATTCCGGAACTCCTCGTGACGTCCGGGACTTCGAACAACATTCGGTAATCACATACAAGTCTTCCTAATAACCCTAGCGTCATCGAACCTTAAGTGTGTAGACCCTACGGGTTCGGGAACCATGCAGACATGACTGAGACAACTCTCCGGCCAATAACCAACATCGGGATCTGGATACCCATGTTGGCTCCCACATGTTCCACGATGATCTCATCAGATGAACCACGTGTCGAGGATTCAATCAATCCCGTATTCAATTCCCTTTGTCTAGCAGTATAGTACTTGCCCGAGATTCGATCGTCGGTATCCCGATACCTTGTTCAATCTCGTTACTGGCAAGTCTCTTTACTCATTCTGTAACACATCATCCCGTGATCAACTCCTTGGTCACATTGTGCACATTATGATGATGTCCTACCGAGTGGGCCTACAGATACCTCTCCGTTTACACGGAGTGACAAAATCCCAGTCTCGATTCGTGCCAACCCAACAGACACTTTCGGAGATACCTGTAGTGTACCTTTATAGCCACCCAGTTACGTTGTGACGTTTAGCACACCCAAAGCACTCCTACGATATCCGGGAGTTGCACAATCTCATGGTCTAAGGAAATGATACTTGACATTAGAAAAGCTTTAGCATACGAACTGCACGATATTGTGCTAGGCTTAGGATTGGGTCTTGTCCATCACATCATTCTCCTAATGATGTGATCCCGTTATCAACGACATCCAATGTCCATGGTCAGGAAACCGTAACCATCTATTGATCAACAAGCTAGTCAACTAGAGGCTTACTAGGGACATGGTGTTGGCTATTTATCCACACATGTATCTAAGTTTCCTATCAATACAATTCTAGCATGGATAATAAACGATTATCATGAACAATGAAATATGATATAATAATAACTAATTTATTATTGCCTCTAGGGCATATTTCCAACAATAAGAGGGGCTGAGCAACGCGGTAACATAGCCAAACAACGGTTTGCTAGGACAAGGTGGGTTAGAGGCTTGGCTTAACAATATGGGAGGCATGATAAGCAAGTGGTAGGTATCGCAGCATAGGCATAGCAAAAGAGCGAGCATCTAGCAAGCAAAGATAGAAGTGATTTTGAGGGTATGATCATCTTGCCTGAGATCCCGCAAGGAAGAAGAATGAGTCCATGAAGAAGACAAACGAACGTAGACGAACGGGTCCTCACAATCACGACGTTACCGGAATCAACCCAAAGAAGCAAACACCGGAAAGAAGCACACAACATAGTAAACAACCAACACCTGAACATGGTATGATATGCGGGATGCGGGATGCGATGCATATGCAAGATTTGACAAGATATGAATGAACTTGGCCTCAACTTGGAAATCCAAGTGTGCCACTGGAAAGTTCAGGTGAAATCGCTTGAAAACGATATAAAGAACGCCGGAATCGGAGTCCGGTTTGGAAATGGCAAGCAATTCAAATATGGCACCGGGTCTGCGATATACAGCAAGTAGCCATCTAAATGCAACAAGATGACATGCCTACAGCACCAAACATGGCAACAAAATACATGACAGGGATCCATTAATGATGCTTAACAAAATACTAGCACTGAGCTACGGCCATTTCATCCATTAACAGTTCACAAGCATGGCAAAATGCAAAAGGTGAAACAGATCTCAGACTTAGTGAAATTAACACTTGGTCTGGAATTTCAGCCCAGATAGCACTCTTCGGAGCATGAAAAACTACATGCTAAAGGACTTGAACATGGGCAAGGTAAAGCATGGCATGGAGCCTACTCAAAGAGCTTAACAAAATTCCCTTAGTGATCTTGAGCCAAAAGGGATCATAAAATACCATTGCAAGCATGTGAACATGGAAAAAACATAATCAGATCACAGACTTAGTGAAAACTGGAGCATGCTGAAACAGATATCAAGTAGGCATGTTTACGAGCTCGATGCACTCACTACAGAGCAAGTCATGACAAACTAAGAATACACCCACCAAGAATTCAGAAAATAAAGCTAGACATGGCAAGAACAATAACATAGCATGCATGGATCAACTACAACATCCTCGGCAAAATCGCTAACAAGTAGACAATCTGCCCAGATTCACAAAATAGCAAAAGTAGAGCTCAATTGACTCAAGCTAGGGTGCTCCATAATTGCCAACAAAGACATGGATGGATAGAGCACTACAAGATTAACAAAACATCCTTACTGATCATCCTCAAAAGAGGCACGGATCACTAGGAAACAATATGAACATAAGGCATATTGAGATAAACAGCTCAAGGACTTGGTGGAAATGCTAAGTCCCTGAAATCAGCATTAACGAATGCTCCACTTTGCAAGCTTGTGCTAGCCACCACACACATCACAAAAATACATGGGTTGCACCTCTAGAAAGATGGCATGGCATATAACAAAATACATGTAGAGCTCAGGGGCATAACATGCACACAATAATCATGGAAAAAAATGACAAATATCTAATTGGAGCAGTAGATCTGACAATTATCTCAAATAGCACTCTTCCAACAGCATTTCAGGCATCAAGATGAACTCAAATGAAAATGACACAATGAGATGAAATGATATGCTCTCTGAGATGAACATTTTGATATGCTAAACGTGCAAAACGGAGCTACGGATGATGAGTTATGGCATGATGATCATGGGCATATGAAACATGGAAAACTCGGGGACTTAGTGGAATTCTCACCCTGCGGAAAAAGTCAACGCGGCGCGGAGAACGAGGATGGCGGCGGATCTGGCCGGAACTTCGCCGGAGATGGCGGATCCGGGCCGGATCTCGCCGGATCCGGCCGGATCCCGGCGCGGGGCGGCGGAGGATGGCTGCCGGCGGGGTCGGCGCGCGACGCGGCGCTCGTTGCCGGCGATGGCCGGAGCTGGAGGAGTACGGGGCGGCACGGTTGTCGGAGATGGAGCGGCGCCGGCGATGGCGCGGTGGCCGGCGTCAGTTTCCGGGCGGCGGCGCGGTAGTCGGGGAAGGCGGCACGGCGGAAGGCGCGGGGCGGCGCGCGGTCGGCGACGACAGAGCCAGGCGGCGGCGGATCTGGGCCCGCGCGGGCCCGCTACAGGCTCCGCGGGCCGCGGCGGCGGAGGGACTGGCGACGCCACTTGGCGGCTCCTGGTTGGACAGCGGAGGCGGCGGACGTCGCGGGCGGACATGTCCGTCGGCGGGGTTTTGTCCGGCGCGCGAGGAGAGGGAGGGATCTAGGGTTTGCACCGCGAAAATTTCGGGGGAGGCCACATATATATAGGTAGAGGGAGCTAGGAGAGTCCAAATGAGGTGCGGTTTTCGGCCACGCGATAGTGATCGAACGACCGAGATGATGGAGGAGGTTTAGGTGGGTTTTGGGCCAAATTGGAGGGGTATTGAGCTGCAACACACACGAGGCCTTTTCGGTCCCTCGGTTAACCATTGGAGTATCAAACGAAGTCCAAATGGCACGAAACTTGACAGGAGGTCTACCGGTAGTAAACCAAGGCCGCTTGGCAAGTCTCTGTCCAATCCGAAAATGTTTAATCCCCACACATGAAAGAAAGGTAGAAATGACCACCGGAGGATATAGGAGCGCTGGAATGCAAAACGGACAACGGGAAAAATGCTCCGATGCATGAGGCGAACATGTATGCAACTGAAATGCACCTGATGACATGATATGCAATGCATGACACGCAAGCAATGACAAGGCAACAACAGCGAATAACTGGACGACACCTGGCACATTGGTCTCGGGGCGTTACATGCTGAGCCGGAGGGAATAATGGTTACCTCTTCTTCAACTGCTTGGCTGGCCCCTATGTCATCCTAAGAGTAGTCAATAAGATAATTGAATAAGGAGCCAAGGAAGTCAAGGGATACCTCCGACTCAGAGCTATCATCTAGCTCAAACATTTCAGAGGCACTTGGTTTCTTCTTATGCTTTTTGGTGGGTTTTTTGGCGGCTCTTTTGGCAGCCCTAGCCTTTTTGGCGGCTTGATGGTCATACTTTGCCTTCCAAAAATCAGATTTAGCCTGAGAACGACAATAAAATTGAGTTAGTGCAATATCTAACTGATGAGATGAAAGTAAAGTAAGTTAAGAGGCTCACATCTGGCGGCGGGTTAAGTGTGTAGAAAGGGTTCAGACCCACTTTACTGCAGTCTTCTGTATCTTCATTCAGAAGGGTTTTTGTCATTTCGGTAATTGCATCGTTCGTTAAACGCAAGGGGCCGTGGCGTAATGGATCCTTTGTATCGCCTATATAAGTACACATTAAGCCGGGTCGGCGGCTCAAGGGTATGATTTGCCACGAGACCCAGCACCGAACCAAACCAATTCCAGTTAGTTCGTTTCCCAGCAAAGCCTTGACCTTCGCAATTGTGGGGGCAAGCCTTTTACGTTCAACGCCTGAGAGCTTTTTCGGAAGATTATGCTTCGGGTCAAGACGTTCAGCACGATAACGCGACAATGGATTCTCGTCAGCCGGAGGTATCCTTGCAGTAAAACCATGTCTAGTTCCAATCCTTGGGGTGACTCGGCAGGCGAGCATAAGGGAAGATGGCATCACTTTTCATTGGATTGAAATTCCGCCAAGTTCCAAGCTGGGCCTATTTGTAAACTCGTTTTGGCGGTTCAAATAGAAAAATTCCCTAAAGAGTTCGACACTGGGCTCCTCTGGAAGATATACTTCGCAGAAGACTTGAAAGTTGCAGATGTTTGACACGGAATTGGGTCCCATGTCTTGAGGATGGAGTTGAAAGAAGTGCAGAACATCTCGGAAAAATTTAGAACAGGGTGGTGAGAAGCCCCGATTCATATGATCAGTAAACACAAAAGACTTTGTCATCTTTGGGCTGAGGTTTTTCTTCGCTTGGAGCAGGGGCGCGTGAATGCATGACATTTTTGGCTGGCAAATACCCGATTTTGACAAAATCTTTGAGTGTGCCCTCAGTAATGATGGAGGGAACCCAGTTACATGAAGTGACTGTCTTTGGCGGCATTGTGAACAAAGAAGCCTAAAAAAGAAGAAAGGTTTGCCGGTTTAAGTTAATACATTCCTTTAAGCCGAAAGTAAAAGCTACGGTATATAGTCGGAATGGCGGCTAAGATGGGGCCTAATGATATATGGGTAAATGTAAGCCGGTGATGTAAGCCGCCATGACCAGCACGGATATTCAAAATCTAACAAGAGCAAATTCTACTAAGTGTTGGGACAAACATGTTTCACAAGTTGAAGCTATAAGATTGGATCTGCAGCTGTTCAGAAAAATGAAATAAAATCTAACTTTAAGGTGGCGGTGGCCGAAAAGTGGGGATGTCCAGATGAGATCTATTTGCAATGGGGATATATTCTGATATTAAAAACCTAGTGCTAAAGCTGCTACCGCACAAGATTGGTGCCATTGTTCAGATCAAAACTATGAATCTAAGCAAGAGAAGGAAGAACGGTGATGAACGACGATGAACAAGGAAGCCCTAAGACAGATTTATCAAAAGGGAAGGGGAAGGCTTACCGACGCTGATGGACAGCGGAGGGGCGCCGCGATGTTCTGGTCTGTTCAGGGTGATGCAGCGGCCGGAGTCGAGGCAGGAGACGAAGGTCGACGGTGGCAGAGCTCGGACGCGCTGGAGCGTTGCGAGGAGGAAGAGCAAGGAGAGAAGGCAAAAGGGGAGAATGAAAATAGGACCCGTGACCCTATTTATAAGGCTGAAGGGATAAGTGGTGTGTGCAGGAATCGAGGAGACAAGAAAATGGATATGTGACGGCACGGGCGCCTCGATTTTCGGAGGTACATTAAACGGAAAGATTTATTAAAGATTTGGGCCGTATGTGGTATTAATAATAGGTGATGTCATGGCGGGTTACCGCAATTTCAGGAGGTGACGTCATGGTGGGTTAGAATATTTCACAGGAAA
Source organism: Triticum urartu (assembly GCF_003073215.2). Classification (NCBI taxonomy): domain Eukaryota; kingdom Viridiplantae; phylum Streptophyta; class Magnoliopsida; order Poales; family Poaceae; genus Triticum; species Triticum urartu. The sequence goes on from NC_053024.1 coordinate 97,172,980, forward strand.
ACGAAGAAGGATTTTTTCCAAGTGTTGAAGATTGACATGAACAAGTTCAAATCAACCTAGGGCCTAATGTTGGGGATATGACTATTGGATATAACCCGTCCAGGAGGGGCCGGGTATATCCCAATGGCGGTTCATCTCCTTGAAGCCCAAGAGTGTATTAAAGATGGTGATTCATAATACAGGCTTGTTAAAGGGCCAAGCCCAAAGGCAGCTTAAGGCCTTGTCGCAATGGCTCCACAACTAAGTCCTTCCACGAGGACATCTGTCGTGAAAATTCCACGACACCTTCCATGGAGACAGGGATGTGGGATTCCTTCTCAGGTTGCTTATTGCCGAGGTAGGGGAGTATTTCCCTCGGACAAGCACACATTTCTACATGTGTTTCGTGACAAGTTTCCATTGTTCTACGATGTCAAGTTGCTTGCTCGGCTAGTGCAGCCAAGGTTTGCTGGCAAGCTAACCAAGTTGGCAAAGTTGCTTGGTGTATAGAGGCAAGGAGAGGAACACTTTGTAGGGTCCGACGCTCTGCTGACACTTGGCTGCTTCACCAAGATTGTGTAGATCTCATCCAAGATTAACATAGTGTCCAGAATGGGTTTGCTATCTGGTCTGGAGGAGCTAGAGCTTTTCATGACTTGCGGGAAATCAGTGAATGATTCTGGCATCAATGTCTTAAAGGTTACGACATAGAACTATGATGAGGAGGCAGCACATATCTCTAACCTTGTGGGGAACAATTTTCAGTTCGTCGCAGTGCAGGTAGATTCCTGTCTTTCTTAGTTAGAAATAAAATAGTTTTGACTCATTAATTCATGCCTGCTTGTTGGTTTACTTGTGTTTACATGCTTGTTGATTAGTCACAGCTGACTGACTAATCAATGCTATCTAAACTTCTGTGCTAGGTACTCTTACTAGCATCGCAAGACATCATAGGTACCTCTGCCGGAGCTCAATCCAACTATGAGAGAATGAAGAAAGTGATGGACAATGTTGAAAGGTTTGATCTGCTCATAGTGTTCATGAATGCTGAGGGGGTCTTGGGGCATGGGCGAGTCTGGCAATTCAGCTTCAACCTGAGGCTGGACGGTGCTGATGAAGATGCATACATGTGCCCTCGTCAACTGGCTTGCGTTTTAGCTTCCTCTGGAGTGACCCACCGCCCCAATACGGTCTAGGTCACAGTACATGGGGCGTATGGCATTGCTTGCCTCATCAAGGCCTTTCTTTCCCCGGTTGACCTTCCTCTGGCCTACAGAGATTTTGTTATTAGCCGGGCTGCATGTTTCCCATGCCTTTACGATGTTGGCTTGCTTGCTAATTCAGCGCGTGACTTGGCGCTTCTGCCTACAGGGTGCAATGGTGGATTAGGCCATATATCCAGCATGCTTGGTGTCCTTATCCCTGTGAGGTGGTAACTCTCCTGTGAACCTTCATTGCATTCCAAGCAAGACCATATTTCCAGAGCTTTGTGCCCGGTGGGCTGATGGTGCGGTGCTGCCCTGCATGCCCGAAGATGCAGTGACTGACCTCCTTATGCTTACGCCTACAATACCACTGATGTTGCAGTTTTGGTGCCCATGATGTAATCCTCCTCCGAATGGCGAATGTTAGTTGAGCTGGTGTTGTGACTCTATAAATTGTTGCTGATTCTACTAGGAAAATTTGCTACTGCATTTGAGATGCTCCTGCTGATAATGCTGCTTGGAATGTTGCAACAATGTAAGTCTTTGCTTACTCTGCTGTAACTCTGCTCCGGGTGTTTGTCAATTGTGGTGATGGTGTATCCTTCGAACATAATACAATTTGAGGTGGCAGTCCATATCGGCAACTCTGTTGGTGCCTGTAACTCTACCGCTAATGTTAGTTGTTTGAGATGATGATGGAAGTAAGCCTCTGCTGATGATGCTGTAACCCTGCTCGGAAAGTCTGCTAGTTCAGCTGTGTAAATCGTTGTTCATTCTGCTGTAACTCTGCTAGGAATGTTTGCTAGTTGTGCTGATGACGTAACTGTGTAAATCTATACTTCTGATTGGAACATTTGCTAGTTGAACTTGAGATGATGCTGCAACTACGTAAATGGTCCGAGTGTTTGCCAGTTGTGCTGATTCTGTAACCTTTGAACATAGTTTTTTTTAGAGAAAAGTACTATGGTCCCTCTGTATGTTTTTAGTCTCTCAAATTTACCAAAAGTCTACAAATGGTCCCTCATGTCTCAAAAATGAATAATTTTGGTCCAAAACTAGAAACCAAACTATATTGAGCTGACCTGTCCCAGTTTCGACTCGAACAGCTCGAGTTGACTGCAACCTCATCTAATCTTTATCTTTCTCCATGGGATACATTTTGTCGAACACGTCGTGTGCGTTCGGCTTCCACATCGACAGCGATGCACCGAGCTCAAATCCGGCCACCTTGCGCTGGTGGTTGAGCACGAGACACACTAGCTCACACCAAGGGCGTCATTGTTCGCCGTCGACGAGCAGCAAGGCGCCCATAAGCGAGGCAGTTGCGGCTGGTGGTGACCGTGCGAACAGCACACAGGAGCATAGAAAGAGTATGTTCTAACTCCTGAGCATGGCTTTGGCCGCGTCCTGGTCTTGCATGTTCTCTCCCTTCTCCTTGCTCTCCCTCGTCTCCGTCTCTCTTCTAGCAGTGGTCGAGCAGGGGTGGCTGTTGGAGACCGTGCGGCGAGGCGGTGGCCATGGCCCCGACCTCCTTGATGCCGAGCTCGAGCGGCGACATGGTGGTCAAGGTTGACGCCATCTCTGTCCCCTAGTGTGGAAAATGGCGGCCACGATGGTGCTTGTACCGTGCAGGTGGACATCCCAGACCGCGTGTCATACTCGACAGATGGGGAGGTGGATGCGTCGTTGCTCGGGTGCCATTGATGCCATCGATATCGATGTCCTGTTCACATCGTGTGCCGCCGCGGAACACCCATACGGGGTTGTTCTTGGAGGGTACGCACTCGTCCTTGCCACAACGAGTCGAGGGCGTTGACCTCACGGGTTGCTACAGCATGACCAGTGTGGTCGCCCTCTTTGTCCAGGATGGGGGCCAGCGCGGGGTGGTTGTCGGTGTCAAAACTAGTGGATCTCGGGTAGGGGGTCCCGAACTGTGCGTCTAAGGTTGATAGTAACATGAGACAAGGGACACGAAGTTTTACCTAGGTTCGGGCCCTCTTGATGGAGGTAATACCCTATGTCCTGCTTGATTGATATAGATGAATATGAGTATTACAAGAGTTGATCTACCACGAGATCATAATGGCTAAACCCTAGAAGTCTAGCCTGTATGACTAAGGTATTGAGTGTCCCCTATCCAGACTAAGTCCTCCGGTTTATATAGACACCGGGGGGATCTAGGGTTACATAGAGTTGGTTACATGATATGGAATCTTCATAGTTGTTCTCTAAGCTTGCCTCCCACGCCAAGGAGAGTCCCATCCGGACACGGGCACCGTCTTCGGTCTTCATATCTTCACAGCCCATCAGTCCGGCCCATAGATAATAGGCCGGACGCCCGAGGACCCCTTAGTCCAGGACTCCCTCAGTAGCCCCTGAACCAGTCTTGAATAGCGAGGTGTTCGGCACACGGATTATCTTCGATATTGCAAGGTGGGTTCCTCCCTTAAGTAGTGTATTCGTCCATAGATTCGATGTCTCCCCTCGGCTTCTGCGTGCTTAATGTCCTCGTTTTCCACGTGTCAAGCGAATGCGGACAGTCAGGGTATTTTTTGCAAATAACACCCCAGCCCAGTAAGGAAGAGTATCTATTTAAAGAGATTGGATCTCAGATCCCTTTGGCACCAAGCGGAGAAAATCCTCAGAGACCACCAGGCGGGACCATTCCAACATGGCCAACAACCCTAGCTCCTCTTCTCGTTCCAACCTAGAGAGAAGCGAGTGGGAGAGGTGCTCTGTGCCCCATAGCCAATTGGCAAAGCTGCAAACACAGGGATTTCTCCCTCGAGCAGATCTGGTCCCATAAACCGGCAGACCATCATAAACCGGCAGACCGTCATAAATCGGCACCAGCCATAACCCGGCAGACAGTGATAACTGGGTTGCCAGGGGTTATGAAGCCTGAGACATTATAAAGCCCAAGATGTTAAGAAACCCATGAAGGTAAGTCAGAATAGTTAAGTCTTAAGTCCGAGTTGGACTCTACATGTAACCCGCCCCTTCAACTTATATAAGGAGGGGCAGGGCTCCCCAAAGAGGAACAAGTAAGAAGAAACAATCTTAAGGGTTAGGGATAACTGGGAGAGCCGGTTTACGGTGACTTCCTCATGATCATAATGAGACCTAGCCACAAACAACACGTAGGGTTGTTACCAGATGATGTTTCCCGGGGGCCGAAGCTGTCTAAACCCAGGCAGAGAATTCACCCAATCCGTCTGCGGGGAGAACGGGTATGCTTTGTCCCCTATCTACTGAGGGGGGTGGGGTTTCCAATTCACCCATTCCTTCGAGGGCTGCTGGAGTACTACGGCCTCCATCTGCACAATTTTACCCCCGGCTCCATCCTCCACGTTGCGGGTTATGTCGCCCTATGCGAACTATTCCTGGGTTGCGAGGCCCATTTTGATTTATGGAGAAGACTATTCTGCCTCGTCCCTCGCAATCAAGGTGGATCAATCTTTGAAGTGGGAGGAGCTGAAGTGTGGCGCATTGCCGGGACCGGATATCTGTCCGACACGCCAAAGAAAGCTCCCGAAGAGTGGTATTCCTAATGATTCTACATTGACGACGTCGCTCTACCCGACCCCGTCCGCATAGGCCTCCCCGAGTTTTCAAATGCTCCGTTGAAGAAGCACCACGGCTGGCGTCCTCGGAGCCTCGAGGAAGAGGATAGCGCAGACATCACCTTGCTACTGGGCAACATTAAAACGCTAGCCGAGTCCGGATTGTCAATAGTAGAAGTGATGGGAATTTCCATAATGCGGGGGGTCCAGCCACTTCAATACCGAGGACTGTCCATGTGGAGCTATAACGGAGAAGACGACGCCTCACGTTATGGCCGGAACGGCCCGAAGACCCCCGCCGCTCTAGCCAAGATCCTGGCCGAGCTGTATAAAGGGGAGAAGGAGGAGTTCAGTCGTCTCCAACATCGAGATGGACTTTCCATGTACAATCCTCCCAGCTAGGTAAGGTTCCGCTTCACTTAATTTATCTTGTCCTTGGATCATTTGTTGACAGGCAGCATCTTATCTGCTCATAACAGGAATGGCGAAAGGCTATCGAGGGGATCCATGACCCTGCCCCTCAGCCGGAGAATCGCAACCGGGATCTTGACCCCGTATATGAAGAAGATCTGGACATATTTGTGGAGCTTGAGGAGGGAACGTTCTATCAGATGAGCTACGACAGTACATATGTACCTATTATCGCCGATTACCCCGGCATCCTTCCTTCTTCACATGTAAGTGATCCGAAGACACCTTATTCAAAAGAAATCTCTCCTTCCTTCTTACCCACCGCACTACCCTGTGCTCAAAAGGGGAAGGGTTTGGCATGACGTACCGCTCCAAGGGTACCTCCGAAGAGGGTGTCCCCTACTCCGGGCGAGTCTTCCAAGAGGAAAGCAAACGAAGACACAGTCGTACCTTCATCAAAGAGGTACAAATTCGCCAACATGCACCTAAGCAGTCACATCCAACCGTGACCTTCCCATTTCCCATGTGTCAGGAGAAAGGTGCGTCGAACTATATCCAGACGTTCGAGCAGCCGTACTTCCCGTAGCCAGGATTCAAATCCTGCCGTGAAGACGGGGGCTGATGCGGGGGCGACGCCGGACTGTCCTCCAGCCGAGGACTCGGACGATGTATCCGTCACCAACTCGGAAGTGGAGAGTGCCATGAATCATCGGCGCCGCCGGGCCATTTTACAAGACCCTGGCTTTTCAGAAGAGTCGTTTAACGCATTCAACTCGGCCGATGCATACATCCGAGCTGCTCGAGATGGAATTAACAGGGCCACAAAGCAACATTTGAAAGATGTGCAGGTAAATTTGTTTTGTCTGACTATGATAACCATATGCCAGTAGCCCTCGAGACTTAAAGGAGTTGAAACAACTGATTCAAGGATCAATGTACAACCAGGTGCTTACGGAGAAGAACACCCAGCTAGCTCAGGAACTAGAAAAGTGTCAGCGCCAGCTGCTTGCTGCCAATGCCGAACTGGAGAAATACAAGGCATCTCCCAGTAATATTTCCCTCTATCGAAAATTCATAATGATACACCGATAATGTGAATCTGGGTACTTATCTGTGTGTTGGGTCGTTAGACCAAGTACGGGAGCAGCTGGATGCCGCTCGAAGCAAAGACACGGAGCCAAAAAGCTACTAGCAGCGGGCGAGCGTGTATTGACAAAAGTCGTTGAGGAGAAAAAGAAACTCCAGGATTTAAACGCCAAACTGGGCGAAGAACTGAAAGATGTGCGAGCTCAGCTACCGGATTTTGTGAAGGAGAACAAGAAGCTCCGAGGCGACATATTCAGTATGTGGCCGCTTTTATCTTATAACAGTTTGGAGGTAACGGTAGCTAATATAGCTGTAATTAGAGGTGTATTGACGAACCACCCCGAAGAGGAGGTGTCCGGATCATCAAGTGATCTTCTGCAAATGCTGTTGCAGTTGCACGAGCAAGCTCGACAGGCGATGCGGAGTGTAGCCAAGGCCTTATGGCCATCCGACTCCCCTCAAGGAAGCATGGAGAAGCTAGTAGAGCTGTTCAAGGGAGCGCGGTGGCGTGTCCGGCTGTGGAAGATATCGGCCTGTCGAGAGGGTGCGCGAGAGGCCTGGGCCATGGTGAAGACGCGATATACCAAGCTGGATCCTAATCACATGGCTCGTGTCGTACCGCTAGGGCCGAATGGGGAAGAAATTCCTGTTAGTTTAGTATATGACCAAGTAGAGGTGGCCACCAAATATTCCCAACAAGATTGTAAATTAGACCGCCTTTTGGACGGTATAGAGGAGGAAGTGTTTGAGTCGTAAGCTACTATGTACTTTCCTTCTGGCTGGATAATAAAGACAATTGTCATCGCCGACCTTTTTGCTTCAACCTCTTGATCCGAAGGTTTGGAGTGTTTCCGAATACCGTAGCGGTAGAATATACCGGGGTATGCGTGGAAACCAGGTGTCGGGGATATACCCCGCGGTATGACCCAGCCGGAGTCATAACCCGACTGGGACTTGGTAAACCGGCGGATGGTAAACCGGCAGACAGTTAATACAGATGGCAAGGACGGACGGTAAGCCGGCAGGTGGTAAACCGGCAAGTGTTAAGGCAGGTGGTAAACCGGCAGGAGTTAAGTCAGATGATAACCCGGCAGGAGTTAAGTCAGATGATAACCAGGCAGGAGTTAAGTCAGATGATAACCTAGCAGACAATCATAAACCGGCAGACCATCATAAACCGGCAGACCGTCATAAATCGGCACCAGTCGTAACCCGGCAGACAGTGATAACTGGGTTGCCAGGGGTTATGAAGCCCGAGACGTTATAAAGCCCAAGATGTTAAGAAACCCATGAAGATAAGTCAGAATAGTTAAGTCTTAAGTCCGAATTGGACTCTACATGTAACCCACCCCTTCAACTTATATAAGGAGGGGCAGGGCTCCCCAAAAAGGAACAAGTAAGAAGAAACAATCTTAATGGTTAGGGATAACTGGGAGAGCCGGTTTATGGCGACTTCCTCATGATCATAATGAGACCTAGCCACAAACAACACGTAGGGTTGTTACCAGATGATGTTTCCCGGGGGCCGAAGCTGTCTAAATCCTTGTCTTGCATTGCGTCTCTCGATTCCGATCAACCTCTCTCAAGCTACCACATAGATGCGTTGGCCTCACGACTAAGTCCTCACACTAGGACATCTGCCGTGACAATTCCACGACAATTGGCGCCTACCGTGGGGCCATGCGCACGGTGGTGTTGAGTTCTTGAAGGGATCTCTCGCGAAGATTGAGAAATTTGCAATTTTCTGGATAAAGAGGAGCCAGTTTTGGAAGAATCTATATCAACTCCAAAGACTGATCAGTTCAAGTTGAAGAGTTGTGAGATTTAAGGTTTAAGGAAATTAGAGTTACAAGCTGTTTCGCCAAACGTGTTATTGAAAAATCGCCAAGACCAATGGAAAACTTGATCAGGCACTTGTTCAGAGGACAGGGAAATCATACGTTTCTGAGGGTCAAAAGCTTTAGTATATCAAAAAAAATACACATTGGCCGGAGAGCCTGACTCTGAGTCATCCCGAGCCGCTATCGCCGGTTCTCTTGCGCTGCTACAAATCGAAGTCAACACGGTCTCATCATCGCTTCTGAACCGCCAACACCGCAACTCACCGATCTCATCTGAAATTACAATCAAACAACCCGGAATCAGACTTGGCAACGGGTTATGGCAACGTGGGAGACCCAGATTCAGATAGCCCGCTGCAGTCCTCCGCCGCTTTAAACCGCTGTTATCTGGGCCATGACCCGCCCCTGTGTTGACAATCTGGAGTCGCCGCTCTTCCGAATAGCACCTCCGAGCCACTGCCGGATTATCTCTCGTGCAACCTCAAGTCGCTGGCCGTTTTGCTCATCTCGCTGATCCGAGTGTCTCCTCTGTTAAGGTCGCCGCTCCACCTCGTCCTCAGGCACTTCGCCGCCGTGAGCCGCCGTGATGTTGGCCTGCTTTGTGAACCGCCTTGAGCCACCGCTGGGCTCGTTGCCCCCACTTGGTCCTGCCGTGGCCACACCAGCGAGCCGCCTCCATCACTGGCGCTGCGGTAATCCAACCCGGTCCGCTTCAGAGCCGCCGCCGGTTCACCGTTCGACCCGTCTCCGAGCCACCCGAGCTGGCCAAACCGCCCGGATTTTTGCCACCTCCTGCTCCGCTGACTCGCCGAGTACTTCTTCACATATAAACCACCACCGCGGCCTGCCTTTATTGCGAGCTGCCATTGCTACCAAAGAGAAGGCCACAACCCGATCTGTTACTCTGTGGCCTCATACGACAAATCGCCGCCTCGCCGATCAATTCCGACTGCGAGCCGCCCTGGAGCAGGGTCCTGCGGCTTCACCTGCGCCACTCCATCACTCCCGCCATGGCTCAACCGTGCTGGGCTGACACGGGAGTTCATAATCTGTGCCTCCGCCTCTGCTCCTGCAGTGAGCTGGGTCGCCGGTGAGCCGATCAACTCCGCCTTTGGCCCACGTGCCTCTATCCCGGCTTCCGGTTCACACGCCTCCACGCCTCGTCGACCGCACTTCTCTGCCTCGCTGCTGTGCTCGCACAACCCCGAGCGGGAACCGCCGGGTTCTCCCGCACCGTGCGTAACCTCCGCTCCGGGTTACTCTGGGAGTCGCCGCCACCGGTTCGTCTCCGAGCTGCCGTATCATCTGTCGTGGTCTCACCTCGAGTCAGGGTCCATTAGTATGGGCTGCCTCAACTTCTGAATAAGCCTCCGCTGCCGCGCGTCGGGCCGGCCCTCACGGCTGCACGACGAATCTGCCGCGTTGTGACGAGACCACAACCCGGATTCTTCAGCTGCAGCTGCGCTTCAAGCCGCCTGGTTCGCTTTTGCCGTGGACCCGTCCGCGCACGCTGGCTGCTGTGCTCCGATGCCGCCTCACCTGTGGCCCCTGGCTTATCTCTGCCTCCGCCGTTCATACCGCCGCGTTCCAAGCCTCCTTGAGCTATTCGGCCTTAGCTCGTTGCTCCCGTGCCATAAACCGCTGCTCCGGGTCACGGCGTCCACCTCGACCGCGGTCTCGTGAGCGTACTGCCCTTGAGCTATTGCCGCAGATTCCGCAGCAGACGCCCGGCTTGAGTCGCGAACTCTACAACCCTGTGGGTGAACCGCCGACGCTAATCCGCCTCGACCTGCATGCCGCGCCGGCCTCACCTCTACGTCGGGCCGCCACCGCTGTCGCTGGCTGCGCCTTGGGCCGGCCACGGCCGCCGTTTTTTACTTTTTTGCGCATCACGCTGCGCTCGCCTCTGCAGTGCTTGCTTCCCTCCGAGCCGCTCGTCGTTATGCCGCATCCCCGCTGCTCAACCACACTGGTCAAACCGCCCCCGCTGGGACCATAACCCGCCAGCGCCCCCACTTCGAATCACGGGTGCGCTGGACAGGCTCTGCCTCAGTCGCGCCCCGCCTTGATTGCGCTCACGAGCCGGCCTATGTCCGCCACGCACGAACCGGCCTGCCTTGCCTATGCTGATTGCCGTCGCTGATCTCTGCGCCCGCGCGCCTGAGTCGCCCCTCTTCCGAGTTGCAGCGCTGCTTGAGCGCTTTGAAACCGCCCATGCTGCGAGGTCGTCCTGTGTAAATCTCTGCCGACTCACCACTGCAGGCTCGCAGATGTGTTGAGCCACCTGCGCCGTGTGGCCGTAACCGTGCCTTTGACTCCCCGACCAGCCATGATGGAAGCCTGTGGCATGGAAGTGAAGCCAGGTGCCCTGGATGAAACAGAGAAAGAACGGATCAACATATTAGTATCTGTCAAAATGGAGGATCAGAAGATGGTCATTAGAACCCTGTTGGCTGAAAAATTGCTTTCAGATTGAATTATTACACAGGTCAAAAGGCTGCCGGGTTGTTTTTGTATGGTTATTATAAGATCCTCATGCCTATCAGCGAATAAAGAAAAGAAAGAAGAGAACAACCGTGGGGGACAAGGGTGCAGAAACAGTTACGAGGCGAACAGGGACGTGTCCGCTTAAACTGCGGCCTCCCCTTGCTCTGACTCTGTCGGCCTAGATGAACCACCCTTCCTCAGCAGCCAAGCCGCCTCCGATCAACCGGAGATGCCCCTGCTGCTGACTTTGAGCCGCTTCTTCCCAAATTGAGCTGCCCAGCCGGTTCTTCCGTACCATGGCACCATGCAAGGGATCATCTGTTGCTGGACGAATCAGGTGATATCCCTTTAAGTGTATCCAATTGACACATATTGTTTTTCTAAAGAACAATTATTCTGGTTCGCAATATATTTTTGTAGGACTATGATTTATTATAAAGGTGATGCCATATTGTGCCTATGGAGTATGTGTTACCATCCACTGGCATCCGTGCCTACTTGTTATTGAACGGGTGTGTGCAAGCCACCGCCCGTGCAGCTCGATCCACATCAACTCGCTCGGACTGCGCCCGTGATTGACTCGCCGTCCACGCGGCATACCGCACCTGCGATTGACTCGCCCGTCTGCAGCGATTTACAACGCCACGGACAACTCGCCCGTCCGCCCTCGCGGCCTCTTCACGCGTCCGCACCGGCTTACAACGCGGAGTACAACTTGCTCGTCCGCACCGGTTTACAACGCCACGGCCGACTCATCTGTCTGCTCCTACGGCGGACTCACCCATGATTGATTTCTACTTCACCATGTTGATCATCAACTCCGTGGTGGATAACTACTGGCCTGGCGTATCAGGTGAAATCCATCCAGTATATTTTTATATTATATATTGCTTTCTGTAAAAGAGAAATTACTTCGGCTTGCAAATTTATCTAATGCAGGACCCTAAATCGCCATATTGGCGAAAATTTAAAGTCCGTGAATTTTTGGCTTAAAAAGAAGCATTCCGGTTTAAGATCCGGCTCAAGGGAAAGCTATCTCCCACAAAGCTTTGAAACTCTCAGTAGCCGGTTGAAGAATTTCCGGTTCAAAAAGAGTAATCTCTCGCAAGTTCGAGTTCTCAGGAAAAATTAAAGGGACCAAAGAGAGTCTGTTGCAGAAGCAAAGCTCAAACATAGGTGCCCCTTGAGCACAGCTCGCAATATCATTTGGAGGCTTCCTGTTCAAACATAGGTGTATTCACCGAGAGAACATAGTGTTACTACCCTCTTGATCCGGCTATCAAGCCAATATTATCATAAGAGTACAGCTTGCTTATTTCGGTAATCCGGCTATCAAGCCAATATTATCATAAGGGGGCAAAGAGAGTCTGCTGCACAGCACGGCTCAAACATGGGTATCCCTTGAGCACAGCTCACAATATCACTTGGGGGCTATGTTCAAACCATAGTCACACCTCTTGATAGGCTTAAAGCCACCAGGGAAATCACTTGGGGGCTCTGGTCGTATCCGAACCATAGATTATACCCTCTTGATCAGCATAAGGGCATCAGGGAAATCACTTGGGGGCTTGGTCGTATTCGAACCATAGCTACACCTCTTGATCGGCGCAATGCCACAATTATGACTACTTGTGGACTCTGGTCGTATCCGAACCATAGCTTAAACCCTCTTGATCATACATATACATCATCATATATTGCATCATACGTTGCATCATCATTACATCATCAAAGCATGTATCATATGTGCATGGATATACCGATTTATATGGCAGGAATCGGTTTTCAAAACAGGTTATATTATTCAAAATCTTTAATAGCCAACACGGCTGGATTTTATTATGGTTATCAATAACCAGTATTATGATTAAGGTTTTCAAAGTCGCTTTAGCGCAATGGCTATCATATTATCAATGGATATGATTTATTCTACAATTGAAAGTATAGTCCCGAGTCGTTGTAGGCTTACGACCCAGCACTTGGGGGCTACATTATTCAAATTGGGATTACATCAAATACACAAGTCTCATGTCGCTGCAAGCATGCACCATGACACTTGGGGGCTAATGCAAAGTCATTATTTGCTCACCTTATTGAAAGACCCGACTCATCACATTGTAATGAGCCGGCCCTTGGGGGCTACCAATTGCTCCTGTCAACAATTCAAGGTACAAAGTTTTTAATCCATTATATTGAAGGGTCCACTGCTCAGTTGGTAAAGCACAAGGCTCTTAACCTTGTGGACGTGGGTTCAAGCCCCATGGTGAGGGTTGCATCATATGATATTATTTTCAATGAAGCATATATAAAGTCCCAGCTCAATATTATCTTACTGAGCTGGCCCTTGGGGGCTACACGTTGTTGTTCAAAGTTTACATGATCATATTTATAAAGTCCCTGCTCATTATTGCATAATGACCCGGCCCTTGGGGGCTACACTGGTTGAAGTTTTTTATGAACATAAGGTAGTTTCAAGTCCCAGGTTGTTGCAAGCATGACAACCCGACACTTGGGGGCTACATATGTGGAATATTCAATTTTGACTAGTGACTAAGAGGAACAATTATGATTTCTTCAAGATTGTAATATTTATATTGAAGCAAGTCTTAAGCAGTTACTACGCTCCCTTCTTAGGACTTGGGGGCTACAAGTGATATGCATACAAAGGAGGTATATTTTCAAGCGTGATGTTAACTACAATTATGACCCGGTGCTATCAATATTTATAAACCGGTAATGGTTGCAATGATAAATCGGCAAGTTCTACATTCTTAAACCGGCTAAAGATCAGATGAGTATTTCAAAGACCAATATTTTTGTTAAAGCATTAGGAGTTGAGTCAGAATTATTCTTCACAATATTTCTCTGTGACAAACTAATGTCAGCAAATTGATTATGAAGCTGGCCTATTGACCCGGATTTTCTAGAAGAAGGAAATGACAAGGACTTAAGGATGATCAGGATCAGTTTAACATGGATAAATCCAAATTAAACTGGGGGCTAATGTCGAGGATATACCCCACGGTATGACCCGGCCAGAGTCATAACCCGGCTGGGACTTGGTAAACCGGCAGACAGTTAAGACAAATGGCAAGGACGGATGGTAAACCGGCAGGTGGTAAACCGGCAAGTGTTAAGGCAGGTGGTAAACCGGCAGGAGTTAAGTCAGATGATAACCTGGCAGGAGTTAAGTCAGATGATAACCTAGCAGACAATCATAAACCGGCAGACCATCATAAACCGGCACCAGTCATAACCCGACAGACAGTGATAACTGGGTTGCCAAGGGTTATGAAGCCCGAGACGTTATGAAGCCCAAGATGTTAAGAAGCCCATGAAGATAAGTCAAAATAGTTAAGTCTTAAGTTCGAGTTGGACTCTACATGTAACCCGCCCCTTCAACTTATATAAGGAGGGGCAGGGCTCCCCAAAGAGGAACAAGTAAGAAGAAACAATCTTAAGGGTTAGGGATAACTGGGAGAGCCGGTTTACAGCGACTTCCTCATGATCATAATGAGACCTAGCCACAAATAGCACGTAGGGTTATTACCGGATGATGTTTCCCGGGGCCCGAAGCTGTCTAAATCCTTGTTTTGCGTTGTGTCTCTCGATTCCGCTCAACCCCTCTCAAGATACCACATAGATGCGTTGGCCTCACGACTAAGTCCTCACACTAGGACATCTGTCGTGACAATTCCACAACACCAGGCGTAGGGGTCATAATTGCTCAAACAGACAATGTGTATCCGGCTAGTTATGTTACATTACATTATGTAAGAAACATCTTCCGGAGAGAATAGTTCTGTTAAGGGTTCCTTTTCCTGGGTGTGCATGCATGTTAATGTGCATGTCCGAACTGTGATTGATAAAATCATAGAGTAAGTAACATCTGGGGTTAACAATGGAGTGAATGTGGAAACACCTTTAATTCGCCGACCGAATATTCCCTTAAGAATGCTAGCTTTCGGTTTCACCCAATCTGAGGTACACATTCGGATGACCTGGCAGTAACAATCGCAGAAGTGCTTCCTTTATGCCCTAGCCGAACTAACGGGAACGTAGGGCATAAGCACAGGAGCCAGGCAACCCACCTTGGCCAAAACTTAAGTCATATCGATGCATATAGTGGCGAAGAAAAGGTACATATGAAAAAAAGGAACACATATGTGCTGAGCTTGATGCTCGAAGAATAGTCGCAAGCTTCTGTACGAGAAGCCCCAGGTATGATGAACGTACATATTTAGAGATGTACGCGTCAGGTAGGGATGGTCTAGCCGCACTAAAGCCGTAAGGCTAAAGAGAAAACGAAAAAAGGTAAAAGACAAAGAGAGAAAAAAAATAAATGATGGTAATAACAGGAGGGAGGAAATGAACACAGAGTTCGGTGTTAGGCATAAAATCGTCGTAGTCTGGCCGCATTCCAGGGGTTCGGTTCCAGGTGATTATCTGACGCATCACGTAGGCGGTATGCTCCTCCGGTGAGAACTTCGTCAATGATGAAGGGACCCTCCCACTTGGCTTGACTTTGTCCTTTTTCTTCTCCAGCAAGCGTAGAACGAGTTCACCAATGTTATACATCTTCGCCCTCACTTCTCTGCTTTGATACCCGCGAGCCTGCGGTTGATAAAATGCAGAACGGGCTTTGGCGACGTCGCGCTCCTCCTCCAAGGCAGCTAAGTTGTCCTGCCGATCAAGCTCGGCTTCTCTCTCTTCATACATACGCACTCGAGGTGAGTCATGAATAATATCACAGGGTAACACTACTTCCGCACTGTACACCATGAAGAAGGATGTATATCCAGTAGAGCGGTTGGGCGTGGTCCGCAGCCCCCAGAGTACGGAGTCAAGTTCCTCCACCCAGTGCTTATCTGATTCTTTCAAAGACCGCACTAGTCTGGGTTTGATGCCGCTCATAATAAGACCATTAGCCCGCTTGACTTGGACATTCGTTTGCGGGTGATAGACAGAGGCGTAATCGAGCTTAATGCCTAGATTAGCGCACCAGGTTTTCACCTCATCGGCTGTAAAATTGGAGCCATTATCGGTGATTATACTATGCGGGACACCATAACGGTGTACCACGCCGGATATGAAATCTATTACTGGCCCCGCTTCGGCCGTTTTCACTGGTTTGGCCTCTATCCACTTAGTGAATTTATCCACCATGACCAGCAGATACTTTCTGTTATGGCTTCCTCCTTTAAGGGGTCCAACCATATCGAGTCCCCAGACCGCAAAAGGCCAAGTGATGGGGATTGTTTGTAAGGTAGTGATAACCCACAAGTATAGGGGATCACAATAGTTTTCGATAAGTAAGAGTGTCGAACCCAACGAGGAGCTAAAGGTAGAACAAATATTCCCTCAAGTTCTATCGACCACCGATACAACTCTACGCACGCTTGATGTTCGCTTTACCTAGAACAAGTATGAAACTAGAAGTACTTTGTAGGTGTTGTTGGATAGGTTTGCAAGATAATAAAGAGCAAGTAAATAAAAAGTAGGGGCTGTTGTAAGTAAAGAAGCAATAAAGTAAATATAGCGAGTGTGGAAAAGTGGTGGTAGGAGTTGTGAAATTTCCCCTAAGCAATTGACTACTTTACTAGACCGATAGCAAGTATTATGTGGGAGAGGCCACTGCTAGCATGTCATCCCTGACTTGGAATTCTATGCACTTATGATTGGAACTATTAGCAAGCATCCGCAACTACTAATGTTCATTAAGGTAAAACCCAACCATAGCATTAAGATATATTGGTCCCCCTTCAATCCCGTATGCATCAATTTCTATGCTAGGTTGAAGCTTCTGTCACTCTTGCCCTCCAATACATAGTCCTATCAACATACAAACTAACCCTAGGGTGTGATCCCACGCGCGCAATCATATGATGGGCACCAAAGGACAGCAACATAACCACAAGCAAATTAAATCAATCATAGCAATTCATCAACCACCGATAGGACAACGAAAATCTACTCAGACATCATAGGATGGCAACACATCATTGGATAATAATATGAAGCATAAAGCACCATGTTCAAGTAGAGGGTACAGCGGGTTGCGGGAGAGTGGACCGCTTGTATATAAAGGGGGGAAGGTGATGGAGATGTTGGTGAAGATGGCGGAGGTGTTGGTGTAGATTGCGGTGATGATGATGGCCCCCGGTGGCACTCCGGTGCCACCGGAAGCAAGGGGGAGAGAGCCCCCCTCCTTCTTCTTCCTTGACCTCCTCCCTAGATGGGAGAAGGGTTTCCCCTCTGGTCCATGGCCTCCATGGCACGGGAGGGGCGAGAGCCCCTCCGAGATTGGATCCGTCTCTTTGTCTCTCTCTGTTTCTGCGTTCTCTTCTAGCTCTGTTTCACCGTTTCGTATATTATATGGAGATCCGTAACTCCGATTGGCCTGAAACCTTCGCCGTGATTTTTTTTCCGAATATTAGCTTTCTTGCGGCAAAAGAAGAGCGTCAACCGCCTTTCGGTGGGCTCACGAGGGTAGGGGCGCGCCCTGGGGGGCGCCCCCTATCTCATGACCACCTCCGGCACTGGTTCGCGTTGATTTTCCTTCAGAATTTTCCATATTTTCCAAAAATAAGCTCCGTCCGTTTTTATCCCGTTTGGACTCCGTTTGATATGGATATTCTGTGAAACCAAAAACATGCAACAGACAGGAACTGGCACTGGGCACTGGATCAATATGTTAGTCCCAAAAATAATATAAAAAGTTGCCAAAAAGTATATGAAAGTTGAATAATATTGGCATGGAACAATCAAAAATAATAGATACGACGGAGACGTATCAGCATCCCCAAGCTTAGTTCCTGCTCGTCTTCGAGTAGGTAAATGATAAAAAAGATAATTTTTGATGTGGAATGCTACCTAGCATAATCTTGATCATATGTCTAATTATGGCATGAATATTAAGACACGAGTGATTCAAAGCAATAATCTATCCTTTGACATAAAAATAATAATACTTCAAGCATACCAACCAAGCAATTATGTCTTATTGAAATAACATAGCCAAAGAAAGCTCATCCCTACAAAATCATATAGTCTGGCTATGCTCCATCTTCACCACACAAAATATTCACATCATGCACAACCCCGATGACAAGCCAAGCAATTGTTTCATACTTTTGACGTTCTCAAACCTTTTCAACTTTCACGCAATACGTGAGCGTGAGCCATGGACATAGCACTATAGGTGGAATAGAATATGATGGTGGAGAAGACAAAAAGGAGAAGATAGTCCCACATCAACTAGGCGTATCAACGGGCTATGGAGGTGCCCATTAATAGATATCAATGTGAGTTAGTAGGGATTGCCATGCAACGGATGCACTAGAGCTATAAGTGTATGAAAGCTCTAACTGAAACTAAGTGGGTGTGCATCCAACTTGCTTTCTCATGAAGACCTCGGGCATTTGAGGAAGCCCATCATCGGAATATACAAGTCAAGTTATATAATGAAAATTCCCACTAGTATATGAAAGTGATAACTCAAGAGACTCTCTATATGAAAAACATGGTGCTACTTTAAAGCACAAGTGTGGAAAAGGATAGTAGCATTGCCCCTTCTCTCTTTTTCTCTCATTTTTTGTTTTCTTTTCTTTTTTTCCTTTTTTTGGGCCTTCTCTTTTTTTTGGCCTTTCTCTTTTTTTTTATTTTTTTATTTTTTCATCCGGAGTCTCATCCCGACTTGTGGGGGAATCATAGTCTCCATCATCCTTTCCTCACTGGGGTGATGCTCTAATAATGATGATCATCACACTTTTATTTACTTACAACTCGATATTACAACTCGATATCTAGAACAAAGATATGACTCTATATGAATGCCTCCGGCGGTGTACTGGGATGTGCAATGATCTAGCGTAGCAATGACATCAAAAAACGGACAAGCCATGAAAACATCATGCTAGCTATCTTACGATCATGCAAAGCAATATGACAATGAATGCTCAAGTCATGTATATGATGATGATGAAAGTTGCATGGCAATATATCTCGGAATGGCTATGGAAATTCCATGATAGGTAGGTATGGTGGCTGTTTTGAGGAAGGTATATGGTGGGTTTATGGTACCGGCGAAAGTTGCGCAGTACTACAGAGGCTAGCAATGGTGGAAGGGTGAGAGTGCGTATAATCCATGGACTCAACATTAGTCATAAAGAACTCACATACTTATTGCAAAAGTCTATTAGCTATCGAAACAAAGTACTACGCGCATGCTCCTAGGGGGATAGATTGGTAGGAAAAAGACCATCGCTCGTCCCCGACCGCCACTCATAAGGAATACAATCAATAAATAAATCATGCTCTGACTTCGTTACATAACGGTTCACCATACGTGCATGCTACGGGACTTGCAAACCTCAACACAAGTATTTCTCAATTTCACAATTACTCGACTAGCATGACTCTAATATCACCATCTTTATATCGCAAAACTATTGCAAGGAATCAAACATATATTTTATGACTAACCATGTGAATGACCAATTCCTGTCATCTCTCTAAACAGATATAAGTGAAGCAAGAGAGTTTAATTCTTTCTACAAAAGATGTGCCCACGCTCTAACAAATATAAGTGAAGCAAAAGAGCATTCTGCAAATGGCGGTTGTCTAAGTAAAGAGAAACATGCAATTCAAACTTCAAATTATATAAGTGAAGCACCTGAAGCATTCTATAAAGCCATACTCCAAAAATATAAGTGAAGTGCAAAGAGCATTCTATAAATCAACCAAGGACTATCTCATACCATCATGGTGCATAAAAATAAAAATAAAAACCTAAATGCAAAAGACGCTCCAAGACTTGCACATATCGCATGAACGAAACGAATCCGAAAACATACCGATATTTGTTGAAGAAAGAGGGGATGCCTCCCCAGCATCCCCAAGTTTAGACGCTTGATTCTCCTTGAATATTTACTTGGGGTGCCTCGGGCATCCCCAAGCTTGAGCTCTTGCCTCTCTTCCTTCTTCTCACATCGAGACCTTCTCAATCATCGAACACTTCATCCACACAAAACTTCAACAGAAAACTCGGTAAGATCCGTTAGTATAATAAAGCAAATCACTACTCTAAGTACTGTTGCAAACCAATTCATATTTTGTTTTTGCATTGTGTCTACTGTAATATAACTTTTTCATGGCTTAATCAACTGATATAAATTGATAGTTTCATCAAAACAAGCAGACTACGCATCAAAAACAGAATCTGTCTAAAACAGAACAGTCTGTAATAATCTGAACATTCACCATACTTCTGATACTTGAAATATTCTACCAAAATTAGTAAAAATAAACAATTTTTAGAGAAAGAAACTGTAAAAAGAATCAGAACCATTTGACGTTCCAGCTAAAAATGTAAAATGGCGCACTACAGCCAAAGTTTCTGTCCTGCACCGTACAAACCATCAAGCAAATGTAAACATCCTAAAGGCAAACCTTGGCACATTATTTTTATAATACAATGGAATTGTACAAGGGGATAATTATTTTTATTGAAAAGTTTCTGTAATCAAGATTCACAAAGTTTCCGTGAGCATGAACAAAGTTCAAGGCTAGCTCCCACTTCAACAATGCTTGTCTTTCTCACTTTCGCTTTCCTTTTTGAAGAAGTTTTGGGTTCCCCTCTTTATTTTTGTTGTTTTTAAACTATATGAAAGCACTCAACAGAAATAAATGACTCTCTAAAACTTCCGGGTTGTCTCCCTGGCAGCGCTTTCTTTAAAGCCATTAAGCTAGGCATATAGTGCTCAAGTAATGAATCCACCCGGATCCCAAGGTATATCAAAGCCAATTTGAATCAACAATGATTTGTAATTTAGTAGTGAGCACAAAGCAACATATATCATGTAATGACGAAGTCTAACTCTCTTCCTATGCATCGGCATGTCATAAAAGAACAATTCATGCACACCTAGTAAAGGCCAATGCATAGTATAAACAGTTTCTTGCAATTTTATCATGTTGGAAACATAGAGAGGTGGAGATATAGTTCCTCTCTCATAATAATTACAAGTAGGAGCAGCAAGCACATGCATATTATATTCATCAAAATCATCATGTGTAACGGTAAAAGGCAACCCATCAATATAATCCTTAATAAGGAAAAACTTCTCCGATATAGTGTAGTCGAGAGAATTCAAAAAGATAATAGGACTATCATGCGTGGGTGCAATAGAAACAATTTCATGTTTAACATAAGGAAATATAGCGAGTTCATCTCCATAAGCATAATTCATATTGGCATCTTGGCCACAAGCATCATTAAAAAGGTATATTTCAAAAGAATCATAGGGATCATAACAGTCATCATAGCAATCATCCTTCGGTAAGCACGAAGGGGAATTAAACAACGTATGAGTTGAAGAGTTACTCTCATTAGAAGGTGGGCATGGGTGATCAATCTACTCTTCCTCCTTTTGTTCTTCGCTCTCCTCCTCATCTTTTTCATCCAATGAGCTCACAGTTTCATCAATTTCTTTTTCCATAGACTCCTGCAAAATATTAGTATCTTCTTGGACAGCGGAGTATTCCTAAATATATAGTTTAACATAGGCATTAGAAGCACAATTCTCATAATAATATTCAAGTATGGAAAAAATTTCAGATTTGTGAAGAGTAGCATTATACTTTTCAATCAAAGAAGCAATTTCAAAAGCACCCTTAAAAGCAACAAATTCTTCAATTTGTTGAACATCATAGTAATTATAAACACCCTTAGAATACGAAGATACGATTCCATTATTACTAAACTCACATTGATAGGGAAGGTGTTTCTTAGGGTTTTCAGAACAACAAGTAAAATCATATATTTCACATAAATTCCAAGCATAGCATTGCAAACGTTGAATTTGACCCCATAATAGTTTCCCTTTTTCAGATATACGGTGTCGCACATAACAAGCATGCTCATCTAAAGATTTTCCCTCAACTAAGTGTGACGCCCCGAGACCGATGTGCCAGTTGTCGTCCACTTATTCGCCGTCGTTGCCATGTCATTCGCTTGCGTGTTGCTTCTTGTCATGTCATCATGTGCATTGCATCATCATGTTTTCAAAACTTGCATGCATCCCGGCCTCCTCATTCTCTCAGTTGTCCGTTCTGAGCCCAGACACACTTGCACGCACCCGCGGCACGTCCGAAATATTATTTTATAAGTGGCCAGAAAAATGTTCTCGGAATGGGTTGAAAGTTGGCGTGTGGTCTTATTATAGTGTAGATAGACCACCTGTCAAGTTTCATCACATTCGGAGTTCGTTTGTTAGCCCAACCGTTAAACTATAGCGGCATTATAGCCGGTCTTTTCGTCGGACGTTTTCGGTCTTCGGAAACAGATGTCGGGCTCTCTCTCTCTTCTCCCCCTCGCAGTCTCGCCACGGCCCACCTAGTCCATCCTCTTTTCCCTCTTCGCTTCCGGAGTTGTCCGATGCGATTGCACGGCCCGAAACCCTCTCTGCTCAGTGCATCAAACCCCCCCTCGCGCGCGCGTCCGAAAAGCTGTCCCGGACCCGACCCGAGCAGTCGTCACCATTATGTCCGTATCATCCCCAAACGTCTACAAAACATCACCGTTTTCTTATGTGGACTTCCTAGTGTTTTATTCTCAACCGCTCGATTTTAATTGGAGGGACGGATTAGCCCCTAAACTTCCCTCTTTTCCATATATATAGTCCACTCCTAGACTATTTTGGACAAACCCTAAAATCTAGGGACCTTGTCCCATCCATCCCATCCCCACGCCGCCGCCACTCTCCTTGTTATCAGCGTCGAACCAACCAGCCGCCCTCCTCGTTTTCCCCCGATCCAATCCAATCCATCTCCTCCTTCCTCTGCCCGCTCGATCTTCCCCACCCCGCGCCCGAATCAGGGGAGAGGAGCTCCTTGCCGCCTCCCACCTCGTGCCCGAGCCCCTTGCTCCCGCAGCAGCAGCAGAGCCCCAATCGCTGGGTTTGTCCATCTCCCATATCACCCATGGCGCCCGAGGTGCACCTCGACCCCGTCGTCGACCCAGCCGCTGCCGGCGAGCAGCAGCAACCAGCAGGCCATCCTCGCCACCCGGATCCACTCCACCACCTCGGCGTTTGCACGCCTCCCGCTCAGCGCCCGCACCTCGCCATCTTGCTACTGCCCGCACCATCGAAGGTCCGCCGGACCCGCGACTAGGTCATTGCCGAGCCTCCTCGCGACCAAGAACGGAACCCCGGTGACCTCCCGTGCTCGGATCTGGCCGCCCCGACGCCTCCGCTCGCGGATCCGGCGAGCCCCATTCGTATCACGCCGCCTCCGCTCCTCCCTGCCTTCGTCAGCGCCACCGTCAACCTCCCTGCTCGTGCGGGAGCACGAGGACGACGAGCACGCCTCGCTCGCCTGGGCCAGCCGGCCTCGTTGGCCCAACCACAGCCCAGCGCCTCCCCAGCCCACTGCGCAGCTGGCCCAGCGCACCAGCCTCTGCACCGAGCGGGCCTCAGCCCACTAGGTGAGGCCAACCCCAGCGCCCAGCCGCCCCTGTTGCGGTCCAGCTCTTGTTTTTTTCAGTTCGGCAAATTTATCTATTTTTCCAGAGACAGCGGTTTTGCAGAAAACCCCTTCATGATCATGCATATTGTAACTCACAAACGATGCATCATATTAAAATAAACTTAATATGAAAAATGCTTAGAATTGCATCTAGTTTCATAATATGTCATTTTCACCCATGTTTAAAATGATTAATTTGCTGTTTGTTTAAATTTGCTCCTATGCCATGCTAAAATGATTTATTTCATAACTAAATAACCGTAACTCGGATTTTAATAAACTTTATATGTAAGTGGGGTGGGAAAATGCCTAGTTTAATATGGTGGCTTCACTTTGCATGCTTAACAACTCTAAAATATTGTTTAGGGCAGAACAGTACCAAACTTTAAAATATGCATATGAGGAGTTTCCGGAAATTGTTGTTCGTTGTTTCCGGCCTCATTTAACCTTGACTAGATAGGTAGTTTTCATTTGCTTCATCTCTTGCCATGCTAACAACATTTAATCTTGTTGGGTACATAAACGAGATCGAACTAAATAAGTCACGTGGTGTTTCGTCAATATGCAACGGAGTTGCATATTGTGCTCCACTTAATTTGTAGGGTTGCTTGTGCATTTTGCCATGCCATGCTTCATTAAACCGGACATGCATCATACTTGTTTGCGCATCGTGCCATGATTATGTGATGGTTGTTTACTATGTTGTTTGCTTCTTTCCGGTGTTGCTTCTTCGGGTTGGTTCCGATAACGTCGTGTTTGTGAGGAACCGTTCGACTACGTCCGTTTGTCTTCTTCATGGACTCGTTCTTCTTCCTTGCGGGATTTCAGGCAAGATGACCATACCCTCGAAATCACTTCTATCTTTGCTTGCTAGATGCTCGCTCTTTTTCTATGCCTATGCTGCGATACCTACCACTTGCTTATCATGCCACCCATATTGTTGAACCAAGCCCCTAACCCACCTTGTCCCAGCAAACCGTTGTTTGGCTATGTTACCGCTTTGCTCAGCCCCTCTTATAGCGTTGTTAGTTGCAGGTGAAGTTTGAAGTTTTGTTCCTTGTTGGAACATGGAGATGTTGTTCCTTGTTGGAACATGTTTACTTGTTGGGATATCACAATATATCTTATTTAATTAATGCATCTATATACTTGGTAAAGGGTGGAAGGCTCGGCCGTATGCCTGGTGTTTTGTTCCACTCTTGCCGCCCTAGTTTCCGTCATATCGGTGTTATGTTCCCGGATTTTGCGTTCCTCACGCGGTTGGGTTATAATGGGAACCCCTTGATAGTTCGCTCTGAATAAAACTCCTCCAGCATGGTCCAACCTTGGTTTTACCATTCGCCACCTAGCCTTTTTCCCTTGGGAGTCGCGCATCCCAAGGGTCATCTTATTTTAAACCCCCCGGGCCAGTGCTTGTCTAAGTGTTGGTCCAAACTAGAGCCCCTTGCAGCGCCACCTCGGGGAAACTCGAGGGCTGGTTTTAGTTGTACGGATTGCTTATCCGGTGTTGCCCTGAGAACGAGATATGTGCAGCTCCTATCGGGATGTCGGCGCATCGGGTGGTCTTGCTGGACTTGTTTTACCATTGTCGAGGATGTCTTGTTGTACCGAGATACCGAGTCTGATCGGAATGTCTCGGGAGGAGGTCTATTCCTTCGTTTACCGTGAGAGCTTGTGATGGGCTAAGTTGGGACACCCCTGCAGGGATTTGAACTTTCGAAAGCCGTGCCCGCGGTTATGGGCAGATGGGAATTTGTTAATGTCCGGTTGTAGAAAACCTGAACTTGACCTTAATTAAAATGCATCAACCGCGTGTGTAACCGTGATGGTCTCTTCTCGGCGGAGTCCGGGAAGTGAACACAGTGTTGGAGTTATGCTTGACGTAGGTTGTCTAGGATCACTTCTTGATCATACTTTTATCGACCGTGCTTTGCCTTCTCTTCTCGCTCTCTTTTGCGTATGTTAGCCACCATATATGCTAGTCGCTTGCTGCAGCTCCACCTCATACTTTTACCTTACCCATAAGCTTAAATAGTCTTGATCGCGAGGGTGCGAGATTGCTGAGTCCCCGTGGCTCACAGATTCTTCCAAAACCAGTTTGCAGGTGCCGATGAGTCCGCGCAGATGACGCAACCCAGCTCAGGAGGAGCTTGTTGAAGATCTTGTCCTTTGTGTTGTTTCATTCTAGTTGATCAGTAGTGGAGCCCAGTTGGGGTCGATCGGGGACCTTGTCGCATTTGGGGTAGTCTTCTTTTATTTTGGTTCCGTAGTCGGACCTTGATTGTATCTGGATGATGTAATGCTTTATTCATGTAATTGTGTGAAGTGGCGATTGTAAGCCAACTATGTATCTCTTTCCCTTATGTATTACATGGGTTGTGTGAAGATTACCTCACTTGCGACATCGCTTTCAATGCAGTTATGCCTCTAAGTCGTGCTTCGACACGTGAGAGATATAGCCGCATCGAGGGCGTTACACTAAGCTAGTTGGGGTTTCGGCACGAGCACAAAGGGATCGAAGATGATCCAAGTAAAAAAGCTTCAGCAGTGTGATAGATTTTGAGTGGTTCTTCAACCATTGGTTCAGTAGGTACAACTATTTTTTTTGGTATTTTGCGTTTCCTACCCATAACTAAAGATAGGAAACAACTAAGAACAGCAAATAAAAATTACTTAGTGATAAAGCAAACAAGCACACACGAGAATATTCACCCCACGCTATTGCTCCCCGGCAACAGCGCTAGAAAAAGGTCTTGATAACCCACAAGTATAGAGGATCGCAACAGTTTTTGATAAGTAAGAGTGTCGAACCCAACGAGGAGCTAAAGGTAGAACAAATATTCCCTCAAGTTCTATCGACCACCGATACAACTCTACGCACGCTTGACGTTCGCTTTACCTCGAACAAGTATGAAACTAGAAGTACTTTCTAGGTGTTGTTGGATAGGTTTGCAAGATAATAAAGAGCAAGTAAATAAAAAGTAGGGGCTGTTGTAAGTAAAGAAGCAATAAAGTAAATATAGCGAGTGTGGAAAAGTGGTGGTAGGAGTTGTGAAATTGCCCCTAAGCAATTGACTACTTTACTAGACCAATAGCAAGTATTATGTGGGAGAGGCCACTGCTAGCATGTCATCCCTGACTTGGAATTCTATGCACTTATGATTGGAACTATTAGCAAGCATCCGCAACTACTAATGTTCATTAAGGTAAAACCCAACCATAGCATTAAGGTATATTGGTCCCCCTTCAATCCCGTATGCATCAATTTCTATGCTAGGTTGAAGCTTCTGTCACTCTTGCCCTCCAATACATAGTCCTATCAACATACAAACTAACCCTAGGGTGTGATCCACATGCGCAATCATATGATGGGCACCAAAGGACAGCAACATAACCACAAGCAAATTAAATCAATCATAGCAATTCATCAACCACCGATAGGACAACGAAAATCTACTCAGACATCATAGGATGGCAACACATCATTGGATAATAATATGAAGCATAAAGCACCATGTTCAAGTAGAGGGTACAGTGGGTTGCGGGAGAGTGGACCGCTGTAGATAGAGGGGGGAAGGTGATGGAGATGTTGGTGAAGATGGCGGAGGTGTTGGTGTAGATCGCGATGATGATGATGGCCCTCGGTGGCACTCCAGCGCCACCGGAAGCGAGGGGGAGAGAGCCCCCCTCCTTCTTCTTCTTCCTTGACCTCCTCCCTAGATGGGAGAAGGGTTTCCCCTCTGTTCCATGGCCTCCATGGCACGGGAGGGGCGAGAGCCCCTTCGAGATTGGATCTGTCTCTCTGTCTCTATCTGTTTCTGCGTTCTGTTCTGGCTCTGTTTCACCGTTTCGCGTATATATGGAGATCCGTAACTCCGATTGGCTTGAAACCTTCGCCGTGATTTTTCCCTGAATATTAGCTTTCTTGCGGCAAAAGAAGAGCGTCAACCGCCTTTCAGTGGGCTCACGAGGGTAGGGGGCGCGCCCCCCTGTCTCGTGACCACCTTGGGCACTGGTTCGCGTTGATTTTCCTTCCGAATTTTTCATATTTTCCAAAAATAAGCTCCGTACGTTTTTATCCCGTTTGGACTCCGTTTGATATGGATATTCTGCGAAACCAAAAAGATGCAACAGACAGGAACTGGCACTGGGCACTGGATCAATATGTTAGTCCCAAAAATAATATAAAAAGTTGCCAAAAAGTATATGAAAGTTGAATAATATTGGCATGGAACAATCAAAAATTATAGATACGACGGAGACGTATCAGGTAGTGTGGGGCATATGGCTTTGATTGGCAAAGAGTTGGCATCCGACGCAACGTTGGACAAGGTCATGCGCATCTGCTCGAGCCGTCGGCCAATAAAACCCTGTATGGAAGGCCTTGCTAACAAGGGCCCGAGCTGCGTTGTGGTGACCGCCGAGTCCAGCATGAATTACAGCCAAGAGATGCCGCCCCTCTTCCTCGGATATATATCGTTGAAGGACTCCGGTGGCGCTTTTCTTATAGAGCTCTCCATCATGAACCGTGTATGACTTTGAACGCCGGACAATGCAGCGGGCCTCCTTCTGGTCCTCAGGAAGCTCTTTCCTGTTAAGGTAGGCCAGGAAGGGTTCGGTCCATGGGGCAATGACTGCCATGATGAAATGCGCCGACTATGCTATTTCGGCGGCTGAGCCCCCGACGACGTCGGTGTTTCCGGGATCTGGGGTTATGTTTGGATCCGGACTAGTATTGCCGTTTTCCCCCTGCCACACCACGGATGGCTTAAAAGAGCCTTTCCAGGAAAATATTAGGTGGGACGGGGTCGCGCTTAGCGCCGATACGAGCAAGAACATCCGCCGCTTGATTACTTTCTCGAGCCACATGATGGAACTTGAGCCCTTCGAACCGGGCTGACATTTTTATGACTGCATTACGGTACACTGCCATCTTCGGATCTTTGGAGTCGAGATCTCCATTTATTTGAGATATTGCAAGGTTTGAGTCCCCGCGTACTTCTAGGCGCTGTATGCCCATGGAGACAGCCATCTGGAGACCATGCAATAAGGCCTCGTATTCGACTACGTTATTGGAGTCTGTGTATAGTATTTGGAGAACGTACTGGACGACGTCTCCAGTAGGGGATGTTAAAATGAAGCCCGCTCCTAACCCTGCCAGCATTTTGGAACCGTCGAAATACATGACCCAGTTGGAGTACGTGCCGTGCTCTTTAGGGAGTTTGGCCTCTGTCCATTCGGCGACAAAGTCGGCCAATACTTGGGATTTGATAGCTCGATGTGGCTTATATGTAATGTAAAATGGTAGGAGCTCGATGGCCCATTTGGCAATCCGGCCCGTGGCATTGCGATTGTTTATAATGTCATTGAGTGGTACTTCGGAGGCCACCGTGACCGAACACTCCTGGAAGTAGTGCCGGAGCTTTCGAGATGCCATGAAGACCGCGTATGCTATCTCTTGATAATGAGGGTACCGGGATTTGCATGGTGTAAGGACAGTAGGTACGTAGTATACTGGCTTCTGAAGCGGGAATTTATGTCCATCCTGTTCTCGTTCAACGACGAGTATGGCGCTCACCACCTGATGTGTTGCCGATATGTATAATAACATCGGTTCGCCGGCATTTGGTGCGGCCAGGATTGGATTGCTCGCAAGAAGGGTTTTTATTTCCTCCAGTCTGGCTGTTGCCGCATCCGTCCACTTGAAGTGGTCGATTCGCCGTAGAAGGCGATAGAGTGGCAGTGCCTTTTCTCCCAATCCGGAGATAAAGCGGCTTAGAGCTGCTACGCAACCCGCTAGCATTTGAACTTGTTTAAGGTCTGTTGGCTTAGCCAATTGTGACAAAACCCGGATTTTGGCTGGGTTTGCTTCAATTCCTCTATTGGAAACGATGAAACCCAGAAGTTTTCCAGTAGGGACGCCGAAAACGCACTTCTCCGGATTGAGCTTAATGTCATACACGTGGAGGTTGTCGAATGTGAGACGTAAATCGTCTATTAGTGTTTCGACGTGCCTAGTTTTGATGACAACGTCATCCACGTAAGCTTCAACTGTCTTGCCGATCTATTTCTCTAGGCATGTTTGAATCATGCGTTGGTATGTGGCGCCGGCGTTCTTGAGCCCGAAGGGCATAGTGTTGAAGTAGAATGGCCCATATGGGGTGATGAATGTCGTTGCAGCTTGATCGGATTCCTTCATTTTGATTTGATGGTATCCGGAATATGCATCAAGAAAACACAGTGAGTCATGTCCTGCGGTGGCATCAATGATTTGATCGATGCGGGGGAGGGGGAAGGGATCCTTGGGGCATGCCTTGTTGAGGTCTTTAAAATCGACACACAGGCGCCAGGATTTGTCCTTCTTTGGTACCATCACCAAATTTGCCAGCCAGTCCGGATGTTTTATTTCTCTAATGAATCCAGCCTCGATTAGCTTGGCAAGTTCTTCCCCCATAGCTTGGCGTTTGGGTTCGGAGAAGCGCCGCAGTGTTTGCTTAACCAGTTTGTGTCCCTTCAATATATTGAGGCTGTGTTCGACCAACTCGCATGGGATTCCTGGCATGTCAGAAGGGTGCTAGGAGAATATATCCCAATTCTCACGTAGGAACTCTCGTAGAGCAGCGTCAACCATTGGGTCTAGTTGTCCTCCTATGGATGTTGTCTTCTTTGGGTCCATTGGGTGGACTTGGAATTTGACTATATCTTCTGCCGGCTTGAATGCGGTGGATTTGGGTCGTTTGTCTAGGACCACATCATCTATGTCCACCGTGGAGCGCAGCGCGGTTAATTCTTCAGCCGCTAGGGCTTCAGATAATGCCTTAAGGGCCAGGGACGCAGTTTTATTCTCGGCGCGGAGTGCTATGTCTGGATCACTAACTAGAGTGATTATGCCGTTGGGCCCGGGCATCTTAAGCTTCATGTACCCGTAATGGGGTATTGCGTGAAAGCGCGTGAATGCATCTCGCCCCAAGAGGGCATGATATCCGTTGTTGAAGGGGGCCACCTGGAAAGTTATTTCTTCGGACCGATAGTTCTCCGGCGTGCCGAATACCACCTCAAGTGTGATTTTTCCCGCACACCGTGCCTCCTGACTGGGAATGATTCCTCGGAAGGTCGTGTTGCTTTGCTCAATGCGGCTCCTGTCTATTTCCATCTTTCGTATTGTATCCTCATAGATGAGGTTTTGTCCGCTGCCGTCGTCCATGAGAACCTTGGTGAGCCGAAAGCCATCCACAATTGGGCTGAGGACCAAGGCGGCGGTGCTCGGACTGTTCTGTGTTTTGGTTCGTCGCTAGCGTTGAAGGTCATCGCTATGTCGTTCCAGGGGTTTATTGTTGCGATCTGGCAGACTTCGGCGAGTTCACGGAGTGCCCTTTTGCGCCTATTGTTTGAAGTGAATGTCTCAAAGACTGTCAGTATTCTAGGTTCGTCGTCTTCTGGAGGGTGTTGCTTCGGGATGTCCTTGGTGAGGATGTCCTCGCCGTTTTTGGCTAACTGCCGGAGTATCCAACATGCTCTAAGGCTGTGGGTTGGTATAGTATCCGGTGTGGTGTGTATTTTACAGGGGCCATCAAGCCATCCCTCCAGAATGGTTCCACGCCAAGTAATGGGTTTGTATTTCTTAGCTTTTGGTCTGGGCGCGTTATAGGGGTGCACCCTTTTTGCCTGGACCAGTGGTTGAGTTGGGGCCGATAGCTCCCAAACAGTGTGATTCCTCCAGGCGCTCTCCGTTGCGCTGTACTTCTGTACAATAGTTGCCGAGTCAGCGAAGTGTAGTATGCGGCGGCGATTAATGGCGTTGAAGAGTCCTTCGTTTGTGCAGTTATTGCGGAACGCCAATATCGTGTCCTCGTCGCGGCAATCCTTGACCTTGTCCTTCACAAGGAGAAATCTGGCCCAGAAGTGCTGGACCGTTTCTCGAGACTGTTGTTTTGTTCTCGTGAGAGCACTTATGTCTGGGTGGGTGGGTGGAATTGGATCTGAACCCTGACCCGATCGATGATCCGGAGTCTGAGGTGTTTCCAGACTGAACAGTTCGGGCTCCGGAGTGTCTTCTGATTTTTGAAGCCTACCATCCGACTCTAAGTTCGGAGGGCAAGGCATGTCCTTCTGCCAGTTGGTGTTCGGCTTCTCGAGGTCGAAGATCCGAACATAATTCGTCCTCAATGTAGAGGAAGGGTTATCTTACTCCTCGACTACCGCTATCTGGTGGGTGATCGGTGGAGAATTAATCTCTCTCTGGTCGGGTTTAAGCCCAATCCGATCGTAGTGTGTAGCGACTCCCAAGGCGGTAATGCGATCTAGGAGTTCATTCAAAGACGATAACTCCGCTGGATCCATCCGTTTGGCGTATTCAGAATCAACGCAGATGCGTTTTTTGATGACTCGAGAGGTCATCCTCGCTGGCTCAGAGGCCGAGCGGGCGATCATGGTAAAATCGCCCAGCTGGAGGGTTTGGCCCGAGGCCAGAGCTCCTTCGGAGGTAATATTTTCCTTGATGATAAGTCGAGCCATCAACCTCTGTGATGACGGCACAGTGGAACTCTCAATGAAAGCACCAATGTCGGTGTCAAAACCGGCGGATCTCAGGTAGGGGGTCCCGAACTGTGTGTCTAAGGTTGATGGTAACAGGATACAAGGGACACGAAATTTTACCCAGGTTCGGGCCCTCTTGATGGAGGTAATACCCTACGTCCTGCTTGATTGATATAGATGAATATGAGTATTACAAGAGTTGATCTACCACGAGATCGTAATGGCTAAACCCTAGAAGTCTAGCATGTATGACTAAGGTATTGAGTATCCCCTATCCGGACTAAGTCCTCCGGTTTATATAGACACCGGGGTATCTAGGGTTACATAGAGTCGGTTACATGATATGAAATCTTCATAGTTTTTCGCCAAGCTTGCCTTCCACGCCAAGGAGTCTCATCCGGACACAGGCACCGTCTTCGGTCTGCATATCTTCACAGCCCATCAGTCCGGCCCATAGATAACAGGCCGGACGCCCGAGGACCCCTTAGTCCAGGACTCCCTCAGTGGTGGAGTGGCGACCAGCGGCGAGGCAAGCCTCGGTGGGGTGAGTGCAAGAGGGAGCTGCAACTGCAAGAGGTGGGGTGGCAACCGGACTCTAGTTCTGTCAGCCGCACAAGATGTGTTTGATGAAATGTTTCTGCTACAACTCACGGAGAGTAAGACAGATAGAGGATGAAGTGGCAGTCAATGTGATTGTTCGAGTCAAAATCGGGACACGTCAGCCCAATACCGTTTTAGCTTCTGGTTTCGGGCGAAAATTACCCAGTTTTGAGACATGGGAGACTAACTGTCACCATAAAAATTCTGAAGGATCCATATGTCATATGTAGACTTTTCATAAACTTGAGGGACTAGAAATACACTTCTCTTTTTTAACACAGTACACTCAAAGTCAGTCATATACGATCGAGGAGACTTGGAGTGGGTGTCAAGAAACGATCGAGGAGGGCACAAGGCAGGGGGGCGCGCCTACCCCCCTGGGCGCACCCTCCACCCTCGTGGGCCCGTCGTTGCTTCACCGACGTACTTCTTCCTCCTATATATATCCACGTACCCCCAAACATCCAGGAGCACCACGAAAACCTAATTCCACCGCCGCAACCTTCTGTACCCGAGAGATCCCATCTTGGGGCCTTTTCCGGAGCTCCGCCGAAGGGGGCATTGATCACGGAGGGCCTCTACATCAACTCCATGGCCTCTCCGGTGATGTGTGAGTAGTTTATTTCAGACCTTCGGGTCCATAGTTATTAGCTAGATGGCTTCTTCTCTCTCTATGGATCTCAATACAAAGTTCTGCTCGATCTTCTTGGAGATCTATTCGATGTAATCTTCTTTTGCGGTGTGTTTGTCGAGATCCGATGAATTGTGGGTTTATGATCCAGTTTATCTATGAACAATATTTGATTCTCCTCTGAATTATTTTATGTATGATTGGTTTATCTTTGCAAGTCTCTTCGAATTATCAGTTTGGTTTGGCCTACTAGATTGATCTTTCTTGCAATGGGATAAGTGCTTAGCTTTGGGTTCAATCTTGCGGTGCTCGATCCCAGTGACAGAAAGGGAACCGACACGTATTGTATTGTTGCCATCGAGGATAAAAAGATGGGGTTTATATCATATTGCATAAGTTTATCCCTCTACATCATGTCATCTTACTTAAAGCATTACTCTGTTTTTATGAACTTAATACTCTAGATGCATGCTGGATATCGGTCGATGTGTGGTGCAATAGTAGTAGATGCAGAATCGTTTCGGTCTACTTGTCGCGGACGTGATGCCTATATACATGATCATACCTATATATTCTCATAACTATGCTCAATTCTATCAATTACTCGACAGTAATTCATTTACCCACCGTAATGCTTATGCTCTTGAGAGAAGCCACTAGTGAGACCTATGGCCCCTGGGTCTATCTTCCATCATATTAATCTTCCAACACTCAGTTATTTCTATTTCCGTTTATTTTACTTTGCATCTTTATTTCTCTTTATCATAAAAATAGCAAAAATATTATCTTATCATATCTATTAGATCTCACTCTTGTAAGTGACCGTGAAGGGATTGAAAACCCCTTTATCGCGTTGGTTGCAATGTTCTTATTTGTTTGTGTAGGTGCATGGGACTCGAGCGTGATCTCCTACTGGATTGATACCTTGGTTCTCAAAAACTGAGGGAAATACTTACGCTACTTTACTGCATCACCCTTCCCTGTTCAAGGGAAAACCAACGCAGTGCTCAAGAGGTAGCATTGCCGACGTGGCAGGTCAACATGCGCAGTGGCGGAGCTTGGAACACATTTTAGGAGGGGCAAATGGGCTGGGGGCAACCAACATCATGTTTATGCTCGATTTCTATGAATCTATGGGCAATTTGCTGATCATAATATGAACATGTCTCCTGGACTGGGGGGCGCGATGACCCAGGTTGATCTCCACTAAGCTCCGCCACTGATCACGTGTGCCAAGGTTCGTGATTCCGATCCAACGGCGGTCAGGCAGTTCGCTTGGGATGTCAAAAATATCCGACGTTCCCCAATTAGCTTTTTTCCGGAAAACATAACTATCATTCCCTAATAATAAAGCACCGATTGAGACAGTCGGGTTCACCGTCGCATCCTTTTTACACAAAGGTCCCTATGGTTTTTAGGATTTGAACCTGCAGTCTTGGTTAACTAAACCCGAACCGGTCGAGCAAGAGAAAAGAAAGAAAAAACATACCCACCCGCTGAACCCACGCCCTGCCTTGCAATCCCCTTCCAGCGGGCATCGCTGCCCGATAAGCGAGTCCTGGTGGCCGGCTCCGCGGAGATCTCCACCTTCCTGGAAGTCCAAATCTCGTCGCTGTCCCGAATTCTCCGGATGTCCCCACCCCCGAGTTTACTAAAGGAAATATGCCCTAGAGGCAATAATAAAGTTGTTATTTTATATTTCCTTATATCATGATAAATGATTATTATTCATGCTAGACTTGTATTAACCGGAAACTTGATACATGTGTGGATACATAGTCAAAACACCGTGTCCCTAGTAAGCCTCTACTAGACTAGCTCGTTAATCAAAGATGGTTAAGTTTCCTAACCATAGACATGTGTTGTCATTTGATGAACGGGATCACATCATTAGGAGAATGATGTGATGGACAAGATCCATTCGTTAGGTTAGCATAATGATCGTTCAGTTTTATTGCTATAGCTTTTTTCATGTCATATACATATTCCTTTGACTATGAGATTATGCAACTCCTGGATACCGGAGGAATACCTTGTGTGCTATCAAATGTCACAACGTAACTGGGTGATTATAAAGATGCTCTACAGGTATCTCCGAAGGTGTTTGTTGGGTTGGCATAGATCGAGATTAGGATTTGTCACTCCGAGTATCGGAGAGGTATCTCTGGGCCCTCTCGGTAATGCACATCATGATAAGCCTTGCAAGCAATGTGACTAATGAGTTAGTTGCGGGATGATGCATTACGGGACGAGTAAAGATACTTGCCGGTAACGAGATTGAACTAGGTATGAAGATACCGACGATCGAATCTCGGGCAAGTGACAAAGGGAATGACGTATGTTGTCATTGCGGTTTGACCGATAAAGATCTTCGTAGAATATGTAGGAACCAATATGAGCATCCAGGTTCCGCTGTTGGTTATTGATCAGAGATGTGTTTCGATCATGTCTACATAGTTCTCGAACCCGTAGGGTCCGCACGCTTAACGTTTCGATGACGATTTTGTATTATATGAGTTATGTGATTTGGTGACTGAATGTTGTTCGGAGTCCCGGATAAGATCACGGATATGACCAGGAGTCTCGAAATGGTTGAGAGGTAAAAATTCATATATAGGATGATAGTATTCGGACACCGGAGGTGTTCTGGGGGTACCGGATACGTATATGGGCCTTATTGGGATAAGGGCGGGACAGACCAGCCCCTAAGGGGCTGGTGCGCCCCCATATGGGCCGGCCTAACTAGGGAAAGGAAAACGAGAGGAGGAAAGGAAATAGAGGGAATAGGGTTCCCCCTTCCTTTCCCCTCTCCCCTCTTTCCTTCCCCCCTCCGGGGATAAGGAAAGGGGGAGGCCGAATTGGAGGAGGCCCCTCAAGTAGGATTCCTCCTACTCGGGGCGCCTCATGGCCGTCACCCTCCCCCTCCCACCTATATATATGCGGGGAGGGGGTGCCTAGAACACACAACAAACATTGTTAGCCGTGTGCAGTGCCCCCTTCACAGTTTACACCTCCGGTCATATTCACGTAGTGCTTAGGTGAAGCCCTGCGCGGATCACTTCACCATTATCATCCCACGCTGTCGTGCTGACGAAACTCTCCCTCGACACTTTGCTGGATCAAGAGTTTGAGGGACGTCATCGAGTTGAACGTGTGCAGAACTCGAAGGTGTCGTACATTCGGTACTTGATCGTTTGAATCGAAAAGACGTTCGACTACATCAACCGCGTTAAACTAACGCTTCCGCTTTTGATCTACGAGGATACGTGGACACACTCTCCCGTCTCGTTGCTATGCTTCTTCTACATAGATCTTGTATGATCATAGAAATTTTTTTGAATCACTGTGTTTCCCAACATTTACATCTCTCCCGAGACCCTCTCCAACCCCGAGTTCCTCGCGGAGGGCACCCGCTCACACCGGTTGCGTGTGGAGAGGAGGTAGGCCGCCCCACCTTGCGGACGCACGGACGAGGGTGTCATGCCGCCGCCGGAAGCAGCAGCGGACCATGTGCTCCGGCGTAGTCAGGGGAAAGCAGCGGCTTCGACTCCAATTGCGGCGTTGGTGGCACCATGAAGGGGTCACACTGGGCGGCTGTACGGTAGGGGACAGGGTGCAGGGTTGATCTTCTTCTTCCACGACAGCCGCCCCTCGAAGCTCAGGCTCCCCACTGGGCCCAGGTACACCCCATTCTCTATCCTCTGCCCCTACGGAATAAGATGGGTTCAGAGTTTCAGTTACAGGAAAGTGTCTATTAGTCAGGTAAGTAGCTATTGGACCGCTGAATCATCGTTGCTCATTTGTTCGTCCAGAATCTGATGCCATGGCTGCAATGTGACATAGGTGCTCACCGCGGCGTCGAATCACTGGACGGCGGTCACAGGGAAGTAGCTCCCTTTCTCAAGCTTACCCTGCGAGACATTCAGTTTAGACAAATCGATTGATTAATTAATGACCAAATGCAAATTGCAAGTCTGAAGCTTAAAATTCAGGTGTGTGTTTGTTGGCTTGGTTACCTGAGCAGTGAAGATGAGCATCCACGTCCCGCCGGGGTACTCGGTCCTGCCGAGCGCCTCAGAGAAGGCCGAGGTGTCGAGCTTGGCCTTCTTGATCTTGGCCAGCGCGGTCAGCAGCAACACCTCCGGGGCCGGCACCTTCCTCTGCTGGTACAGGGTTTCGTGGCTGCCATGTGAATCCACTGTCTATTCTCATTGCTTAATTTGCATAGGTTGTTCCAGTCACACATAGCTAATTTTACTTTTCATACGTGCTGAAGGTTGATTTGTGCATGAAATGCTTTATGAATCTGAGCGGTCTGGCTCTTTATCAAGGAATTTCACGCAATCGTCTAATATTTTGAGAGCAATTGGTGCGGGTACAGAATGGGGACCAGTTCTCCCTTTGGACATTTTTATGATGTTGTTTGGTAGCAAGTTTTGATGTTTCCTAATCAGAGAGAACAAAGATCTCTCCAAGCAAGATGAAGCTTTTATCTCAGATGCTTTATGCTGAAATTGATGGGCTATCTTCCATTTGCTAGACAGATGTTTCTTGCTTCATTTTCATTTGAATGTGGTGATGAAGAGTTGAAGCTGGAAGAAGCCGCATCCGAACAGCTGCTCCCCGTCGCTGCTTTATGAGCCGCCTCATCCAGCGACGCCGCTGCTTCTGAAGACACAGGAGCCGCCTCACCCGGTGAAGACTCGCCGTTGTTCCATAGTGAGTCTGCCACCACCTCTGTTGTTTCCGCACTAAAATGCAGGTTTTTGCCAGCGCCTAAATTTTCTCCGCTGCTTATCATGTTTATTTTAGCTGTCCTTCCTCTGCAGAATTGAGCGCATGTTTTTTTTATAATAGTATAGCCTTTGAAAACATTATATTTCTTACCTGCACATTACTTGAAACATAGTTAAGCTGTGTATATTTAGTAGATTTTCTGCTTACATGCAATTGTCCTTAACTCTGGTTACATTTCTCTATGGCCGCAAAATTCAAGAAGTTGTATATATACATACTTTGGTCACGGTATGATCATCAAATCGAATACAATATGAGTATATGACACTTCCCGCTAAATATCTTCAGCTATAAATCTGGTTATGTACTTCTCTTTGTGTAATTAAGTCCGGATTACTAGATCTTACGCAAATGGCTTTTTATTTAAGCAAATGTTGATTTTAATCTGTTGAAATATAGATGGTCTTTGCAAATCCAACGAAGGGGTGGGAATATCTGCAGCATGAAGTTTCTCCTGCTGATAGGGTGTTCTTTTTCACGTTTGTGGCATGATCATGGTCTTCTGCTATCAGTGGCAACGATTCTTCTGCTGTTGTAAGTGAGGTCTTAAGTGTTGTGTTATTACGTATTAGAGATAAAAGATTACATGTGTATGAAGAAAAATACTTGGGAGTAAGGCTGCATTTGACCTTAGTTCTCACAAAATTATTTTCTATTTGTTTGCTAGGTTGTGTGTCCTAACATCACTACATGTTGTAGTGTATTTTTTTCCTTTAAAATCCACATTATGCAATTTGGCTTTATAAGAGGTGTCACTTTATTATTAGTGCATATATGCAAATAAAGGAAAGAGGAGGGCAAAAACAGTAAGTCAAGCAACTGACGTTTGTTCGGCAGCGAAGAATGGGAGTTTGTTCTATTATGTTCATCAGTGTACAGATGAATTGAGACCGAAGGAATGCTATAAATTTGCTTGAGGTTATGAATTATTTTTTGTTCTTCCTTGCATCTTACTAGAATTTTCTTATTCTTGCAATTCTTCATGTTTTCCCATACCATCTGCTTTATAGAAGTTGCTACATCAAATTAAATAAGTATATCCTTCTTTGCTGTCCAAGTTTGTTTTATTCTTTTTGTTCATCCGAAATCTGTATGGAGTTGAGACTGAGAGAGTGACATAGATTTGCTTGAGGTTTTAAATTATTTTCTGCTGTCGAGTTTGCATGCTATACTGCAGTGGCGGAGCCAGGATTGGCTGACGCCCCAGGCGAGAAACTAAGTGTAAAAAAAATCTAGTTTCAAGCATAGTTTTAAATAGCCTGCTATAGCCCCGCTATAGCTCCGCTATAGTTGTTTGAGCATGTTGCCGCTAAATGATTTCAAGTACAATTTACCGCAGCTATAACTGTTTTTAAGGGTCACCGCTATATGTCATAGCCCGCTATTTAAAACATTGGTTTCAAGGCATATAAAGTCAAGTTATAACTAATAAAAATCCAAACACAATGTTCAATGGCGGTATTTGTTCATTCACAGTTTAACTAATAAAGTAAGATATATTAAAAGACAATATCTAGCATATAAATGATACAAAAGATGGTACCAAATCAAAGGATTGATTGATATGAGCCTCCTATGACTGCATGTTCAATAAAGAAAGACATATGATGTCTCTCCTCTAAGGGCGACTAGGGTTCCTGCCGCTCGACAGCAGCGGCGGCGCCATTCTGCCTCGTCCCCTGTGGCTTTAGGTCCATGGGGCGTGGTGGATCCCGGCCCTTGCCGGCGGAAGGACTCTATTTTTAGACATTTATTTGAGTTTTTTGGGCTTATGTCCTACTCAGGAAGACGAGATAGTGGCGTCTCCCTGAAGATGGAATCAGGTTCTCCCTGTCTAGCCCCCATCCTGATGGTGCGTCTAGCATTGTCGGACAGGGTGTGGAGGTGTTTCTTCAGCGGATCTCACACAATTCAGTCGGTGGTTGTATTTGATGCGCTTGTCTTATAAGGCCTTAGTACGACGACTTCTGACTATCTACTACATGCCAGCTCCGGCGAGGGAGGGCGATGACGACGGCATGATTTTGGCTCGCTTCAGTGCTTGTAGTCGTCGTTAGGTGGTCTACGAACTCGAATGTAAGTTTTATTATTTTTAGTGTTCATCGTACTGCTATAATTGAAGATGAATAGATTAAAAGTTTTCCGGCAAAAAAATTATAAATTTTGAAATACAAATCAGTGCATTCAAGTAATTTTTTTTTAAAAAAAATTAGCAGGTTTAATAACAAATGCAAAATGTGAATTACTAAATCGGATTCCACATTTATCTTCTCTGCCGAACAACAAAAGTAAGTAAAACAATATAAAAAGGGAAAGAATTAAAGATCATGTTTGAATCAAGCCTCAAATAGTGACAACTAGCAAGAGAAATTCCCTGCAAAAAGAACTAGCACGAGAAAATGGGATTTGAAAATAGTGGCAACTAGCAAGAGAAATCTCTTCATCAACTAGCCTAAGATGGGTCATCTTCCTTTTCTAGACAAAAAGACTCCCGTACGCAACGCACTAGCAGCTCAGGCTTTTGTGTCTTTCCTATTCTCATTCACTTTTTTATTAATTGAAGTGGGCTGCACCCCAGGCCAGTGTTTTGTTCAATGGCCCAGCAAGAGGGGTAGGAAGTGGGCTGCGCCCCAGGCCAGTTTTTTTTTTCTCTAGATATATAGGCTGAGAAATTTCTCACGCCCCAGGCCATTGCCTGGGCTGCCTGGGGCCCAGATCCGCCCATGCTATACTGTATCATTAATAACTATTTTCTGTTGTCTGAGTTTACAAAGTCTTAAGTGCATCCAACGATCAGTTTTATTTGATTTGAATTAATAAGGTGGGATGTACATTATTTATAATCATTATAAATATTATGTTGTCAATGCCTTAATTTGAATGTTGCAAGTTTTGTTACCCCGTTGTAACGCACGAGCTCTTTTACTAGTTTCTATCCAATATATATAGTATTGCACCAGGTTAATAATAATCATTGATACTCACGTATATATACCAAAAAAGGTGTTCTTCTCCGGATCATGTTTGTTCCGGTTACATAATCACGGGAAGCAACCTTTGCACAACATATTCCTCATCATGGTACTGAAGGAGATGCTCCTTCAACCGCCTCCTACTCTCGTCGTACTCCGCCGATATTATCTTGTAGTAGAGGAGGGGGTCATCATCGGCGGCTCCGAGTCCGTATAGAAACGCGTTGTAACCGTAGGGCCAGCCCGTCGGCCGCCACTCCCGCACCAGCTCCAGGAATCGGCGGAACGCGTCTCCGGTGGCGGCGGCGAGCGGGGGATCCCCGTCCTCCACCGCCCTCTACTCCGCCAGCACCCTCAGGTCGTACAGTTGGGGGAAGAAGATGTTGCACCTCCGCAGGAACGCCTCGCGCCGGGGCGGGATGCCGCCGTCAAGGTGCCTGAGAAGGTACGCTACGTCGGCGGCGCCGTCCCGCGTGGCGCAGACGCATCGGGCATGGTGGCGCGGGTGTAGCTCCAGAGGGCCTCGCAGAAGCGGTGCGGGTTGGCCTCGCCGCGCCCCTCCCCGAGGTGGAACCGCCACACGCGGCCGGCCGGAGGCAGGTCGCCGTCGAAGCTGAGGAGGG
The DNA here is from genome assembly GCF_003073215.2 of Triticum urartu. Taxonomy (NCBI): domain Eukaryota; kingdom Viridiplantae; phylum Streptophyta; class Magnoliopsida; order Poales; family Poaceae; genus Triticum; species Triticum urartu. Next base: position 97,214,238 of record NC_053024.1, read on the forward strand.
CCAGGCCCAGCTGCACGGACCGCACGCCGTCCACGGCGGCGCGGACGGCATCGTAGCTGTCGTCCAGGGTGCGCGTGGGCGACGGGCCCGGCGGCAGCTCGATGGACGTGGCCACCGCCGCGACCCTGAAGCCCCGGGCGAGGCCGCGGATGCGGGCCAGCTCCGCCGCCTCGTTCTGGGCCCACACGTCGACCACCCGCACGGTCCTGCCGCCGCCGGATGATTCACCATGCGACATGATTGACGTACGTGCTTAGTTTCTTGTTTCCTGATCGAAGAAGCTCCGGCTATTGTTGTGGGAAGGCGAATTGGATCGATGCCCTCGGTCGGGCCTCAGGACGAGATGAGAATATATAACGGTACGACCCACCGATGCAAACTCGGAATCCCTTGGAAAAAACAACTAAAAGTAAGAAAAGATGGAAAACAAATATCAGAAATTAACGCAAGACAGAAGCAAAGACAGATTTGCTAATTATCATCTAGATACAAATTAGTTAGGTCTCAACTTAATTTTTAACCACGAGATCTAACATCAAGATATGTGTTTTTTATTTTACGGTGTCCTCCTATTATTATACTTAATCACATCCCCGTGCGTCTTTTCGCGGGCGCGCGGCCTGTTTATCCGGCCGACTATATGTCTCGCTTATAACGAGATGCAGGGCAGTCTCACCGGCAAGGGCGACATGGTCCAGCCCAGGCGGTCGTGAGGCCACAATCCTTTTTTCCGTTTTCCTTTTTTGCTTTCTTTCTTAGTTTTATTTATATTTGCAAAATACACACACACACACACACACACACACACACACACACACACACATATTATAAAACAAGTTTAAAATAAATTCAAAAATTCAAAATAAGCATTTGAAGTTGTTAAATGTGTATAATGTCTTATATATATATGAAAAATGTATACACAAAAGTGTATAATAAAGTTAATCATGTATTTTAAAAATGTTAATCAAGCTTTTGAAAAAAAACAAGTATTTTCAAATGTTAATAGAGCATTTAAAAAATATTTAATGTGTATAGGAAAAACCTTCTCATCCAAATGAAAAAGATATACAAAAAATGTGTATGAAAAAATAATGCTCATGTATTTACAAAATGATAAATGGATATAAAAGTGTTCCTAGTGTGTATGAAAATGTACAACAAGATTAGATAAAAGTAGACATCGACAAAATATTTAGAAAAAGTAGATTATGTATTTCAAAATGTTAAACAAGTATATAAAAATTTCCTGGCGTATAGAAAATGAAACATCGTGTGTGAAAACATGTTTATTGCCATAAAAAGCTCACCGTGTATTAAAAAATGTTTAAAATGTATAAAAATACTAATATTGAATTCAAAGAATGTTAAACGTGAATTAAAATATTGTGTTTGACATATATAATTCTATATAATTATAAAAAGTGAATTATGAAAAAAATATAATTATAAAAATTTAATTATGTATTTCAAAATGCTAAACATGTATAATTTATTCTCTAATGTTTACGAAAGATAAAAGATCACCATGTATTTGAAAAATATTGACCATTAATTAAAAAAATCATAACTTGTATTTAAGAAAAATGTTTCACATGATACTAAAATTATACATTGTGTTTTGAAAAACAGACATGTGTTAATAAAAATGTAATGGATGAAAGACCAACAAAGAAACAAGTAAAATTAAAAAACAATGAAAGCCGAAAAAGAAACAATTGAATCTAGTAAAAGAAAAAAAATACCGAATAAAATGAATGCAAAAGAATGGAAACGGTGAAACCCGAAAAAGAAACAAATAAAAATAAAGGAAACCAAAAAAAGTGAACCATAAAAAAATAAGAGAGGAAAAGCTAGTAAAAACGAAGAAAGAACAAAGGGACTGAAGAAATCATAGAAAAGATGGGAAAGTAAATATCTAGTATAAATCAAGAAAGTAAATGAAGAGAACCAGTGAAAAAAGCTTAAATACGAAAACAAAGAAAACAATGAAGAAAAAAAGAAAAGCGAAAGAAACAAAGGAAAAAGAAAAAAAGGAAAAAGGGAAGAAACTCGCAGCAGCAAAGACATTAAACACATGTCGGAGTAAGTGACCACGGGTAGCCTAGCCGGCTTCCCCTGGCCTTTCTGCAAAAATTACGAGCCGATCCGGCTCTCAAGAACCCAAGACATGGGGCCGCCTTTCCCTGGCCGGCTGTCTCCCAGGCCAGCTATTGGAAGGCGGCCCGACTTCAGCCCTCATGAAGAAGGCCGCGGGAGGGCCGGCTCCGAGGAGCCGGCTGCGAGAAGGCCGACTCCAAGGAGACGGCTCCCATAGAGCGGTCAAGACCGTACCCTCGAAGTCTGCATCCACATAATGGCGATGTGACGGAGCGTGGCTACAGTGAAGCCTGCCACCCCCAAATCCCGGAGCGCGCCTGGCACAGTGCGCCGTACAGGTGGCCATGACCCGTCCGGCGCAGCACTGTTGCCACGTTGACCCTGATGTCATCCACGACGGGCTACCAGTACGGCCCACGGGCGGTGGGCCCCTTCGGGCAGAGAGACACCCGAAGGCGGCCTGGCCTCCCCTAGTCGGCCCAAGACGGAGCCGGCTCTCTCCGGACGGCCTGCCACCCCCTCGAAGGAGACGCCCCATTAAGGAGACAAGACGCGGTGAGGCTACAGTGGTCACCCGCCGGACGGCAGCACTGTAGCCATGTTTACCTCGGCGAAGCCCTCGTCACCAAGATTGAGCAACAGTAACCAGCCACCGACAAGGCCCTGGACAGTGGGGCCTGCCTGTCGACCAAGGAGCCGGTAGCCAGCGGGACCCACCAGCCGGCGGGCCCCAGCAGCCGGCGCAGAAGCCGGAGAGCGAAGACACAGACGGCTGGGCCCCACGCCCAGCCGGATTACCATTGTACCCCCGGGGGGTAGGCCTATATAAACCCCCCGGGACACCCATGCAAAGAGATGGATCCCTGCTAGTTTTAGACACCACGTAGGGAGGAGAAGAGAGCAAGCAGAGCCCTTCTTCCTCCTCTCGCCAAACAGCTCAAGGAGCATCGTGTAGCTACTTGTTCATCTAGTGATCATGCGGAGACCCCGCAGAGCAGCAGTAGGGGTGTTATCTCCACGGAGAGCCCCGAAGCTGGGTAAGATTCGCCGGCGTGCATGTCTTCGCCTCATCCCGTTTCCAGGCACCGGCGATGTTTTACTGGCTCCCACAATGATAAGCCACCCGTTGGCATATGTCGCACCTACCACCCGACATTTGGCGCCCACCGTGGGGCCAGGTGCACCGTCGTCCGGAGACCTGTTCTGAACGGGAACTCTCTTCCTCCCCCGCGAGCGTAGCCAGCCCGGCACACCCGATGGCGCTTGCCACGACGCGCTGCAAGGCATCACCAACGCCTGCGCAGCGAGCAGCCTCGCTGATCTCCTCGACAAGACCCTCATCTCCGACGAGCTCGCCTCCGACGCGGGCACCGACCACCTCGTCAACCTCTTCGGCCGGCTCTATGTCTCCGGCGAGCCTGCTGTGGACTTGGAGTCGGTTGGCTCCACCGATCCGATGCCTGTCGACTCCGACACGGCCTCATTCGACACCTTCCCCACCGACGTCACGATCTACAACGACCCGCTTCCCTGAGCCGATGGCTACGACGCTGTCACCATCGAGGTAATGGTCATCGGCCACGACGGCGCTGCTGATGAGAGCACCCACGACGCCCCGCACGCGGCGGTCCATGACTTGTCCATCCCCCTCCCGGCCGATGCCGACGCTAAAGCACTGGAGGCTCGCCGCCTCGCCCTCCTCGCGGAGGGCCGGAAGTTGGTTTCCATGAGACGCCTCACTGAGGCCCACCGACGCGAGGCCGACCGCGCCGCCTTTGGCACGCCGCCCCCAGGCGGACCCAGCCGGGTCGGCGTTGTCAGACAGCGCGGCGCTGTCGTTGCCGACACGTTAGGAGTCGACCGCCCAGTCTACGCCACTCCACTCGAGAACCTACGCGCCGCCCAGGCAGCCGTAGACGAGCTAGACGGACTGGGGGCCGAAGAGCTCCCCCACATGACCCGACGCATTCAGGAGCTGATCGATGCAGCCGCGCAGCGGCACGAAGCCGACGCCCGCGCGGAAAGCCCTCCCCCGCGCCGAGATCACGGCGCGACGTCCCGGACGCCGACTGCGGGTAGAGACCGCGCGCGGCGCGAGAAAGAGCCGGCTGCCAGCCGAAGCCAAACCCGGATCTCCATCGAGCGAGACGCAGAAGGCCACCCTCGGGCCGTGGAGTGGCGGGGCAACCCGCCTCCGCCCCGGCCCCGTGGAGAGAGATATCCCACCCCACCGCTTGTTGCGCATCCGACTCTCAGCGGCCGGCTAGGTCGCCGCGAAGGAGTCGGCGAGAACGACGCCCGCCATCGGATCGACCGCCTGGCGCGATCCCTGGCGCTGGAAGAAGAAGACGATGTCGGTCCGCCTTGCTTCGGCCCCCGCATCCGCGACGAGCCCTTCCCCAAAGGGTTCTCGCTCCCAAGAGACACGCCCAAGTACAACGGCTCTGTGAAGCTGGAAGATTGGTTGATCGACTACTCCACGGTGGTTAGCATAGCCAATGGCAACCGGCGCGTTGCCGTGAAGTACGTGCCCCTCATGCTGCAAGGCACGGTGCGGACCTGGCTCAACAGCCTCAAACCACACAACATCAACAGCTGGCTAGATTTCACGGAAGCTTTCGCCCGCAACTTCACCAGCACCTACAAGCGGGCTCCCAAGCCCAGACAGCTCTCCTTGTGCGTACAAGGCCCCGCCGAGTCAACTCGCGACTACCTCACGCGTTGGGCCGAGCTTTGCAACTCTTGCGAAGGGGTGCACGAGGTGCAAGCCATAGAATACTTCACAGTCGGGTGCCGAGAAGGCACCCTCCTCAAGCACAAGCTTCTCTGCGACGAGCCGACTACCCTCGACGAGCTTCTGGACATAGCGGACAAGTACGCTACCGCCGACTCCTTAATGAAGACCGAGCTCCGGGTAGACGCGTCCGGAAAAGTACTCAACCCGGCGCCCAAGACGCCGGCTGGGGATTCCGGCCGACGCCCACACTCGAACGACCACAGCGCAAGGGCCCCGCGCCGCCTCCCGCCAGTCGGCAGGTGACCACAGTCGAAGACGTGCCGCCCGAAGGGCGGCCCACGCCCAAGTAACCCAAGGGCGGCAGGCCGGCTTGGCAGCCGGCCTTCTCCTACGAGCAAACTCTCGACGCCCCGTGCAAATTCCACAGCAGCGCGAAGCCGTCCAACCACACAACCCGGAAGTGCCATTGGCTCACCCGAATCTCCAAAGGCGAAGGGCTCGCGTCGCCTCCGCCTGCCGGCCCGCCGCCTTCGGTTCCGCCGCCGCCGGCCGCTCGGCCCGCAGTCGGAGCCGTGCATGATGAGTTCCCCGACGAGCATGCCGCCTATATCGTCTTTACAAGCCAGCCCGAAGACCCACGCAACAAACGCCGAGAGAACCAGGAAGTCAACATGGTTGCTGCCAACCCCGCCGAGCACATGCACTGGTCAGAAAAACCTATCAGCTGGAGCCGGGCCGACCACCCAGAGGTGATGCCATCTCCCGGCTCTTATGCGTTGGTTCTGGATGCCACCCTTGCAACGGACAGACGCGCCGCCCGCTTCTCCCGTGTGTTGATAGACGGCGGGAGCAGCATCAACATCTTGTACCGCGACACCCTGGAGAAGCTGAACATCAAGAAAAAGCAACTCATGCCTACTCGGACAGTGTTCCATGGCATCGTACCCGGCCTGTCCTGCGCCCCCATTGGCAAGATCAAGATTGATGTACTTTTTGGGGACAAGGAGCATTTCCGCCGGGAAGCGATCTGGTTTGAAGTGGTGGACCTGGAGAGCCCTTACCATGCATTGCTTGGCCGACCTGCCTTGGCCAAATTCATGGCAGTTCCCCACTATGCATACCTCAAGATGAAGATACCAAGCACCAAAGGCGTCATCACCGTAGCCGGCGATTACAAGAAGTCCTCTGAGTGCGCAGCAGCCAGCAGCCGGCTGGCCGAGTCCCTTGTGATTACCGAAGAAAAGAAGATGTTGGACCGAGTCGTGGCCATAGCCGGCAAGCAGTCGGCCTTGTCCTCCGATCCCAAGGAGCATGATGCTCAAGGATCTTTCCAGCCAGCCAAGGAGACGAAGAAGATACCCCTTGACCCCGAGCACCCAGAGAGGTTTGCCATCATCGGGGCAAACCTAAACAGCAAATAGGAAGGCGAGCTCGCCGATTTCCTCCGTGAGAATCGGGACGTCTTTGCGTGGTCCCCCAAGGACATGCCGGGCGTTCCGAAGGAATTCGCCGAGCACAAACTACACGTCCGAGAAGACGCAAAGCCAGTCAAACAACCCCTCCGCCGACTGTCGGAGGAGAAACGCAGGATTGTGGGAGAGGAGATAGCCCGGCTTCTGGCAGCCGGCTTCATTATGGAAGTTTTCTTTCCAGAGTGGCTCGCCAACCCGGTCCTCGTGCTAAAGAAAAACAACAAGTGGCGCATGTGTATAGACTACACGAGCCTCAACAAGGCCTGCCCCAGAGATCCCTTTGCCCTACCAAGGATTAACCAAGTGATAGACTCCACGGCCGGATGCGAGCTGTTGAGTTTCTTGGATGCTTACTCAGGGTATCACCAGATAAAGTTAAATCCGGCAGACCGCCTAAAGACCGCCTTCATCACGCCATTTGGAGCCTTTTGCTACCTGACTATGACATTCGGCTTGAGAAATGCCGGTGCCACTTTTCAGCGTTGCATGCAGAAGTGCCTCCTCAAGCAACTCGGCAGAAATGCCCACGTCTACGTAGACGACATTGTGGTGAAGACGGAGAAGCACGGCACCTTGCTGGAAGACCTCAAGGAAACATTTGAGAACCTACGCCGGTTCCAAATCAAGCTTAACCCCGAGAAATGCGTGTTCGGAGTACCAGCCGGCCAGCTCCTAGGCTTCCTGGTCTCCGAACGCGGAATCGAATGCAACCCAGTAAAGATCAAGGCCATTGAGAGAATGGCGATTCCCACCAAGCTTCGAGACATCCAGAAGTTCACCGGATGCTTGGCCTCCCTAAACCGCTTCATCAACCGGCTCAGAGAGAAAGCTCTCCCCCTCTACCGCCTCATGAAGAAGACCACTCACTTCGAGTGGAATGACCAAGCTGACCAAGCTTTCCACGAGCTGAAGAAGATGCTGGCCACACCGCCAGTCCTGGCGGCGCCGACTGAGAAAGAGCCCATGCTCCTCTACATTGCCGCAACCAGCCGGGTGGTCAGCACCGTCATCGTAGTCCAACGCCCAGAAGAAGGCCGAGCCCAGCCGGTCCAGAGGCCGGTGTACTATTTGAGCGAGGTGTTGTCTACCTCGAAGCAGAACTACCCGCACTACCAGAAGATGTGCTACGGCGTGTACTTCGCCGCCAAGAAGCTGAAGCCCTACTTCCAAGAGCATCCCATCACGGTTGTATGCACCGCCCCGCTGGCCGAGATCATAGGCAGCCGGGATGCATCTGGCCGGGTGGCGAAATGGGCCATCGAGCTGGCCCCTTACGCGATCTTCTACCAGCCTCGCACCGCCATCAAATCCCAAGCATTGGCCGACTTCCTCGTCGACTGGGCCGAGACCCAGTACCTGCCGCCGGCTCCTGACTCCACTCATTGGCGCATGCACTTCGATGGGTCCAAGATGCGCACCGGCTTGGGAGACGGCATCGTCCTCACCTCTCCCAAAGGCGACAAGCTCAGATACACGCTGCAAATCCACTTTGCCGCCTCCAACAACGTGGACGAGTACGAGGCGCTCATACACGGGCTCTGGCTTGCCAAAGAACTCGGCATTCGCCGGATCCTATGTTATGGCGACTCGGACTTGGTGGTCCATCAATCATCCGGCGACTGTGATGCCAAGGACGCAAATATGGCAAGCTACCGCTTCCTCGTTCAGCAGATCAGTGGGTATTTTGAAGGATGCGAGTTCCTCCACGTACCGCGAGCCGACAACGAGCCAACTGATGCTCTGGCTCGAATAGGCTCCACCCGGCAAGCAATACCAACCGGCGTCTCTCTACAATGCCTCCTCAAGCTGTCTATCAAGCCGTCTCTAGAGTCCGATTCCATCTTCGTGCCGCCTGACCCCGATGCGGCCGGGTCCGGCTCGAAGAACCAAGCAGGTGGCCCGGGGACTTCGATAGTCGGCCAGGGGGTATCAGCAGGCGGCTCGGGGACTTCCGTAGTTACGCCCAACCCGGGGACTGCCTCACCCGGCTCGGGGACTGCGGTAGTTAGCCCGGAGACTACACCAACACAACAGGCGGCGGCCGACTTCAGCATTTCACCGCCCAGCCCGCCCGCCCTGGTCGCAGTAGCCGTTTTGGCAATAGAAGAAGTTGCAGCTCCGTCATGGGCTCAATCCATCCTCAACTTCCTAATAAACCAAGATCTGCCGGCTGACGAAGTAGAGGCAAGACAAGTCCAACGCCGAGCCGGAGCATACACAATCGTCAACAGAGAGCTCGTCAAGTGCAGTGTCACTGGAGTCCTCCAGCAATGCGTCGAGCAAGAGAAGGGCATTGCAATCCTCAGAGACATCCACCAAGGAGAATGCGGCCACCATGCGGCCTCAAGATCACTCGTCGCCAACGCCTTCCGCCATGGTTTCTTTTGGCCGACTGCTTTGGATGACGCCAAGTAGTTAGTTAAACATTGCAAAGGGTGCCAACTCTTCAGCTCCAAGAAACACATGCCGGCTTCAGCACTCAAGACCATTCCCCTCACTTGGCCCTTCGCCGTTTGGGGACTGGACATGGTGGGCCCATTCAAGACGGCACGCAGTGGCATGACACATCTGCTTGTCACCGTGGACAAATTGACCAAATGGATTGAAGCAAAGCCGATCAAGAAGCTGAATGGGCCGACTACCGTCACATTTATCACAGATATAACGACTCGGTACGGCGTGCCACACAGCATCATCACCGACAATGGCACAAATTTCGCCAAGGGAGCATTGGCACGTTTCTGCGCGATGCAAGGCATCCGGTTGGATCTAGCATCCGTCGCCCACCCGCAGTCAAACGGCCAGGTCGAGTGAGCCAAGGGCCTCATCCTTTCCAGCATCAAGCCCCGACTGATCGTACCACTGGAGCGTTCAGCCGGCTGTTGGCTCGATGAGCTGCCAGCTGTCCTCTGGAGTCTGCGCACTACACCAAACAAGTCAACTGGCTTCACCCCTTTCTTCCTCGTGTATGGTGCCGAGGCGGTCATCCCAACTGACATCGAGTTCGACTCGCCTTGAGTAACCATGTACACGGAAGCGGAGGCCAAGGAAGCACGAGAAGACGGCATCGACCTGCTAGAAGAAAGCCGGCTGTTAGCCCTCAGCCGGTCCGCCATCTATCAGCAGGGCCTGCGCCGCTACCACAGCCGGAAGGTCAAGCCAAGATCCTTCCAAGAGGGCGATCTTGTGCTCCGGCTGATCCAGCGAACAGCCGGCCAGCACAAGCTCTCGGCCCCTTGGGAGGGCCCCTTCGTCATCAGCAAAGCCTTAGGCAACGACTCCTACTACCTGATCGATACGCAGAAGCCGGAGGCACGAAAGAGAGACGACTCCGGCAAGGAGTCGGAACGACCATGGAACGCCAACCTCCTCCGAAGGTTTTATAGCTGAAATGCAGTATGTATCACGCTAACTTTTGTACTAAGTACAAGACAATAGGGCCCCCGAGGAGAGCTCGGGGACTGCCATCTTTTTTCTATAAATGAAAAGTATCATGCTTATGGCCTTGTCATTGCATTCACTTTTTTCCGTCCGGCACTGGGTTCGACTAGTCGGCCCGGGGACTGGCCGCCTGGAGTTATATTAGAAGTCCTACCCGCAGTCAGACAAGTAGTGTGCCGGCTCCCAAGCCTTCTCTTGCCGAAAGTCGCAGTTTGAAGAACCGGCTGTCCGGCTGGCAAGAGTTAAGGGCAGGAACGGGTGCCCACACGAAAAATGGCTAGGGACTAACGGACTAATATAACAAAAGCTGGTTTTTCTCCCACCGCCGACTGGCTACCAGAGTAGCCGGCCGGCCGGCTTCCATTCACCTCGCTCCAATCTAAGAAAGCTCGAGTACTCGCCTTCCCAGAAGGGGAAGGCGGCAAAGGAAACAGCCTAAGGATAAAAAGCATACGTGAATGGAAACCAAACATGCACAAGTTAATATTTACATAAAAGACCTTCAAAAGGCCAGCATTCAACATAGTTTGGACACACCCCCAGTGGGTGGAACTGCGGAAGCCTAACAAAATTGTTCAGAAGGCAACAAGCAGGAAAAAATAAGGACGGCAGATTAAGCCGGCGGAGCGACTGACGAGCCGGGCAGGTCGGTGGAGACGGCAGTGCCGGCTGGAGGAGTGGCCGGCTGGCGAACCTCGGCATGATCACCGCCTCCTGCAGAAGGTGCGCTTGCGCGCGCCTCGTTGCTGGAGGCATGGTCAGGCTGAGGCTGGCTGTTCCACCGGCCGGCTCGACGTCTTTGCTTTCCTCTCCTTCGTCGTCTTCGCCTTCGTCGCTGGAGGCGATCTCTTCTGCCGAGTCTTCACCCGTCGCCGGGTCCAGCCCGAACCACTCCTCCGGCTGGGCAACGCCGTCATCATTAATCTTGGGAGCGAAGACGCTGATGTCAGTACACTCGGCGATTGTCGATGCACGCTGAGCGATAGCCGGCCGCACCTCCGCTAGCTCTTCGTCGGCCTCCAGCCGCCAGGTGCGCAGCTGGTCCAGGTTCCGCCCCGGATACCAAGCTCGAACGAACTCCAGCGCCCGCCCAGCTCCAAGCTGGGCCGCCGACGCCTTCCAGGCCTCGAAGCGGCCAACCGCAACCTCCAGCCAGTCGGCAGTCCGACTCGGGGTGCGGGGAATCGTCTCGCTTGGCCAGAGGGCGGCCAACACCTGCGCTCCGGCGCGCTGGAGGCGGCGGAGCATACGATGAGCCGGCTGCAGCCACGCTTGGACCGCCAAGAGTTGCTCTTCGAGCGACCGACTCGCGTTCGGCGCGGCTTCAGCCCCTGCCTGCCGGCGCGCTTCGCGATGGGCCTCGATGGTTTGGGCGGCGAAGACAGAGTAGCCAGGAAAGTAGTCTGCACAGAGAATAAAGAGCAGCTCAAGTCAGAACACAAGTCAGGCGGCAAGGGGCAGGCAAGGAGCGAGGAAAGCGGCTTACCGTCGATCAAATCCTCAATACGGCCGAAGCCTTCATTCAGCGCTTGCCTAGTCTCAGACCAACCCGCCGCTTCAGTCTCGAACTCGGACTTCAGGGCGGCTTCGTTATCCTGCGCCTTCTTCAGAGCCGCCTTGTGTCTCTCCTCCTGGTCAGCCAGCTTCTTGGCCAGGCGGTCACGCTCCAGGACCAAGGCGTCGTACTCGGTTTCCTTGGCGCGAAGGGCGGCCTGCGCCTCGCTGAGCTGCCCCCTTAAGTCGGCATTGGCTTCTGCGAGCACGAAAGACAAAAGAAAAACCAGTAAGGTGAAGTTGTCAGGAAAGATCCGACCCGACTGCTCAGCAGTCGGCCCGAATCTCGGGGACTACACCTAGTGGGTGCGCTGACATGCCCCCACAGGAGATGAACGAAACCAAGTACGTACTCCGGCTACTGATCAGGTCTTCAGTTCTTCGACCCAGCTCCTGAGCCTGGGAGTTGAAGGCGGCAGCGCGGAGGTTATGATACTCCTGGAAGATTAGACAGGAGGCGAGAATAAGGTAGTCGTCAAGGAAGATCCGACTCGACTGCTCAGCAGTCGACCCGAATCTCGGGGACTACACCCAGTGGGTGCGCTGACGCGCCCCCACGGAAGAAATCAAGAGAACAAAACAACCAAAGATAGAAGACTCACCCGGATGACGGCCCGTGTCGCAAGGAACTCCTGGGTGTATTGCTGCAGCGAAGCGGCTTGGGCCTGAAGCCGGTTCCGAATCTCTTGGGCCGCCACATTCAGCTCGCCCGTCCCGCCGCTGGGAGTCCACTCGGACGTGCCGGTGCTGGCTGCCTCCAAGGCCTCCGCCGTCTGGCCGTCACCCATAGCTCGGTGCGGCTCCGGCGCAGCGGTGCCTCCCCCTGCGCGCCGGCGCATTGCCGGCTGCACCTCGAGGCCGGCTCCTGTTTTCGGCTCACCCCCGGCCGGTTGCTCTGGCGCCGCAGCCGACTGGCCGCCTTGGCCCGCTCCGGTTGGCGCTGCCGGCGGCGCCCCCTCCACGAAGATCACGGAGTCCTCCCTCCGCTCCATCACCGGCGGTTCTTGGTCGACCTCCTCCAGCGGAGGCACAGGAATGTTGGGGGCCACGACACGGAGGGGAATGGCTAGCAGTGGAGGCTGGTTGTGCGAAGCCTCCGCCTCCGTCTCCGCAGCTGCCGCCTCCGCCCAGGCCTTGGCTGCTGCATCGGCCTGCTCCTTCGTCGCCTGGGCGGCCCTTCGCTCCGCCGCCTCCCGCTCCTCCCGCACCTCTCGTGCGTTCCGCTCCGTGGCCTCCCTGAGGTCGGCGCGGGGATCCACGCGGCGGGAGCCTGAAGACCCTCCAGTCGGCCCGACTACGGAGCCGCCCGGACCCCGCTCAAGGGAAAGCGGCGCCCTGTCCGGCGAGCAAAGAAAGGTTTAGAAGAGTTTTCAATCGAAAAGAACAACAAAAAATATGTATCCAAGCATTCGACGACTTACGCTGAGATCGCCTGCGGCTGCTTCACCGCCTTGCGGAAGCGGGCCGCCTTCACGGCCGCCTCATCTCGCTTGGTCACCGCTGTGGAAGCCTTGGACTTCTTCGGCCGGCTGCCGAAGAGGATCGACACGGCCCGGCGCTTCTGGGCGCCACCTCCAGCAGCCGACGCGGCGGACGAGCTCGCGCCTTGATGATCAGGCGCCGGCTGGCGGCGCGGGGCGACTTCGACCTTGGCATGATCTGGCCAGTCCTCGAAGCCGGCCGTGAGCCCCGCGCCTCCGGCCTCGTCGCCTTCCCCCATGATGGCATCTTCCATGGCGGCCGCTCCCAGGTCCGGATCGTCGGCGTCGTCCACCGTGCGGTCGGGGAGGAGCTGGCGCTCTACCCCCGCGGCCCCGGCTGTCGGCGGGAGAAGAGGGTTCTGCAAAAGGCAAACCAATTGATCAAAGAGTCGGCTATCATGAGGCCGGCTACCAAAGGAAGAAAAGAAGAAAGAACTTACGACGGGCGGAGGGTTGGCCGAGAGTACGGCCCCTTGCCGTACCGCCAATCCTCGGCGAGCTTACAGTTGGAGATATAGTTCACCATGTAGGAGACCTCCGCATGAGGCATCTCCCTGGTGCACAGCCGGCTTGGGTCGAAGCGGCCGCTCATCTAACAAACCATGTGAGGCCGGCTTTGGAGGGGAAGAACTCGGCGCTCCACGAAGGCGGCCACCAAGTCGGCTCCGGTCAGGCCCTTCGACTGGATCATCACCCGAAGCCGGGAGATGGCTGCGTTCCCGGCCTGAGACAACGACCTAGCCCGGTAGCTCCACGAGGGTCGCCTCCCAGCCGGCGGGCCGGCTTCATAAGCCGGCAGGTTGACGTAGTCGCCTTGCTGTGCGACATTCTTCACGTAAAAGTACGACTTCTGCCGGAGCTTCACCGACTGGATCAGCGGGATGGGCGGGAACGGGTTGTTCTCGCTCACCCGCCTCATGGCAATAAAGGCTCCGCAAGGGGCGGGCACGCCCGCGACGACGGTGCCGAGCTTGCTTTGGTTCCGCCCAGAGCTCGAGCATGGGGAGGACCCCAAGGAAGCCTTCGCACAGCGTGACGAAGGCCGACAGTAGCATCACCACGTTGGGCGTGAGGTGATGCGGTTGGAGGTTGTAGAATTCGAGGAAGGCTCGGAGGAACCCGCTCGCCGGAAGGCCGAAGCCGCGCAGGCAGTGCGAGCGGAAGATCACCCGCTCGCCCTCCTCCGGTGCCGGCAAAATCTCCTTCTCCGGCGCTAGACAAACCCGAACAAAGTCCTCGCCGGGCAGGCGTCGCGTCTGGCGGAAGAACTCGACGTGGTCCTCATGGACGTTGGAGCCATCCCACGAGCTTGACAGCGCCATGGGGTAGCGCGGCGAGAAGCAAGACGATGTGGCGGCGGAACGGCGCGGCAAAGAGTTACTGCGGCGGCGGGAAGGAGAAGAAGGAGGGCGAGAAGAGGCGGAGTGAGGGAGAGCGCGCGAGCCTCTGCCGCTCCCCCCTCCTCCTACTTATAGACCGTGCGGAGAAGCCGAGGAGGCGCGGCGTGGGGGAACGTGGGGATCAACTGCGCCCACTCCCTCACGTCTCGCGATTATTGTGCCTTGATGGCAGAATAAAACCGCCGCGGGAAGGCGAGCGGTCCATGTGGGCCGTGGAAGATCCGCGCTCGGACCGAGGCCTGCGAGTGGCGGGCCCGGGCCTGCGGCGGCGTCCCGTCGCGCGCGTGCGTTGGCAGGATTTCCTCGCCACGTGGCCCGCGTTCCCGCCTACGAGAAACGGAGCTCTCCGAAGTCGACCCGCACAAGCAAAGCCGGCCCCTCAGGATAGGAAGCTGACCAAGCTTCTCATCCCTTTATCAGCCTCGAAGCTCGCTCAGCTTCGGGGACTACTGTCGGAGTAAGTGACCACGGGTAGCCTAGCCGGCTCCCCCTGGCCTTTCTGCAAAAATTACGAGCCGATCCGGCTCTCAAGAACCCAAGACATGGGGCCGCCTTCCCCTGGCCGGCTATCTCCCAGGCTGGCTATTGGAAGGCGGCCCGACTTCAGCCCTCATGAAGAAGGCCGCGGGAGGGCCGGCTCCGAGGAGCCGGCTGCGAGAAGGCCGACTCCAAGGAGCCGGCTCCCATAAAGCAGTCAAGATCGTACCCTCGAAGTCTGCATCCACATAACGGCAATGTGACGGGGCGTGGCTACAGTGAAGCCTGCCACCCCGAATCCCGGAGCGCGCCTGGCACAGTGCGCCGTACAGGTGGCCATGACCCGTCCGGCGCAGCACTGTTGCCACGTTGACCCTGATGTCATCCACGACGGGCTACCAGTACGGCCCACGGGCGGTGGGCCCCTTCGGGCAGAGAGACACCCGAAGGCGGCCTGGCCTCCCCCAGTCGGCCCAAGACGG
Organism: Triticum urartu; assembly: GCF_003073215.2. NCBI lineage: Eukaryota > Viridiplantae > Streptophyta > Magnoliopsida > Poales > Poaceae > Triticum > Triticum urartu. The sequence continues at coordinate 97,229,382 of NC_053024.1, forward strand.
AGCCGGCTCTCTCCGGCCGGCTTGCCACCCCCTCGAAGGAGACGCCCCATTAAGGAGACAAGACGCGGTGAGGCTACAGTGGTCACCCGCCGGACGGCAGCACTGTAGCCACGCTTACCTCGGCGAAGCCCTCGTCACCAAGATTGAGCAACAGTAACCAGCCACCGACAAGGCCCTGGACAGTGGGGCCTGCCTGTCGACCATGGAGCCGGTAGCCGGCAGGACCCACCAGCCGGCGGGCCCCAGCAGCCGGCGCAGAAGCCAGAGAGCGAAGACACAGACGGCTGGGCCCCACGCCCAGCTGGATTACCATTGTACCCCCGGGGGGTAGGCCTATATAAACCCCCCGGGACACCCATGCAAAGAGATGGATCTCTGCTTGTTTTAGACACCACGTAGGGAGGAGAAGAGAGCAAGCAGAGCCCTTCTTCCTCCTCTCGCCAAACAGCTCAAGGAGCATCGTGTAGCTACTTGTTCATCTAGTGATCATGCGGAGACCCCGCAGAGCAGCAGTAGGGGTGTTATCTCCATGGAGAGCCCCGAAGCTGGGTAAGATTCGCCGGCGTGCATGTCTTCGCCTCATCCCGTTTCCAGGCACCGGCGATGTTTTACTAGATCCCACAATGATAAGCCACCCGTTGGCATATGTCGCACCTACCACCCGACAACACACGAGCGAGCGAGCGGGCATGGTCGCTAGAAAAGGGCTAGCCCAGTAATACATGGAAAAAAGCTTCAGGCGAGACTTACTTATGACTCGCGTCCAGCGAGATATAGTCAGGATGTCGTGTCTACAGTATTGTGCGCCGCGTACAACAGAATAGTAGTAGCAGGTCATCGAGGTTGCATGCTGGCGTGCTCCTAGCGAATGCTCGGGTGGCGACTAGGGTTTCCTCTTGTCGCCACCCCTAGCCCTCCCACTCTCTCCCTCGCCGCCACCCGAGGAGGTCGTGGGGCAAGTTCGCGTGGCCGCCGGTGACGGTGGCGGTGGAGATCTTGTCATTTCGTTTCTCTCGTGGAGGGCAGCGGTCGTCGGGTGGCAGCCCCGAGCGGCGAGGCATCGACGTGACGGCTGGTTGCCTTTGTTGGTGCTGGTAGCCAGGTTCCTTCACCATTCGGGCGGCAAGGCGCCTCGTGGTTGGCGGTCGCGGCAGGAGGCCTTCTTCTTGTAAGATCTGAAGGTATGACTTCTCCACCTTTTTGGCTCACTCTTTCTCCCCATCCATGGTGTCCGGCGGCCTTGGCGGCCGTCGCTCTAGCTAGTGAGGTGTTGGTGGCACAGGTTTGGGTTCGAGGGAAACCCTAGGCCGGTTGGTCCAGCCTCGGCAGCTACGACGCCCAAGGGCGCCACTTTCTATCCTTGGAGGCAACGTTGAGGACCCTCCAGCCCCACCCCCTACCTTGCTCCCGAGCGAAAGCTCAAAATCCTCTCCGGATTGGGCGGCGTCGTCGCCGTGCGCGTCATGCTCTCAATGGAGACGCCGCCTGAGGATGCTATAGGTTTGGGTGAGTGTTGCCTTGGTGTGGAGGCGTCTGGCAGCTGGTTTGTCCTTATAGCGCCCCCGATATGACCGTACACTAATCATACACGCAAACGTGTATGGTCAAGATCGGGGACTCACGGGAAGATATCACAACACAACTCTAAAAATAAAATAAGTCATACAAGCATCATAATACAAGCCAGGGGCCTCGAGGGCTCGAATACAAGTGCTCGATCATAGACGAGTCAGCGGAAGCAACAATATCTGAATACAGACATAAGTTAAACAAGTTGCCATAAGATGGCTAGCACAAACTGGGATACAGGTCGAAAGAGGCACATGCCTCCTGCTTGGGATCCTCCTAAACTACTCCTGGTTGTCGTCAGCGGCCTGCACGTAGTAGTAGGCACCTCCAGTGTAGTAGGAGTCGTTGTCGATGGTGGCATCTGGCGTCTGGCTCCTGGGCTCCAACATCTGGTCATAACAACCAGGTATAGAAAGGAGGAAAAGGGGGGGGGAGCAAAGCAACCGTGAGTACTCATCCAAAGTACTCGCAAGCAAGTAGCTAGACTACATATGCATTGGTATCAATGAAAGGGGGTAGTATATGTGGACTGAACTGCAGAATGCCAGAATAAGAGGGGGATAGATAGTCCTATCGAAGACTACACTTCTGGCAGCCTCCATCTTGAACCAGTAGAAGAGAGTAGATGGTAAGTTAACCAAGTATCCTACCCGTCGATCCTCCCCTCGTCGCCCTGTGAGAGAGCGATCACTGGGTTGTACCTGGCACTTGGAAGGGTGTATTTTATTAAGTATCCGGTTCTAGTTGTCATAAGGTCAAGGTACAACTCCGGGTCGTCCTTTTACCGAGGGACACGGCTATTCGAATAGATAAACTTCCCTGCAGGGGTGCACCACATAACCCAACACGCTCGATCCCCTTTGGCCGGACACAATTTGCTGGGTCATGCCCGGCCTCGGAAGATCAACAGGCCGCATCCCCACCTAGGCACAACAGAGAGGTCAGCACGCCGGTCTAAATCCTATGGGCGCAGGGGTCTGGGCCCATCGCCCATTGCACACCTGCACGTTGCGTACGTGGCCGGAAGCAGAGCTAGCCCCCTTAATAAAAAAGCAGGCTTACGGTCCAATCCGGCGTGCGCTACTCAGTCGTTGACGTCAAGAAGGCTTCGGCTGATACCATGATGTCGAGTACCCATAACTGTTCCTGCGTAGTTGGTTAGTGCATATAGGCCAATGGCCAGACTCAGATCAAATACCAAGATCTCGTTAAGTGTGTTAATTGATGTACCGCGGACGCCGACCAGTGCCAGACCCACCTCTCTCCTAGGTGGTCTCAACCTGCCCTATCGCTCTGCCACAAAGTAACAGTCGGGGGCCGTCGGGAACCCGGGCCCACCACTACCTGGGTGGAACCACCTGCCCCTTCAGCCCCATCTCCGAACAGTATCATAAGTAATGTAACAGTATAAAGTATATACTATATGCCCGTGATCACCTCCCGAAGTGATCACGACCCAGTAGTATAGCATGGCAAACAGACAAGAGTGTAGGGCCACTGATGGAATACTAGCATCCTATACTAAGCATTTAGGATTGCAGGTAAAGGTAACAATAGTAGTAGCAAAGACAGGCTATGCATCAGAATAGGATTAACGGAAAGCGGTAACATGCTACACTACTCTAATGCAAGCAGTAGAGAGAAGAATAGGCGATATCGGGTTGATCAAGGGGGGGCTTGCCTGGTTGCTCTGGCAAGAAGGGTTTGTCGTCGATGCAGTCCATCACAGGGGTACCGGCAGCGGTCTCAGGGTCTACCGGAAAGAAGTAACGGATGGGGACCACAATAAATAACAGAGCAATCAAAGCATCACAAAGCATAACATGACAATATGCGGTGCTAGAGGTGACCTAATGTAGTACTAGGTGATACCGGCGAAGGGGGGAAACATCTGGGAAAGTATTCCCGGTGTTTCATGTTTTCGGACAAACAGACCGGAGGTGGATGTGTGGCAGACGAACGGAGAGTGTATATGTATTTGTCTCGTCGTTTTGAGCAACTTTCATGTACAAATTATTTTAATCCGAGTTACGGTTTAAAAGATATGATTTTCTAAAGTTTTATCAATTTCTTGGAATTTACTAGAATTAATTTAAATTCCAAAATTAAATTGGAAAATGCTATGGGTACCCAGCTCTGTGTAGACAGAGTGCACACAGTGGCTGACCAGTGGGCCACGTTGACTAAGTCAACCGCCCAGTCAGCAGTGGCTGACGTGTGGGCCCTCTGCTGAGTCGGTAGGGCACAGTCAACAGACCTTATCCGTCTGAATAGTAAAAGTGGGCCCCACCTGTTAGTTTGTTAATTTAACCAAATCATTTTCATTTGGCTAATTAACTACATGGGGCCCAACTGTCAGTCACTGTCTAGGGTTAGACTAATTAGGGGCTAGGGCTAATTTAAACGGGCGGGCCCACACTACAGTGGGTCAACCCACTGGTTCACGCGCGCGCGGGCGCATGCCCGCCGCCACCGATCTACAGGGGCAGCGGCGAGGCCCTAGCGGCCATCTCCGGTGACCATTTGGTCCGCCGCATGCTACTACAGGACGAGGGCGACGGCATGCATCAACAGGCGCAAGCAGGAGGCTGCGGGGTGGCCGATCACGACAGCAATGGCGACGACCGACGCGGCTACGGGCGGCGCTCGATGGTCCGACGGCTACGGGGCATGAGGAGGAGAAGGGAGAGGGCAAGAGGAGGCGGGAGCTCACATCGAGCTCGATGACGTGCACGGGGAGGCCGGGGAGGACGTCTGGTGGCGTTGGGCGAAGCAGAGGCGGGGGAGACGGGGCGGTCCAGCGGCCAAGTGGCACCGGCGAGGTAGAGGCGGTGGGGCGGCGCCGGTGAGGTGACGCCGCCAAGGAGGACGGAGGCTCGACGGGGTGGCGTCGGGCAGCGATGCATCAGGGTCGGGCGACGAGGCGATAGTGTCGGAGGACGTGGAGGCACGAGAGGGAGGGAGCTGCGAGGAGGAGGCCAGGGGGCGGTCCTCGGCGCAGGTGGGCGGCGACCGTCCTCGGGCGCGGGCGCACCGAGAGGAGGGGGAGCGAACAGGGGCGCCCCTCCTTCGTGCGCATGTGTGTGTGCGTGTGGGTGACGACACGGGGAGGGAATGAGGGAAAGTGGGGGATCGTGTGGGAGAGAGTGGATGAGGCCTAGGGTTGGGCGGCTGGGCTGCCGCGGCCCATTGTGGCCTAAAGCCCAGGTGGGAGGCAGTGGGGTTTTCTTGCTTTCTCTCTCTCTCTCTCTTTTATACTTTTGCTTTTTTTCCTTTTCTGTGTTTTTTATTGTTGTTTATTCTAGTGTTAAAAATATCCCAAATTCACACCTAAATTGATGTTACCAATCCTGCCATTGCCACATAATTTTGCTACCCAAACTAAAGTAGTTTTGTAATTCTTTAATATTTAAAAGTATTTACATAATAGTTTCACTACTATTTTATTCATCTCATAGTTTTTAGCATTTTATAAAAGTGTGGTTCTTCACCACCATTACCTATGCAATATTTGGCACAACCCGAACATTTAGTTTTAATATTTGAAAACTTTTATTGTTTGCCTTTATTTTGAAGTTGAATTTGAACCGGTTTCGAACTAATGCGAGATTAGCAACAGTAATCGAGGTGACGTGGCATCATTAGCAGAGGTTACTGTAGCTTGATTATCCGGGCGTCACAATTCTCCTCCACTATAAGAAATCTCGTCCCGAGATTTAAGAGGTAGAGAAGGGGGGAAGGTCTAGTTACGAAATTCTAACGGACCTTCTCAGTCTTGGTTGCTCTTCTCGAAGAGGTCGATCCATTACATTGTCTTCATTTCTCTGCTTTAGGTCATCATGGTGAAGTTGTACTTTTCTTCTAGAACTCCAACGTACTTATGAATAGGTAAGGTGCAGCTTGGCTACGACGGAATGCTTAGGAGGGAAAACAATCTGGGGTTAACCCATGAATGAGCATAAGATTATCTCTTGAGTTGAACATATAAAATACATCGAGAGTAAGGTACGAAGGTACATTAAGAGGTTCCAAGCGGATAGATAGTTGCTCAAAGTCTGAACTAGAGTGAGAAAGGGGTTCAGAGCAGAGAGAGTAAGTATTGCATCTGATACCAGAATAGAGCACTAGGAAGGCGGCACATGAATTAAATATGAAGCCAAGCATGAGGAATAACCATTAGAAACAGGGGTGAATAGGAGAGTCGGGTTTCGATCCTGTGGAACTATGGGTTATGGGCCCACCATGTGGGTTAAAAGTAGGAGCGGTGACATCTTGCATGGTCATGATAGCAAGGCATGTCAGAGAGTAGCATGTCAGTTATGTCAGCAATAACGTCGGTACCAAGGGCGAGGGACGAAGAGAACCATTTTCCTGCTCATTGAAACGAGGCGGACCAATAGGCAAAGTTCTCGTCCATCGGTGGCTACCGGAATGTCATCAACAGTAGAAACAGGGTCTCACTGACAGAGTTGTACACCAAGGTGTTTACATAAGCAGTGAATTATTACTGCTTAGATTATATAGATCACAAGAAAGGTTAAACAAACCGATGGAAAGGAAAATGTGATCATCAGGTTAAACAGAACAATGGAAAGGAAAAATGTGTTCAAACATATATTTCAGGGGTATATCCTTCCCAAGGACAAGCAGAGCATGATATCCATGACAGGATATAACGTAGAAAACCCTTTAGGAAAGGGGAGAGAAATATCATGACATTACCCATACGACGGTGTTTGGGGTAATTAATAAAGAAATTTTAGCATTGTGCTTCAAATGTTCTTATTGAAAATCGGAGTACCACATACATGCTTCGAGATAGCGTTGATATGGTCTTCAAGCAAATGTCGGACTTGGATACACAAAGGATTCATGAAAAACAACTTATAGAATAAGTCCTACAATTTCCTCATGGAAGAATGGCTAACCTTTCTAAAAGGAAACTGTAACACTAGGTCCTACAGCTAGGTGTGCTAGGCATGACATCACCTTACCGGGTCATATGAGGACCAATGTTATAACTCTTGAAAATATGTTCCAACCATCATATCTGCCCGAGGTTCAGATTTGGTGTCAGGATACCTTAGACCCAGGATGCCTAAGAAGAAGGTGTAACACAAATTAATGATGTGACATTGTAAGATTCTTGGGAAATGAACTATGGAAGCGAGTTCTGGCACAAGAGTTCATCATTAAACCAAGGATAGGATGAGGGGGTGGCTAATGGACTCAACGACAATCCTTGAGATTTCCAACAAGATGGATTTCCACAATTATGTGAACAAGTAGAAAACATTTGTCAGATCGAACAGTACAATATAATGATGTATGTTCGAGGAAAACATCCACAGTTAAACATTGGTTGAATGGTGCACTCGAAATATGGGCTGGGCTGCATGACCAACGTTGGAATGGCGATTTAGCAACCAACACACTAAATTGGAATAGTTGTCCATTAACTCAGAAGCAATAGGGTGGCTAGGAATATTAAATTCTCACAACAGAGTTCACTTATTGGTATTCTAGTTGGAACACGGGGACCAAGATAAGGATGGTGATGACGAGAAGCATCACTATACCAAGAATTATTAAGAGGTGGAGCAATTCTCTCAACATCCTCGACATAACATATGGTAATACTCCAAGGTAGAACATATCATAAGCTAGATAGCAAGGAAATCAAGATACAACACAAAAACATGAACACGCTTGTGTTGGGGGAAGGCAAGAATGTGGTCGATGATAACACAATTCATCGAGGGGCAAGGATGGTATTTCTCATCCTGAATTCGACAACAACTTGGAAGAAATCAAATTGTTGACAATGATCACGACAAATTTGTCGAGAGGTTTCAAGAAGATGTAATCGATCAACGATGACATCAAGTCAAAGGAATGATGAAAGCGAAAGGTTATTGGAACCACGGGTAGGACACAAACTCGAAATCAAGTTTGCAGTTCAAGGAGAAGTGATATGACAAGGAAGATCGACACAAGATTAGCTCATTGTGGAAATTTGTGCTCTGGGAAGAAGGACTAGGTAGTACAGTTAAAATTAGCACAATAATGATATAGCTGATCAGGCTAGGAATGACTTGAAGGATTATTAAACTCGTAAGCAACGAAAATTATTTAGAGTTATTGAATCGGAGTGCGGACTTGATATGTCCATTTTGCATCATGCTTTTATATCGATATTTATTGCATTATGGGCTGTTATTACACATTATATATGTCATAATACTTATGCCTATTCTCTCTTATTTTACAAGGTTTACATAAAGAGGGAGAATGCCGACAGCTGGGATTTTGGGCTGGAAAAGGAGCAAATATTAGAGACCTATTCTGCATAGCTCCAAAAGTCCTGAAACTTCATGGAAGACATTTTCAGAATATATAAAAAATACCGAGCGCAAGAAGTTCACCAGGGGGGCCACACCCTGCCCATGAGGGTGGGGGGCGCGCCCCCTACCTCGTGGGCCCCCTGGTGGCCCTCCGATGTCCATCTTCTGCTATATGAAGTCTTTCGATGAGAAAAAAATCATAAGCCATCTCCTCGAACGAAACTCCGCCGCCACGAGGCAGAACTTTGGCGAAACCAATCTAGGGCTCCGGCAGAGCTGTTCTACCGGGGAAACTTCCCTCCGGGAGGGGGAAATCATCGCCATCGTCATCACCAATGCTCCTCTCATCAAGAGAGGGCAATCTCCATCAACATCTTCATCAGCACCATCTCCTCTCAAAACCCTAGTTCATCTCTTGTATCCAATTCTTGTCTTCAAGTCCGGGATTGGTGCTAGTAGGTTGCTAGTAGTGTTAATTACTCCTTGTAGTTGATGCTAGTTGGTTTATTTGGTGGAAGATCATATGTTCAGATCCTATATGCATATTAATACCCCTCTGATTATGAACATGATTATGCTTTGTGAGTAGTTACGTTTGTTCCTGAGGACATGGGAGAAGTCTTGCTATTAGTAGTCATGTGAATTTGGTATTCGTTCGATATTTTGATGAGATGTATGTTGTCTCTCCTCTAGTGGTGTTATGTGAACATCGACTACATGACACTTCACCATTATTTGGGCCTATAGGAAGGCATTGGGAAGTAATAATTAGATGATGGGTTGCTAGAGTGACAGAAGCTTAAACCCTAGTTTATGCGTTGCTTCGTAAGGGGCTGATTTGGATCCATATGTTTCATGCTATGGTTAGGTTTACCTTAATACTTTTGTTGTAGTTGCGGATGCTTGCAATAGAGGTTAATCATAAGTGGGATGCTTGTCCAAGTAAGGACAGTACCCAAGCACCGGTCCACCCACATACCAAATTATCAAAGTACCGAACGCGAATCATATGATCGTGATGAAAACTAGCTTGACGATATTCCCATGTGTCCTCGGGAGCGCTTTTCTCTATATAAGAGTTTGTCCAGGCTTGTCCTTTGCTACAAAAAGGATTGGGCCACCTTGCTGCACTTTATTTACTTTTGTTACTTGTTGCTCGTTACAAATTATCCTATCACAAAACTATCTGTTACCACTTATTTCAGTACTTGCAGAGAATACCTTGCTGGAAACCGCTTATCATTTCCTTCTGCTCCTCGTTGGGTTCGACACTCTTACTTATCGAAAGGACTACGATAGATCCCCTATACTTGTGGGTCATCAGGACTCGATTCACTATTCTATGTTCTCGGTTGACAAAAACCCAGAACCTAGGAACAATTGGATCCGGTGAGAAATAACCGTTGATGAAGAACTCATAAGAAGTTATGTAGTTCCCTGATATTCTTGAGATACTAGAGGGCATACTCGAAGGCAAATCAGAATAGAAACTGAATTGGAGCATTGACTTGTGATAGTAGATACTTTAATCTTGTCAGAATAGACGAGGCAAAGGAATGGTTTCCTTTTGGATACATTGAATAAGGTTAGCATGGTCGGAACCATAACTACAAGGGATCCAATTTACGATACCGGAAGAATTATTCAAATGGTTAAATATTCTTGCAAGAAGCTTTCATGATAAGTTCCACATCATGTCCGTGGGCATGAACACAAAGGTTCAAGGTCGACTCCCACTTCTACAATGCATAACCTTTCATTCACTTCTCGTTTGGAAAAAAGTTGTAGTGTTGAAATTTTATTTGGCAAAGCAATAGAAGAGTATGACTCGCGAAAACTTTTGGGTTCATACAGTTTGGGGAAGGCATAGGTTCAACCCATCGAGGTATCTTAGGAGCATATACAACAAATTTCAAGAACAAATAACACAAGCTCGATAGTAGAGCATGCTTGAGAAAGCAGAGGATACAATTTACCAAAGGCATTATGTATTCGAGGAAAGGCTCACAAGCTTATTGAATATGAAGGACGTTGTTGGATAAAATCCGACAAAGGGTCTAGTGGTCCACAAGGGATCTGATGTGAGCATCGGTACTCAACCAGAGGGAGAAAGAATGCATGCAAGGAGATCACATTATAGAAACAACTGACTAACTCAAAGTTCAAATGCAAAGGAATTATGAATTCCAAGACAAGGGATCAAAAGCAATGCTCTGATTAGGGATGGATAAGTTGAATAGCCTTAGGGGTACAATCGATGGCAAAATTTGATTGGTCGAGATCCAGCTCATGTTTAAAATGACGTCTGAGTCAGGAGGATGAATTCTAGGATCTGATTAAGGATTCCGTACATTCACAACATATTGAATTGAGGGAATCAAGATGATAAAGGCAAAGGACATCAAAGAATATTGCTAGGCATTTGGAATTAACCAAATTGCAGGCAGACAAGAAGTTCGAGAGCCATAGGCGGTTGAGGATTTTCGAAAGATCGAATGGTATTTCGAAGACTTTTGTGAAATACTTGAATCAACTGGGATGAGCGGATACTCGGTAAGTGCAAGGAATTGTGCGTAGGAGTATTCATGTGGCAAAGAACTGCAAGGCAGTAGGCACAAAGTATTCTCTGAACAATAGAGAGGATTTCAAGGTAGCTTATAATAACAAGATCAACTGGGAATGGTTGTATGAAAGGCAAGTGTATGTGGTTATCCATAGAGGTTTAACGATGGATGGGAATTGCAAAAGTGATGGCACAAAGTCTCGGGAGAACATCATAGAGTATCCTTAGAATCTTCAGGACGAGGGCGACGGCGTGCATCAACGTGATGGGGAATGTAGTAATTTCAAAAAAAACCTACGCACACGCAAGATCATGGTGATGCATAGCAACGAGAAGGGAGAGTGTCGTCTACGTACCCTCGTAGACCGTAAGAGGAAGCATTATGACAATGCAGTTGATGTAGTCGTACGTCTTCACGATCGACCGATCCTCAGTACCGAACATACGACACCTCCTCGTTCAACACACGGTCAGCTCGGTGACATCCCGCGAACTCACGATCCAGTAGAGCTTCCGGGAAGTGCTTCGTCAGCACGATGGAGTGGTGACGGTGTTGATGAAGCTACCGACGCAGGGCTTCGCCTAAGCACCGCTACGATATGACCGAGGTGGATTATGGTGGGGGGGGGGCACCGCACACGGCTAAAAGATCAAGGATTAATTGTCGTGTTCTTGGGTGCCCCCTGCCCCCGTATATAAAGGAGCAAGGGGGGAGGCCGGCCGGCCCCTGTAGGGCATGCCAGGAGGAGGAGTCCTCCTCCTAGTAGGAGTAGGACTCCCCTTTCCTACTCCTACTAGGAGGAGGAAAGAAAGGGGGAAGGGGAGAAGGAAGGAGAGGGAGGAAAGGAGGAAAGGGGGGCCGGCCCCCTAGTCCAATTCGGTTTGGGCCAGGGGGGCCGCGCGCCCTGCCTCCTCTCTTCCACCACTTGGCCCATGATGCCCAATACTCCTTCCCCGTATTCCCGTAACTCCCCCGTACTCCGAAAAATACCCGAATCACTCGGAAACTTTCCGATGTCCGAATATAGTCATCCAATATATCGATCTTTATGTCTCGACCATTTAGATACTCCTCGTCATGTCCACGATGTCATCCAGGACTCCGAACTACCTTCGGTACATCAAATCACATAAACTCATAATGCCGATCATCACTGAACGTTAAGCGTGTGGACCCTACGTGTTCGAGAACTATGTAGACATGACCGAGACACGTCTCTGGTCAATAACCAATAGCGGAACCTGGATGTTCACATTGGCTCCTACATATTCTACGAAGATTTTTATCAGTCAAACCGCATAACAACATACGTTGTTCCCTTTGTCATCGGTATGTTACTTGCCCGAGATTCGATCGTCGGTATCTCAATACCTAGTTCAATCTCGTTGCCGACAAGTCCCTTTACTCGTTTCTGTAATGCATCATCCCACAACTAACTCATTAGTCACAATGCTTGCAAGGCTTATAGTGGTGTGCATTACCGAGAGGGCCCAGAGCTACCTCTCTGACAATCGGAGTGACAAATCCTAATCTCGATCTATGCCAACTCAACAAGCACCATCGGAGACACCTGTAGAGCACCTTTATAATCACCCAGTTATGTTGTGATGTTTGGTAGCACACAAAGTGTTCCTTCGGTACTCGGGAGTTGCATAATCTCATAGTCATAGGAACATGTATAAGTCATGAAGAAAGCAGTAGCAACAAACTAAACGATCATCGTGCTAAGCTAACGGAATGGGTCAAGTCAATCACATAATTCTCCTAATGAGGTGATCCCGTTTATCAAATGACAACTCATGTCTATGGTTAGGAAACATAACCATCTTTGATTAACGAGCTAGTCAATAGAGGCATACTAGTGACACTCTACTTGTCTATGTATTCACACATGTACTAAGTTTTCGGTTAATACAATTCTAGCATGAATAATAAACATTTATCATAATATAAGGAAATAAATAATAACTTTATTATTGCCTCTAGGGCATATTTCCCTCAGTGTCCCACTTGCACCACAGTCAATAATCTAGTTCACATCTTTATCTAATTAGTTCACATCTCCATCTGACTAATACCCAAAGGGTTTACTAGAGTCAATAATCTAGTTCACATTGCTATGCTATTAATACCCAAAGAGTGATCATGTTTTGCTTGTGAGAGAAGTTTAGTCTACAGGTCTACAACATTTAGATCCGTATGTATTTTGCAAATTTCTATGTCTATAATGCTCTGCACGGAGCTACTCTAGCTAATTGCTCCCACTTTTAATATGTATCCAGATCGAGACTTAGATTCATCTAGATCGATGTAAAAAGCTTGCATCGACGTAACTCTTTACGACGAGCTCTTTTATCACCTCCATAACCGAGAAATATTTCCTTAGTCCTCTAAGGATAATTTTGAACGCTGTCCAGTGATCTACTCCTAGATAACTATTGTACTCCCTTGCCAGAAAAATGCTAAGGTTTACAATAGGACTAGTAAACAGCATAGCATACTTTATAGAACCTATGACTGAGGCATAGGGAATGACTTTTCATTCTCTTTCTATTTTCTGCTGTGGTCGGGTTTTGAGTCTTTACTCAACTATACACCTTGCAACACAGGCAAGAACTCCTTCTTTGACTGTTCCATTTTGAACTACTTCAAAATCTTGTCAAGGTATGTACTCATTGAAAAAACTTATCAAGCATCTTGATCTATCTTTATAGATCTTGATGCTCAATGTGTAAGAAGCTTCATCGAGGTCTTTCTTTGAAAAACTCTTTTCAAACACTCCTTTATGCTTTCCAGAAAATTCTACATTATTTTCGATCAACAATATGTCATTCACATATACTTATCAGAAATGCTGTAGTGCTCCCACTCACTTTCTTGTAAATACAGGCTTCACCACAAGTCTGTATAAAAACATATGCTTTGATCACTTTATCAAAGCATATATTCCAACTCCGAGATGCTTGCACCAGTCCATAGATGGACCGCTGGAGCTTGCTCACTTTGTTAGTACCTTTAGGATCGACAAAACCTTCTGGTTGCATCATATACAACTCTTCTTTTAAGAAATCCATTAAGGAATACAGTTTTGACATCCATTTGCTAGATTTCATAAAATGCGGCAACTGCTAACAAGATTCGGATAGACTTTTAAGCATCGATACGAATGAGAAAATCTCATCGTAGTCAACACCTTGAACTTGTCGAAAACATTCTGCAACAATTCGAGCTTTGTAGATAGTAACACTACTATCAGCGTCCGTCTTCCTCTTGAAGATCCATTTATTCTTAATGACTCACTGATCATCGGGAAAGTCAATCAAAGTCCATACTTTGTTTTCATACATGGATCCCATCTCAGATTTCATGGCCTCAAGCCATTTCACGGAATCTGGGCTCATCATCGCTTCCTCATAGTTCATAGGTTCGTCATGGTCTAGTAACATGACTTCCAGAAAGGATTACCGTACCACTCTGGTGCGAACCATACTCTGGTTGTCCGACGAGGTTCGGTAGTAACTTGATCTGAAGTTTCATGATCATCATCATTAGCTTCCTCACTAATTGGTGTAGAGATCACTAGAACTGATTTATGTGATGATCTACTTTCCAATTCGGGAGAAGGTACAATTACCTCATCAAGTTATACATTCCTCCCACTCACTTCTTTCGAGAGAAACTCCTTCTCTAGAAAGGATCCACTTTTAGCAACAAAGATCTTGCCTTTGGATCTGTGATAGAAGGTGTACCCAACAGTTTCCTTTGGGTATTCTATGAAGACACATTTCTCCGATTTGGGTTCGAGCTTATCAGGTTGAAACTTTTTCACATAAGCATCGCAGCCCCAAACTTTAAGAAACGATAGCTTAGGTTTCTAGCCAAACCACAGTTCATATGGTGTCGTCTCAACGGATTTAGATGGTGCCCTATTTAATGTGAATGCACCTGTCTCTAATGCATAACCCCAACATGATAGTGATAAATCGGTAAGATACATCATAGATCGCACCACATCTAACAAGTACGGTTATGACGTTCGGACACACCATTACGCTGCGGTGTTCCAGGTGGCGTGAGTTGCGAAACTATTCCACATTGTTTCAAATGAAGACCAAACTCGTAACTCAAATATTCTCCTCCACGATCAGATCACAGCAACTTTATTTTCTTGTTACGATGATTTTCCACTTCACTCTGAAATTCTTTGAACTTTTCAAATGTTTCATACTTATGTTTCATCAAGTAGATATACCCATATCTGCTCAAATCATCTGTGAAGGTCAGAAAATAATGATACCCGCAGCGAGCCTCAACACTCATCCGACCGCATACATCAGTATGTATTATTTCCAATAAGTCAGTATCTCGCTCCATTGTTCCAGAGAACGGAGTCTTAGTCATCTTGCCCATGAGGCATGGTTCGCAAGCATCAAGTGATTCCAAAAACCCATCAGCATGGAGTTTCTTCATGCGCTTTACACCAATATGACCTGAACGGCAGTGCCACAAATAAGTTGCACTATCGTTATTAACTTTGCATCTTTTGGCTTCAATATTATGAATATGTGTATCACTACGATCGAGATTCAATAAACCATTTATATTGAGTGTATGACCATAGAAGGTTTTATTCATGCAAATAGAATAACAATTATTCTTTGACTTAAATGAATAACCGTATTGCAATAAACATGATCCAATCATATTCATGCTTAATGCAAACACCAAATAACATTTATTTTAGGTTCAACACTAATCCCGAAAGTATAGGGAGTGTGCGATGATGATCATATCAATTTGGGAACCACTTCCAACACACATCGTCACTTCACCCTTAACTAGTCTCTGTTCATTCTGCAACTCCCGTTTCGAGTTACTAATCTTAGCAGCTGAACTAGTATCAAATACCGAGGGGTTGCTATAAACACTAGTAAAGTACACATCAATAACATGTATATCAAATATACCCTTGTTCACTTTGCCATCCTTCTTATCCGCCAAATACTTGGGGTAGTTCTGCTTCTAGTGACCAGTCCCTTTGCAGTAGAAGCACTTAGTCTCAGGCTTAGGTCTAGACTTGGGCTTCTTCACTTGAGCAGCAACTTGCTTGCCGTTCTTCTTGAGGTTCCCCTTCTTGCCTTTGCTCTTTTCTTGAAACTAGTGGTCTTGTCAACCATCAACACTTGATGCTTTTCTTGATTTCTACCTTCATCGATTTCCGTATCACGAAGAGCTTGGGAATCGTCTCCGTTACCCCTTTCATATTATAGTTCATCACGAAGTTCTAGTAACTTGGTGATAGTGACTAGAGAATTCTACCAATCACTATCTTATCTGGAAGATTAACTCCCACTTGATTCAAGGGATTGTAGCACTCAGACATTCTGAGCACATGCTCACTAGCTGAGCTATTTTCCTCCATTTTGTAGGCAAAGTACTTGTCAAAGGTCTCATACCTTTCGACATGGGCATGAGTCTGAAATACTAATTTCAACTCTTGGAACATCTTATATGCTCTGTGGCGTTCAATTTTTTTTGAAGTCCCGGTTCTAAGCCGTAAAGCATGGTGCACTAAACTATCAAGTAGTCATCATACCGAGCTTTGCCAAACGTTCATAACGTCTGCATATGCTCCCACATTAGGTCCGTCACCTAGCGGTGAATCAAGGACATAATTCTTCTATGCAGCAATGAGGATAATCCTCAGATCACGGATCCAATCCATATCATTGCTACTAACACCTTTCAATTTATTTTTCTCTAGGAACATATCAAAAATAAACGGGGAAGCTATGTGCGAGCTATTGATCTACAACATAGATATGAAAATACTATTAGGACTAAGTTCATGATAAATTTAAGTTCAATTAATAATATTACTTAAGAACTCCCACTTAGATAGATGTCCCTCTAATCATCTAAGTGATCACGTGATCCAAATCAACTAAACCATAACCGATCGTCACGTGAAATGGAGTAGTTTTCAATGGTGAACATCACTATGTTGATCATATCTATGATATGATTCATGATCGACCTTTCGATCTCAGTGTTCTGAGGCCATATCTGTATATGCTAGGATCGTCAAGTTTAACCCGAGTATTCTGCATGTGCAAAACTTGCTTGCACCCGTTGTATAAGAACGTTGAGCTTATCACACCCGATCATCACGTGGTGCCTCGGCACGACGAACTTTGGCAACGGTGCATACTCAGGGAGAACACTTGTACCTTAAAATTTAGTGAGAGATCATCTTATAATGCTACCGTCAATCAAGCAGAATAAGATGCATAAAAGATAAACATCACACACAATCAATATAAGTGATATGATATGGCCATGATCATCTTGTGCCTTTGATCTCCATCTCCAAAGCACCTGTCATGATCACCATCGTCACTGGCACGAGACCTTGATCTCCATTGTAGCATCATTGTCGTCTCGCCAACTATTGCTTCTACGACTATTGCTACCGCTTAGTGATAAAGTAAAGCAATTACATGGCGATTGCATTTCGTACAATAAAGCGACAACCATATGGCTCCTGCCAGTTGCCGATAACTCCATTACAAAACATGATCATCTCATACAATAAAATATAGCATCATGCCTTGACCATATCACATCACAATATGCCCTGCAAAAACAAGTTAGACGTCCTCTACTTTGTTGTTGCAAGTTTTACGTGGCTGCTACAGGCTGAGCAAGAACCATTCTTACTTACGCATCAAAACCACAATGATAGTTCGTCAAGTTATTGATGTTTAAACCTTCAACAAGGACCAGGCGTAGTACCACTCGGTTCAACTAAAGTTGGAGAAACTGACACCCGCCAGCCACCTGTGTGCAAAGCACGTCGGTAGAACCAGTCTCGCGTAAGCGTACGCGTAATGTCGGTCCGGGCCGCGTCAGCCAACAATACCGCCAAACAAGGACCGGGCATAGTCACACCTGGTAAGCAGTATGACTTGTATTGCCCACAACTCACTTGTGTTCTACTCGTGCATATAACATCTACACATAAACCTTGCTCGGATGCCACTGATGGGGAACGCAGTAATTTCAAAAAAATTCCTACGCACACGCAAGATCATGGTGATGCATAGCAACGAGAAGGGAGAGTGTCGTCTACGTACCCTCGTAGAGCGTAAGCGGAAGCGTTATGACAACGTGGTTGATGTAGTCGTACATCTTCACGATTGACCGATCCTCAGTACCGAACGTACGACACCTCCGCGTTCAGCACACGTTCAGCTCGGTGACGTCCCGCGAACTCACGATCCAGTAGAGCTTCCGGGAAGAGCTTCGTCAGCACGACGGTGTGGTGACGGTGTTGATGAAGCTACCGACGTAGGGCTTCGCCTAAGCACTGCTATGATATGACCGAGGTGGATTATGGTGGAGGGGGGAACCGCACATGGCTAAAAGATCAATGATCAATTGTTGTGTTCTAGGGCGCCCCCTGCTCCCGTATATAAAGGAGCAAGGGGGGAGGCCGGCCAGCCCCTATAGGGCGCGCCAGGAGGAGGAGTCCTCCTCCTAGTAGGAGTAGGACTCCCCTTTCCTACTCCTACTAGGAGGAGGAAAGGAAGGGGGAAGGGGAGAAGGAAGGAGAGGGAGGAAAGGAGGAAAGGGGGGCCGGCCCCCAGTCCAATTCGGTTTGGGCTAGGGGGGGCGCGCGCCCTGCCTCCTCTCTTCCACCACTTGGCCCATGAGGCCCAATACTTCTTCCCCGTATTCCCGTAACTCCCCGGTACTCCAAAAAATACCCGAATCACTCGGAACCTTTCCGATGTCCGAATATAGTCGTCCAATATATTGATCTTTACGTCTCAACCATTTCGAGACTCCTCGTCATGTCCCCGATCTCATCCGAGACTCTAAACTACCTTCGGTACATCAAATCACATAAACTCATAATACCGATCGTCACCGAACTTTAAGCGTGCGGACCCTACGGGTTCGAGAACTATGTAGACATGACCGAGACACATCTCCGGTCGATAACCAATAGAGAAACTTGGATGTTCATATTGGCTCCTACATATTCTATGAAGATCTTTATCGGTCAAACCACATAACAACATATGTTGTTCCCTTTGTCATCCGTATGTTACTTGCCCGAGATTCGATCGTCGGTATCTCAATACCTAGTTCAATCTCATTACCGGCAAGTCTCTTTACTCATTTCCATACTACATCATCCCGCAACTAACTCATTAGTCACAATGCTTGCAAGGCTTATAGTGATGTCCATTACCGAGAGGGCCCAAAGATACCTCTCCGACAATCAGAGTGACAAATCCTAATCTCGATCTATGCCAACTCAACAAGCACCATCGGAGACACATGTAGAGCACCTTTATAATCACCCAGTTACGTTGTGATGTTTGGTAGCAAATAAAGTGTTCCTCCGGTACTCGGGAGTTGCATAATCTCATAGTCATAGGAACATGTATAAGTCATGAAGAAAGCAGTAGCAACAAACTAAACGATCATCGTGCTAAGCTAACGGAATGGGTCAAGTCAATCACATCATTCTCCTATTGATGTTATCCTGTTTATCAAATGACAACTCATGTCTATGGTTAGGAAACATAACCATCTTTGATCAACAAGCTTGTCGGCGTTCTGGGAACGGGGGTCCCTACACTTGCCTGCCTGCGGCCTGCGGCGTGGCTCAAAGGGGGCCCGGCACGGCCCATCTTCACCAACACAAGACTCAAGACCCTCGCGAGGGGCCAAGCCTCGCGGGGCGGACGACGTGGAGCTTCCTCAGGCACGGCCTCGTCAGGCTGGCTCACGAGGAGGCGGAGAAATCAAGGCGGGGTACCTCGCGAGGTGCCCGTGACGCAAGCCATGACGACTCAGGGCGCCAGGCGGGTGCCAGCCCGCGCAGCGTCCTCCTTTCCTCTTTGGTGCAAAGGGGGCAAGCGCAGCCGCGGAGTACCGAGGCATCAGGCAAAGGTTCCATTTTGGTGCAACGAGACCAAGACCAGGAGGACTACGAGACGGAGGTCACCGTGGAGCCCAAGACAGCGTCATCACCAGAGCTTTGTGCAGGCGAAGACTACCTTTGTCAGGATAGCTGATACTTGCTGTCCCCCTTCAAATTAGCCCGCCATTGTTGGCTCCCTTCCCGCTCAAATATTTGGGAAGAGGACCAGGGCCTCTATAAATAGGTCTAGCCACCCCTAGGGTAGGAGAGATCAAGAACCAGCCACCTACACAGCAAAGGCCGTCAAGTAAGAGCAAGGCAGTGAGTGAGAGAGAGAGAGAGAGAGAAAGAGAAAAGGTGGCTGAACTCCTCACAGCAGTCCATCGCCCCATCCAAGAACAGACCCTCGCGAGGCTGTTCTTCTTTGTATTGCTCATCATCATCAGCCCCAAGAGGCAATCCACCCACCACACACTGGAGTAGGGTATTACACCACAACGGTGGCCCGAACCAGTATAAACCTTGTGTCTCTTGTGCAGTTCTTTCAGTAGTCTAGATCTTTGCGAGACGGAGAGGTAGAAGGCGTAATCTCCGTGCGCACCCCAGTGTTTGAACCTTAAGGGTCTGCCGGAACCCGAAATCCAACATTTGGCGCGCCAGGTAGGGGTGTGTCGGAATTCGTCTTCCACCGCCCCGTTCTCCTCCTACCGTCGCATCCATGTCCGACGCTTGTCGGGCCCGCGCCGAGCGCCGGGCCGCCATCGCTTCCCGCGTCGCCCAGACGGCGCCCGTTGGCGGACGTCCTCGTCGTTCCCCGTCGCCCGCCATCAACGCCGCCACCGGCCCGGCGGGGGGCGAGCAGCAAGCGTCGTCTCAGCATCCATCCGTGCGGCAAGACGGCCGCACCGCTACTCCATCGCTCGCACCAGCTGGTTCTTCGTCCCGCGCACTCCGCGCACCCTTGGAGGCTCGAGCTGCGCTCATCGCGGCAAACGAGCTCCTGCGCTACCGTCCCGTCGACGACGTCTACGAAGAGTGGCTCGACCGCGTCGCCGAGCTCGTCCGCGCCGCGGGGGGCTCTCCCGCGCCGTCCGTTCCGCCGCGCCGCACCCCGCCCCGCATGGGCAACGAAGCTCCGGGGGCGTACCAGCCGCCTCCTCTCCAAGAAGACGCCATAGCTCCAAGGCGCGTGGCCCCTGGGCGGAACCCGCTTCGTCAGGTGCCAGTGCAGCAAGAACGGAGCTGCCAAGAAGTCCCTCACCCGCAAGGAGCTGCCCGGGCGCTCCCTGCTCCGGCACGCCGCGACCCTGCTCCGGCCCCAGCACACCAAGACCCCGCGCTGCTCCTAGCTGCAGCGCGTGGGGACCCTCAAGACCGAGCTCTCCACCAGCCGAAGCCTTTCGTGGCCACCACAGGCTGCCGTGCCTACACCACCGAGCTGCGTAGCGTCACGTGGCCCGGCAAGTTCAAGCCAGACCTGCCTCCTCGTTACGATGGCACGACTGACCCTGCCGAGTTCCTCCAGCTCTATGAGCTGGGCATCGAAGCTGCCAGCGGGGACGAGAAGGTCATGGCGAACTGGTTTCCCATGGCGCTCAAGGAAGGAGCTCGCACCTGGCTCCTGAATCTGGCTCCAGGCACGATCTCTTCCTGGGACCAGATGCGCACCCGCTTCATCGCCAACTTCCAAGGTACTCGCGACCGGCCACCCGCCGTGAGCGACATGCGCCGCATCAAGCAACAACCTGGAGAGACCCTGCAAAAGTACATCCAGCGCTTCAATGGCGCGCGCCTCAAGATCCCCAAGGTGTCTGAGGAGGCCATCATCTCGGCCTTCTCCGATGGTGTGCGCGACGTCAAGATGAAGGAGGAGCTGGCGATGCATGAAGACCTGTGCACCTCCCTGGAGCTGTTCAATTTGGCGACCAAGTGCGCCAGGGCTGAGGAGGGACGCCTCTCCCTCCTCGAGCTGCCTGCCGCAAACCCAGAAGAGAAGAAGCCCAAGGCCAAGGACGTGAAGCGCAAGGGGGCTGCCATGCTCGCGGCAGAACCAGACACCAAGCGGGGCAAAGATCAGCCTGAGTCCTCCCGGGGCGGCCGGTACTGTGTGTACCACGACCTCCACACCCACAACACCAACGAATGCCAAGAACTCCGCGCCGTGCGAGAAGGAAGGATCGGCCGTCGTCCTGAATGCACCGATCGGGGCTACGGCCGAGGAGGAGGAAGAAATGCAGGACACTGGGAAGACCGCGGCCCGCGCCAAGGGTGGCGCGATCAACCTCGCGAGGATCGTTGGCGAGACCTGCCTCACGAGGGGGACTGGAGGGATCAGCCTCATGAGGATCGCCCACAGGGCCACGCAGGCCACCCTCCACTGCCGCCTCAGCCAAGGAGAAACGAGGACCGCCATCAAGACAAGGGGGCTGGGGGCTTCCAGGAGCCACGCGCCATCGCCTGCATCCTGGGCGGAGCTCAAGCCCCGGCCTCCCAACGCATCTTCAAGCAGTTTGCCCGCGAAGTGAACGCAGTCCTCCCCAGGCTTGAAGCAACGCGCCCTCTCAGGTGGTTGGCATGCGCCATCACATTCATCTCAGCGGATCAACTCAAGTGTGCGGCCACAGCCGGAGTCCTCCCGATGCTTTGCTCCCCAGTCATCAGCAATGTACTGGTCACCAGGACCCTCATCGATGGTGGGGCAGGGCTCAACGTCCTGTCCGTGGAAATGTTCAACAATCTCCAAGTGCCTTACGACCAGCTTCAGCCAACCAAGCCCTTCTCCAGAGTCACCGACGGCTCCACGGTCCCGATTGGGCACGTCCGCCTCCCTGTCACCTTCGGGGCACGCGACAACTACCGCACCGAGCTCATCGACTTCGACGTCGCCCACATCCGCCTGCCGTACAACGCCATCCTCGGGTACCCAGCGCTGGCCAAGTTCATGGCCGTGACTCACCATGGCTACAACATCCTCAAGATGCCAGGAAGTGGCGGAGTCATCACGGTGCCCTGTGAAGAGAAGGATGCAGTGTGTTCCCTGGAGCGAGCCTTTCAGGCCGCGACACTGGAAGACCCGGATCGCGAAAGCAGGAGGCTTCCCGAGACCACCCCCAAGAAGAAGAAGACATCGTCCGGCCCGGCCCCTTGGAAGGCGGGCCCCTCAGGGCCCGCATCTGCCCAGGGGAACCTCCTTCCATCGCATAGGAAAGCACGCCCGGCGCCCTCCTCAGGCAGGGCTCGAGGGCTCTCCCCTGGAGGGCCACCGACCTGGCCAGGGTCACGAGGGAGGCGCTTGGGCACCACATGGAGGCGTGTTTCGAAGCACGTTTCCCTCAAGAAGGAGAAGGGCAAGGAAGGTCAGACCCACAGGAGTTCGTCGACAAGGCCATTCAAGAACTACAGGAATCAAGAATCATGAGAGGTTGCCACCGTCTACCGGCTGTGGCTCCCCATCCGGGCGAGGATGGTGGGCTGCGCGTCTGCATCGACGTACCAGGGCTCAACCAAGCCGCCACGATGGGGCGCCTCTGGCCCTCGCGAGCGGGGAACTGCGGGGGCCTGCCCCACAGCTACGTTCGCATGCCTTACGGCTTGCCGAGCGCGGTTGCAACGTGCCAGCGCCTCACGAGGGGCATCATGGAGGCACAAGAAGACAGGCGTTCCACAGCCTTGGCGGGGATGGAGATGATTCACGAAGAGCTACCAGTGCCTCCGGAGCCTCCCGAGGCCCCTGGGCCTGGGGGCTCGTGAGGATCGGCTTCCGCAACCTACCGAGTCTGCTGCACCAACACCCCTTCGCCCTCGACACCCGCAAGTGACATCTTACAAGTTTCATTTCCAGCTGGGAGCGCCCTCCCAGGGCTGCATCGTCCCTAGGCCGTGTGGGTCTGTCCCTGCGGTATGTATCCCTTTTATTCCCTGTCGTTAGCCTGCTTTGATGGGGCGCCCCTCGGGCTGCATCATCCCCAAGTCGCTTGGGCCCGACCCAGCGATGTCTACCTTCCCAACATCTGTTTGAATGAATCCCCTCCTTCACAGCTAACGTGTTTGATCTAGTTGCCTGCTTAACTGACGCCAACCGACGGAATTGCTCCCACAACGGCACGACGCTTGCGCATGGGTCCGTCCCTGCAACGCCGACAAACCTGAATGGCTGAGCTCTGGCCGCGGCAGCCCCGCATGGCGCCACCTCGTCAAGCCTCCAGTGCCTCACCTCCCCTCGGAAGCAACTAACGGCAGACTGATAGTTGTCATGGCAACATTTTCTTCCTTCTATGATGAGTTTACAGGATCCCCTAAGGGAGTTGCGCCAGGCAAGGCCCTCGCGGCGTTCCTTTCACTCTCGACCACGCGAACCGCTTGCACATTAAAGGGGGGGTGCCTGAGCATCACGACTCAGGGCTCCTATTGGCTCTCCAGCCCTCACCCTCTGGCCTTGACCACGGCATCGCGACCTGGCATACCAGCGATGGCTGAGACTAGCTCGAGGGCCGGGACCCGAGGACGTAGAGTAGAAAGGGGAGCAAAGGCGGGGGAGAAGGGGCACGCGAGGACCTCGCCGAGCGATTCCGCTCCTGCTGACGCGCAGACCCAACGACACACCAGGAATGATCCCCGACTCTCGAGATAAGTCACCGCCCGAAAGCACTGGCTATCGTAGCACTACCCCCGCACCTCATGCAATTCCGTGTCAGCGAAACCGCTCTCCTTTCTCACCGAGCGACGGCTGCTTGGGCGCCAAAGGGGACCTCCTGAGCATCGCGACTCAGGGGCTCTTACCGGACCCCGGGTCGCTCACCTCCTGGCCTTGACCACGGCATCGCGACCTGGCATACCAGCGACGGCGACGCCGCCTTGGGACTGGGACCCGTCGACGCAGAGCACCAAGCCCTCGCGAGGTTCGAAAGGGAGAACTGAGCTAAGACGGAATCAGCAACTCGCACAGCTCTACAACAAGGGTTATGTATTAACAAACAGGATTACAGGCACCTTACAAGCCCCCATGGGCGCATTTTGGTTCCTCGCAGGGAACGGATCCTAAGGGATGCTAACTAAACGCGCTCCTGCAAAAGATGCCATCATCAACAGTGGGCCGTCGAGCGCCGGGGCCAACCCCATCCAGATCAGAGTCGGCGACGGCCAGACGAGCCTGCCCTGCTCCAGGAGCGGCGCCGGCTCATGGGCTTGTAGCTGTCGTCACTCGTCTCCGGAGTCGCGAAGATCTCGCTGGAGTCACTGGATCCCCCGGCGCCTCCGTCGCCTGCAGAGCCGCCAAGGGAGCGGTCGACGGGCCTAGCCTTCACCATGGCGAGGTCTTGGCCACCTCTCCCGGGGCAACACTCTAGCCGGCGCCCATCTGCGTCGAAGACCTTGAAGAACATCACCGAAGCGCCATCATACTCCAAGTGGACCGCGAAGACGCCCCTTACCCTGCAAACCCGGGCGATCTCTCTCCAGCCACGAGTCATGTAGACCTCGCCCGGGGCAACGACCGCGACCTCTGCCTCGTCGCGAGGGCGCTGCAGCCGGCATGCTGCAGCCGGAGCTCCAAGGGCACCCCCTGCGGGATGATGGAGGCAAAGAAGGGAGGCAGGCGGATCCAAGACTGGAGAGGAATGGCGACGTGGAGCATGAACTCTTGGGAGGAGACCTCGGCGTGGACCCCAGGAGGAACAACCCACACCTTCGTGACCCGTCGGCGCCGACGACGGTGCTGACCGCAGGGATCGGCATCGACCCCTTCGAGGCCCTCGACGTGGGCATACAAGGGAAGCGGGAACCCCGGCGGAGCCCGCTCGCACCAAGGCCTTGACGCCACCTGACGGTCCTCCTCGTCCCGACCGCAAAGGGCGAGCCGTTTCTTCGGCGGGAGCGGGTCTGGTCCCTCTCGAGGGGCCTTTCCCTTCTCCGCTGCAGAGAACCGGTGGATCGGAGCCATCGCGGCAAGATGGAGCAAGGATCGGGAAGAAGGAGAAGCAAGGAGGGATGTACTGGAAGGGCACGCGCAATTCCGTACTTATAGCCGGCGAAGGCCAACCGCCGGCCTCCATGATCACAGGTAATCATGACACGATTTGCATGCAGGGACTTGTCCAACTCGCGCGATCACCAAGGCGACGT
Source organism: Triticum urartu (assembly GCF_003073215.2). Lineage (NCBI taxonomy): Eukaryota > Viridiplantae > Streptophyta > Magnoliopsida > Poales > Poaceae > Triticum > Triticum urartu. The sequence goes on from NC_053024.1 coordinate 97,254,917, forward strand.
GGGGAAGCGGAGACGCCCATGTCCCATCAACCGCCACGCGGCGCCCAAGGCCGCAGGCTGTTAGGGCCCGCGGCGCTTCGCCCTTGCCCTTTCGCCTCTCGGCATGGCCAAGTCCGGGCGCGCCTTGGGCCCGGGGGCTACTGTCGGCATTCTGGGAACGGGGGTCCCCAGAATTGCCTGCCTGCGGCGTGGCTCAAAGGGGGCCCGACACGGCCCATCTTCACCAACACAAGACTCAAGACCCTCGCGAGGGGCCAAGCCTCGCGGGGCGGACGGCGTGGAGCTTCCTCAGGCGCGGCCTCGTCAGGCTGGCTCACGAGGAGGCGGAGAAATCAAGGCGGGGTACCTCGCGAGGTGCCCGTGACGCAAGCCATGACGACTCAGGGCGCCAGGCGGGTGCCAGCCCGCGCAGCGTCCTCCTTTCCTCTTTGGTGCAAAGGGGGCAAGCGCAGCCGCGGAGTACCGAGGCATCAGGCAAAGGTTGCCATTTCGGTGTAACGAGACCAAGACCAGGAGGACTACGAGACGGAGGTCACCGTGGAGCCCAAGACGGCTTTATCACCAGAGCTTTGTGTAGGCGAAGACTACCTTTGTCAGGATAGCTGATACTTGCTATCCCCCTTCAAATTAGCCCGCCATTGTTGGCTCCCTTCCCGCTCAAATATTTGGGAAGAGGACCAGGGCCTCTATAAATAGGACTAGCCACCCCTAGGGTAGGAGAGATCGAGAACCATCCACCTACACAGCAAAGGCCGGCAAGTAAGAGTAAGGCAGTGAGTGAGAGAGAGAGAGAGAAAGAGAAAGGTGGCTGAACTCCTCCCAGCAGTTCATCGCCCCATCCAAGAACAGACCCTCGCGAGGCTGTTCTTCTTTGTATTGCTCATCATCATCAGCCCCAAGAGGCAATCCACCCACCACACACTGGAGTAGGGTATTACACCACAACGGTGGCCCGAACCAGTATAAACCTTGTGTCTCTTGTGCAGTTCTTTCGGTAGTCTAGATCTTTGCGAGACGGAGAGGTAGAAGGTGTAATCTCCGTGCGCACCCCAGTGTTCAAACCTTAAGGGTCTGCTGGAACCCGAAATCCGACAAAGCTAGTCAAGTAGAGGCATACTAGTGACACTCTGCTTGTCTCTGTATTCACACATGTACTAAGTTTCCGGTTAATACAATTATAGCACGAATAATAAACATTTATCATGATATAAGGAAATAAATAATAACTTTATTATTGTCTCTAGGGCATATTTCCTTCACAGCGGGCGCAAGCAGGAGGCTGCGGGGTGGCCGGTCACGACAGCAACGACGATGGCCTACACGGCTACGGGCGGTGCTTGATGGTCCGACGGCTACGGGGCACGAGGAGGAGAAGGGAGAGGCCAGGAGGAGGCGGGAGCTCACATCAAGCTCGATGACATGGACGAGGAGGCTGGGGAGGACGACTCGCGGCATTGGGCGAAGTAGAGGCGGGGGAGACGGGGCGGTCCGGCGGCGAAGCGGCGCCGACAAGGTAGAGGCGGTGGGGCGGCGCCAGTGGGGCGGTGCCGCGGAGGAGGACGGAGGCGCGACGGGGCGGCGTCGGGCAGCGATGCATCAGGGTCGGGCGACGGGGCGACATCGTCGGAGGGACGTGGAGGCGCGAGAGGAAGGGAGCTGCGAGGAGGAGGCGGCGGGGGGGGGGGGGGGTTGATACGTCCCCAAGGTATCCATAATTTTTGTTTTTTCCAGGGGGGGGGGGGGGGGGGGGGGGGGGGGGGGGGGGGGGGGGGGGGGGGGGGGGGGGGGGGGGGGGGCTTGATACGTCTCCAACGTATCTATAATTTTTGATTGTTCCATGCTATTATATTATCAACCTTGGATGTTTTATATGCATTTATATGCTATTTTATATGATTTTGGGACTAACCTATTAACCTAGAGGCTAGTGACAGTTTCTGTTTTTCCTTGTTTTTGAGTTTTACAGAAAAGGAATACCAAATGGAGTCCAATTGACGTGCCAATTTTTGACGATTTTTAATGGACCAAAAGAAGACCCCAGAGTAAAAGAGTTGGGCCAGAAGAGTCCCGGGCTGTCCATGAGGGTGGGGGGCGCACCCACCCCCCAGGCGCATGGGCCTACCTCATGGACGACTCGGGCACCTTCCTGACTTGTTCACGACGCCAAAAATTCCTATAAATACTGAAACCTCCAGAAAATAACCTAAATCGAGAGTTCCAACGCCAGAAGCCTCCGTAGCCACGGAAAACCAATCTAGACCCGTTCCGGCACCCTGCCGAAGGGGGGAATCCCTCTCCGGTGGCCATCTTCATCATTCCGGCGCTCTCCTTGACGAGGAGGGAGTAGTTCTCCCTCGGGTCTGAGGGTATGTACCAGTAGCTATGTGTTTGATCTCTCTCTCTCTCTCTTGTGTTCTTGAGTTGGGACAATCTTGATGTATCACGAGCTTTGCTATTATATTTGGATCTTATGATATTTCTCCCCCTCTACTCTCTTGTGATGAATTGAGTTTTCCCTTTGAAGTTATCTTACCAGATTGAGTCTTTAAGGATTTGAGAACACTTGATGTATTTATTGCATGTGCTTATCTGTGGTGACAATGGGATATCACGTGATCCACTTGATGTATGTTTTGGTGATCAACTTGCGAGTTCCGTGACCTCGTGAACTTATGCATAGGGGTTGGCACACGTTTTCATCTTGACTCTCCGGTAAAAAGTTTGGGGCACTCTTTGAAGTTCTTTGTGTTGGTTGAATAGATGAATATGAGATTGTGTGATGCATATCGTATAATCATACCCACGGATACTTGAGGTGACATTGGAGTATCTAGGTGACATTAGGGTTTTGGTTGATTTGTGTCTTAAGGTGTTATTCTAGTACAAACTCTATGATAGATTGAACGGAAAGAATAGCTTCATGTTATGTTACTACGGACTCTTGAATAGATCGATCAGAAAGGATAACTTTGAGGTGGTTTCGTACCCTACAATAATCTCTTCATTTGTTCTCCTCTATTAGTGACTTTGGAGTGACTCTTTGTTGCATGTTGAGGGATAGTTATATGATCCAATTATGTTATTGTTGTTGAGAGAACTTGCACTAGTGAAAGTATGAACCCTAGGCCTTGTTTCCTAGCATTGCAATACCGTTTGTGCTCACTTTTACCACTTGCTACCTTGCTGTTTTTATATTTTCAGATTACAAAAACCTTTATCTATTATCCATATTGCACTTGTATCACCATCTCTTTGCCGAACTAGTGCACCTATACAATTTACCATTGTATTGGGTGTGTTGGGGACACAAGAGACTCTTTGTTATTTGGTTGCAGGGTTGCTTGAGAGAGACCATCTTCATCCTACGCCTCCCACGGATTGATAAACCTTAGGTCATCCACTTGAGGGAAATTTTCTACTGTCCTAAAAACCTCTGCTGGAGGCCCAACAACGTCTACAAGAAGAAGGTTGTGTAGTAGTCATCAGCCCTCGGCGCCGGCGGACAGCGACCGTCCTCGGGCGCGTGAGCACCGAGAGGAGGGGAGCAAACAAGGGCGCGCCTCCTCCGTGCGCATGTGTGTGTGTGTGCGCGCGTGGGTGACAGCACTGGGAGGGAACGAGGGAGAGTGGGGGATCGTGCGGGAGAGAGTGGGTGAGTGCTAGGGTTAGGCAGCTGGTGGGGGGGAGGGGCTGGGCTGTCGCGGCCCATTGTGGCCTAAAGCCCAGGGGGAGGCAGTGGGGTTTTCTTGCTTTCTCTCTCTCTCTGTTATACTTTTGCTTTTTTTCTTTTCTGTGTTTTTATTGTTGTTTATTCAAGTGTTAAAAATATCCCAGATTGACACCTACATTGATGTTACCAATTATGCCATTGCCACATAATTTTGCTACCCAAACTAAAGTAGGACTACTGCAGGATGCTGCTAACGCGACACTACGATCAGAGACCCTTCGAGAAACTGTGTGCGATGCAATAATCACAAACGGTGCTGTATGAAAACCGTCAGAAATGTGTAAAACGTTTGCGATGACAGATGCATCAAACACGGTTCAGGTTTTAGTTGCGTGTGCGATGAAGGGCATACGGTTCAGTTCAATGAACTGTTTGCGATGAGGAGGAACAAAAGAAATGGGCAGCCAGATGAAGGCGTGTGCGATACACAACATACGGTTCACTCGGATGAACTGTTTGTGATTAGGAAACACAAAAGAAACGGTCAGCCATATCAAAGGTGTGTGCGATATACGGCATGCGGTTCACTCGGATGAACTGTTTGCGTTGAGACATGAGAACAGAAATGATTCAACTTAACAAGATGTGTGTGATACGCGGCAAACAGGTCTGTAATCAGAAATGTGTGTGAAGACCGATAATAACAGAGACGGTTGCTGCTAATAAGACGTGTGTGTTGTGCGATGGGATTGCATACAAAACAACAACAACAACATATATACATACACACTTATAAGGACATGCTTGCATAACCAAATTAAACATCCACTAACATAGGTGGCTACTGCAACCATGGCATTTGCACACACCAAAGTAAACTATTACATGCATAATTACATAGGTGGCTACTACACACATGCCATTTCCACACACACCAGTAAAGTAAACTATATATTACATGCATGATTAACTAGCATAAACGATCATCTGATCATCCTCTACTTCTTGTGACGCTTGCTCTTCTTGTGGCTCGATCCAGGCTCGTCGATTTGGGTAACGAGGCACTTCCTCATGTCAACGATCCGCATGTGCATCTCATAGCATGTGTACACGCTCTTGGCCGCGAACATGAGGTGAGGTTCATCCAGTTGCCGCATCTAGGCCTTGTGCCAGGATACGGGACTTGTTCTCTGGGCATCATGGCCGAGGCAAGTTCGACCAGGGAGTCCTGCTTCGTGCTGCCCCAGACCCTGTAGTGGTCACGGATTTCGACAAGGTTCTTGCAGGCCAAGCCCGTAACACTGAGCGCTTTTACATCGTCTTTGGTATCTCCCATGGCGAACTTGTAGTCGGTGCTGTTGACAAACCTGTTGAAACGGCCGCAATGCTCTGTGGCCATGCAATAGTGGTAGATGAGGACATGATGGCGCATGCACAACTGGGCGACGGCAACCTTCTGATCTATGCTGGGACGACTGACGGTGTACAGGAGGTCGATGCCGACCACCTTGTACTTGTCTCCAGCAAGCAACTGCTCAACAACGCTGTTGATGTAGTCGTCCACCACTGCCGGGTCGATGGTGTACACCACTGAGAGATCTGTCTCCCTCGCGTGGGTCTCCACTCTATGCTCGCCGAACTCCATTGGAGCACCGCCGGACATCCCCTCTATGCGTCGTCGTGGGTGTGCTTGTTGTGTTGTGGGGCGCGATCGAAAGGTTGAAGAGACTAAGGTTATAATGCCCGTGGGAATTAAAGGGGAAGCCGTACGGCCAGGAATATCGGCAGGCACTGATGGCAGTTCTAATTTGCAGTGCGTAACTCCATCGTTCCACACGTAACTGCATCGCGTGGCAACGCGCACGACGCAACCGCATGCATATGGGGCCCCCGACGTGATCGTGTGCATGCCCAACCACTGGCAGAGCGCGCGCGGAGGGACGCGAGCAGAGCGCTCCGCGGTCGCCTCAAGGAAAAGTTGTCCACAAGCCGAGCGCACCAACGGACGTGACAGAGCGCACTGCGGCGCCTAACGGTGAGCACAGCGCGCTGCAGTGCCTAACGGTGAGCAGAGCTTGCCGAGGGACGCGAGCAGAGGACGGCACAGTGATATGTGGCAAATAAGACGTACTGTACGAGCGATGTCGGAGACATCGAGCACGAATCAGATTAGAGTTGCGTGTGCGATACGTGGCACATAGTTGATCCATCAGAGCTGTTTGTGATGGAATAAGCCGTGCGTGTTGCGGGCAAACACTTGCTGGTGTATAACCTTAAATTTAACCAAAAAAGTGTTAATGCATGTTACTAAAATTGTATAGCTGGAAACTATGTTCAAATACGACTCCAACGATATAATCTACGGCGACATGCATTCATATTTTATTAGTTAAATCCTACTTATAAACCAGGATGGGGGTATAGTAGGTAATTAAATCACAAACGTTTTTTATTAACTGTATGTGTATGTGTCGTCTCGTCCTCCTCTCGCACGTCTTGTCACCCTGCTGCCGCAGACGGCTTACAACGCAAGCTTGCACAGCGCGCGGGGGCGTTCTTTTGGCCAAACGGTGGCGCCAATGAATCGTCGGTGAGCCCGTTCCCACGCAACCTCGCAGGTTCCCGCGCAAGCTTCCCGCCCGACTCGGTGAAACCCCCCAAAATCCCAATGCTTACCGGCCTGCTATAAAAACCCTCATGGCCGGCGAGTCCCGCGTCGCATTTTCCCCTCCCTCCATGTAGCTTATCTCGTCTGCTTCTCCCACAATCACCAATGGCACCGGTCTGTCATCATTGCTCAGCCAGTCCACCATCATCAGAGGACAGCTCCAGCTGGGAGGCTACACCGCGACGGCGGCACAGTCCCCGGCATAGTGTAGTGCGCGTGGTGTCCCTGTTGGGTGTGCGCGGAACACCCACCACACGCTCCGCCGCCGCTGCCCATCGGCAGCTATTACCGGCCTTTGTTGCCGCCACACCACCGTCGAAATCCAGAGCCATCTCCCGCTCCGCCGCCACGGCCCGAAGGCGGGAGGTGCCCGTCGTGGCCACCACCCCACTGCCGGCCACTGTGGCCATCACCCGCTCCGCCACAGCGGCCTGAAGGCGGGAGGTGGTGGTCGTGGCCGCCACTCCATCGTCAGGCACCGTGGCCGCCAGCCCACCGTCGACCGTCGGGATCATCACCCACTCTGCCACCGCCGCCCGATGGAGGGGGTGGAGGTGGAGGCCCGCATGTGCGTCAGCGACCTTGCGCGCTACATCGAGTTCCCGCGGGAGGAGGAGGAGCGCCTTGTCGGGCACGCAAAGAGCCTTACCGCAGCCGTGGCCGCAGCACACGCCGACGCAGAGGCAAGGAATCAGGAGATCTACGAGCAGTCCGGCCACTTCGAGAGGGATCGTCTAGAGTGGCAGTGGGCGTTCAAGCTGGCGAGCGTCGCTGAATGTGCAGCAGCGGCAGGCACCGTATTGCATTTGTCCAGCTCGTCGGTAGGCTCCTCCTACTCCTCTGCCTCTTACTGAGTGTGCTCGGCAGAGGAGAGGCTGCCGGAAGTAGCACAAAGCCCCTCCGTGGTAGTAGTATTTAGGGGCTATTTTTTTCAGTTCATCTGACTATATATGTGTGGTCGAATTGTACAACGTACTTAAAATTTGCTAGTATATATAGTTGAACTAGCTATTTCAGTACGTGGTTGGCAACAATTGGGGAGAAGTTTGGTCGGTTCAGCTGTCGAGTTGAACTGTTTGTATAAATTAAGAATGACTGCTTAATCTATGAATGAAATCTATGCTTAATTACTGAATTTTAGTTGCAAAAATTACATAGTGCTAATGATTTCTAGCTACATATTTTGACAAATCGCAGTGTTACAAGGATTGACAAATGGCAACGTTACTAGATCAACAAACGTAAATCTTTCCAGTTTGACAAATGGCAACATACCCAATATGACAGATGCAAAATCTTACCAAATTGTTTGTACGTGGTTGCACACGGGTCATCTAGAACAACCGTTTGCGTTGAAGGGATGCACAAATCCTGCGCTGCCCTCATTTTGCATACGGGTGTTCTATCTAAATCTTATGATCAAGAGCTGCAGAAATCCTGCTCGGCACATTTTCTCTTAGCTTCCTGGGGAAGCTGTCGGTTTGCATACGGGTGTTCTAACTAAAACGTTTGCGATGAGTGTTTTATATTTAAAAGGCAAATTAAACTATGGCTTGGGTGCCATTAATGGAGAGGACACGAGCAAGGCGGGCGGCCATGGAAATCAAAGGGCTCGCTTCCCACTGAGCCTGCGCAGCATACAGCTCGCACGCTTCCCGGTGAGCTTGCGCACTCGAGGACAGCTTGCACGCCTCTCGGTCAGCCTGCGCACCGGATGGCACTCGCACGCCTCCCCTTCAGTCAAGGTCAAGCAGCTGTCCGCATGACACCTCCTACAGCCATTAAAACCAAGACACGTGGCGTCACATGAATGGTTAACAGAATTTTGGATTTACTAGAATTTAAAAACCAGGCATCTCAATGTTTTGCCGGCAATCAACGGTGCCCTGGTGTTTGAAATTCATGCCCATTTCTTGCATGGGACCTAAGCATGCACCCAAGGACACAGATTTAAATTTTCAACCAATTTATATGCACTTGATCATGTGCATGTAGTTCAAATTTGAATTATGCACACAAATGCATAAAAATGTCCAAACAAACCCCGAAAATTCACAAAAATTCACACAACACTCCTGTTATTCGATGTTGACACGAGAAAAAAATTTGAAATTAATAAGAGGCAATGGATATCATTTCGTCCCCAAAGGTGGGACGTTCCCTATCGAAAACCATCATGGTTGTTGTGAGAAGCTCCGGTTTGCGAGAAGCATATACCCAAACCTGCCCCAAATGGGATAAAATTTGTACCACGGCATGTTGATGCCGCTCCATCATAGCATGCCAAGTTTCATGAATTTCAGACGAGTTTTGGATTTACTAGAATTTAAAAACCAGGCATCTCAATGTTTTGCCGGCAATCAACGGTGCCCTGGTGTTCGAAATTCATTCCCATTTCTTGCATGGGACCTAAGCATGCACCCGAGGACACATATTTGATTTTTCAACCAATTTATATGCACTGGAGCATGTGCATGTAGTTCAAATTTGAATTATGCACATAAATGCATTGAAAACTCAGTTAATGCATAAAAATGTCCAAACGAACCCCGAAAAATCACAAAAATTCACACAACACTCCTGTTGCTCTATGTTGACATGAGAAAAAAAATGAAATCAATAAGAGGCAATGGATATCGTTTCGTCCCCAAAGGTGGAACGTTCCCTACCGAAAACCATCATGCTTATTGTGAGAAGCTTCGGTTTGCGAGAAGCATATACCCAAACCTGCCCCAAATGAGACAAAATTTGTACCACGGCATGTTGATGCCGCTCCATGATAGCATGCCAAGTTTCATGAAATTTCAGACGAGTTTCGGATTTACTAGAATTTAAAACCAGACATCTCAATGTTTCAAATTCATTCCCATTTCTTGCATGGGACCTAAGCATGCACACAAGGATACAAATTTGATTTTTCAACCAATTTATATGCACTGGAGCATGTGCATGTAGTTCAAATTTGAATTATGCACATAAATGCATTGAAAACTCAGTTAATGCATAAAAATGTCCAAACGAACCCCGAAAAATCACAAAAATTCACACAACACTCCTGTTGCTCTATGTTGACATGAGAAAAAAAATGAAATCAATAAGAGGCAATGGATATCGTTTCGTCCCCAAAGGTGGAACGTTCCCTACCGAAAACCATCATGCTTATTGTGAGAAGCTTCGGTTTGCGAGAAGCATATACCCAAACCTGCCCCAAATGAGACAAAATTTGTACCACGGCATGTTGATGCCGCTCCATGATAGCATGCCAAGTTTCATGAAATTTCAGACGAGTTTCGGATTTACTAGAATTTAAAACCAGACATCTCAATGTTTCAAATTCATTCCCATTTCTTGCATGGGACCTAAGCATGCACACAAGGATACAAATTTGATTTTTCAACCAATTTATATGCACTGGAGCATGTGCATGTAGTTCAAATTTGAATTATGCACATAAATGCATTGAAAACTCAGTTAATGCATAAAAATGTCCAAACGGACCCCAAAAAATCACAAAAATTCGCACAACACTCATGTTGTTCTATGTTGACACTTGAAATTTTTTGAAAGCAATAAGTGGCAACGGATATCATTTCGTCCCCAAAGGTGGGACATTCCCTACCGAAAATCATCATGCTTGTTCTGAGAAGCTTCGGTTTGTGAGAAGCATATACCCAAATCTGCCCCCAAATGGGACAAAATTTGTACCACAAGATGTTGATGCCGCTCCATGATAGCATGCCAAGTTTCATGAATTTCAGACGAGTTTTGGATTCACTAGAATTTAAAAACCAGGCATCTCAATGTTTTACTGGCAATCAACGGTGCCCTGGTGTTTCAAATTCATTCCTATTTCTTGCATGGGACCTAAGCATGCACACAAGGAAACGGATTTGCTATTTCAACAAATTTATATGCACTGGAGCATGTGCATGTAGTTCAAATTTTATTTATGCACATAAATGCATTGAAAACTCAGTTAATGCATAAAAATGACCAAACGAACCCCGAAAAATCACAAAAATTCGCACAACACTCCTGTTGTTTTATGTTGACACTCGAATTTTTTTGAAAGCAATAAGAGGCAATGGATATCGTTTCGTCCCCAAAGGTGGGGTGTTCCCTACCAAAAACCATCATGCTTGTTGTGAGAAGCTCTGGTTTGTGAGAAGCATATACCCAAACCTGCCCCAAATGGGACAAAATTTGTACCACGGCATGCTGATGCCGCTCCATTATAGCATGCCAAGTTTCATGAATTTCAGACGAGTTTTGAATTTACTAGAATTTAAAAACCAGGCATCTCAATGTTTGCCGGCAATCAATGGTGCCCTGGTGTTTCAAATTCATTCCCATTTCTTACATGGGACCTAATTAAGCATGCACACAAGGACACCCATTTGATTTTTCAACCAATTTATATGCACTGGAGCATGTGCATGTAGTTCAAATTTGAATTATGCACATAAATGCATTGAAAACCTAGTTAATGCATAAAAATGTCCAAACGAACCCCAAAAAATCACAAAAATTCGCACAACACTCCTGTTGTTCTATGTTGACACTCAAAAAAAAATTGAAAGCAATAAGAGGCAACGGATATCGTTTCGTCCCCAAAGGTGGCACCATCCCTACCGAAACCATCACGCTTGTTGTGAGAAGCTCTGGTTTGTGAGAAGCTTATACCCAAACCTGCCCCAAATGGGACAAAATTTGTTGCACGACATGTTGATGCCGCTACATGATAGAATGCCAAGTTTCATGAATTTCATACGAATTTTGGATTTACTAGAATTTAAAAACCAGGCATCTCAATGTTTTGCGGCCGAGTGACGATGGCATGGTGTTTGAAATTCATTCCCATTTCTTGCATGGGACCTAAGAATGCAACCAAGGACACATATTTGATTTTTAAATAAGTTTATATGCACTCGAGCATGTGCATGTAGTTCAAATTTGAATTATGCGCATAAAATGCCTGGAAACCCCAGTTAATGTATAAAAATGTACAAACGAACCCTGAATCAGTCCAATTTTTTGACGACACACCTATAGTTGCATGTTCAGTGCAGATAAAAGTTGTAACAATTCAAACACCATCCTTTGTAGTTGTGACCCCATTACGTAATTCAAATGATCAAGATGATAAATCAAGTAGATCGCACATAGTTAATTATCACCAACCGTGTGAGATGCAGCAAAAAATATCTTGGAGCACCGTCGGTCTGATGGCACTTTGAGCGCCAGCTTTTTGGCTGAAGCGATTCCAAATTTTCGGCTTCTACGGAAATATCTACCTCCCCGCCCTCTCCCCCTTACCAAAAGCCACATTTCCCCTCTTTCCTCCTTCCTTTCCAAGTTGAAACCTTCACTCCTTGCTTGCAGCGCCGCCGCCTCCTCGCCGGCGACCCTCCTTCACGCTGCTCGGCCTCGTCTATCTAGGCAGGTAATCCACACCCGAACCCCATCCTCCTCCTCCTTCCACATCCCACATGTCCTGACCACCGGTGCGACACCTTCCACCCAAATCACCGACCCCTCCACCAAATAAGCGCCGGCCTAAGCCATGGTGCATGCAGTATAGCCAGGACCTCAAGGAGCATTTGGTAGAGGAGAAGCAAATCGCGGCCGCATGCGCAGATGAGGTCACAATGGATGACATTCGTGCCGACCCCCAGATCTTGAAGGAGCACCTTGCCATTTGCTAGCTACGTCATTTATGCATGCTCGGTTTACCCATTGCGTGTGTTGCTCCTGCCTTTCCTTCACAAATTCTAGTGAATTGTGCTATCTAATTTTACCATGCAATCTGTTGCTCTAGTGTATATGTTCTATATGTCGTGCAGTGTGGTGCTCACTTATTAACTGTTTTGTTAATTAGTTGTCGTCTTCAGTTAATTGTTTGGTTCAATTCTGCAGATGTGATGTTCAACTCTTCAGGCTGCAATTTTGTATTGTCTTTCACGTGAGAAATAAATAGAATTTATCTTTACAAAATTGTGGGTGCATTCTATTATTGTATACCACGTGAGGAATAAATTGAATTTGGCTGTAGTAAATACATGAGAAACAAATACAATTGCTACAATTGGCTATAGTTAACTGTTTGGTTAACTGTCTGATCTTCTATTAGGAGTATGTTATATTGTGCAATGTGGTGCTCAGTTAATGTTTGGTTCATTTGTTGTGGTGTTTAATTAACTGCTTGGTTCAATGTTATATTGTGCAATGTGGTGCTCAGTTAATGTTTGGTTCATTTGTTGTGGTGTTTAGTTAACTGCTTGGTTCAATTCTGCAATGCAATGTCCAATTGTCGTGGGTAGAATTTTGTATTGTTGTGCATGTGAGGAATAAATCGAATTTGGCTACACTTAATAAATGGGAAACATATACAAGTCCTATATTTCCTACCCCCTTCGTACCATAATGTAAGACATTTTTTCGCACTACACTAGTGTCAAAAAATGTCTTACATTATGGGACGGAGGGAGTAGTTCTTAATCATGCTTGGTTTGGATAAATGGATTTTCCTTGTGGCTTGAATTAATCTGATGGATCTGCAATGTGATTATTTTTCATCAACCCTTACTTAACCTGATGACTAAGTACCTTATATGTGTTGCAAGGAAACAATGGGAAGCACCGAGGTTTACAATCGAGGTTAGCACGTGCATGGTCTGTTGTCTAATAGCACATTATTGTGCAATTGCAGGAACCATTCTAATATTTAGGTTTTTAACAATTTGGTCTTGCACATGTAGGTCCTGCTGTCAGAGGTTTTGACCCACTATTCGACCATTTTTGCATATGGGGAAATGAGTTGTCCATGAATATCAGTCAAGTCAAGAAACTCAGAAAGATTGTTAGGATAAAGAAATTAGCGACAAAAAACAACAAGATCTTTGTCTGCACAATGAAGAAGACATCAGTTCACTACAGGATGGTACCAACTATTATACCTTGCCTTTTTTATTCCTTTGCCCCATTTCCAATATAGAGAATATATTTATGCACATCCTTGTTTTCAGGCCTTTCCAAAGAAGTTCACTGATGATTACCTCTCAAACCACCTGTATAGTCAGGAGGCGAGGAAGGTATTCATACAACACCCACGGTTCAATATTGAAGTGTTCCTGAAGAGGACGAAGGATGGACGTCAATCATCCACAGGCACTGGCCTAAAGTTACAAAGACCTTCAACATCAATAAAGGCTCAATATTTGCCTTCTGCTTCAGTGGTTTTCCAGATGAGATACATATATCTATGTACCATCTATGATGCTAATTTCGAAAGGTTATAGATGTTGCATGTGAAACTTGGTCCTGGTGTAGTTGTGTAATGGGGTAGCTGAGTGCTGAAGCTATATGATGTTGTACTCTGATGTATTTCAATTATGAAAATGAAATATATTGGGTGCTTAATATGAACTGTCAATTAGATTAATAAATGGATTATGAATAATCGGATAATTAGCCCGCTAGTGGCGAATTAACCTGCTAATTGGGTTTTGCTATTGCAAACGGTTGTTAAAAAAAATAATGTGGGCGATGACCTCAGGTAACGCACACAGTTTCTAGGAATAAACCGTGTTGGATCAATGAACAATCACACACGACTTTCTCTTGAAAACTGTTTGCGTTAGGCCACCTTGCGCAAACGTTTACCACATGAAAACTGTGTGTGATGGACAACCTTTGCCACACAGTTTCTTCCACGGACCGTGTGTGATATATTCAATAACGCAAGCAATTTAATGGGAAAAATTGTGGGTGATGTACCTGTGAACGAAAACCTTTTCCTTTGAGCGACTGTGTGGGATGTACATACGAACGGAAATGTTTAGCAGGGACTGACTGTGTGGGATGTACTTGCGACTGGAAACAATTTCGCAGTATGATTGTATTTTTTTAGCTCTACTATACGTATTTCCGTATTTGAGCGCTCGCCGGTCGCACACGACCTCATTTTTCCGAACATGTGTGCCAGGAGGGCATATCCCCGACGGTTTCTGGGTCGTGTGGGAAGGACCCCCCTATCGCCCACACTCACTTGGCGACGGTTCCAGATGCCGTCGCGGAAAGGGGTTTTAAACCGTTTGTTTAGGAGCTCACTGTACTAGTGTAGTTTTGTAATTCTTTATTGTCTAAAAGTATTTATATAATAGTTTTCACTACTGTTTTATTCATCTCACAGTTTTTATCATTTTATAAAAGTATGGTTCCTTCACCACCATTACCTATGCAATATTTGGCACAACCCGAACATTTAGTTTTAATATTTGAATTTTTTTATTGTTTGCCTTTATTTTGGAGTTGAATTTGAATCAGTTTCGAACTAACGTGAGATTAGCAACAGTAATCGAGGTGACATGGCATCATTAGCAGAGGTTACTGCAGCTTGATTATCCGGGTGTCACAGTCCTCTCTATAGTGGCTAGCGTTGCCATGATTTGCAGATCCGGCGTCCCCTTGGGTGGTTTCTCTCTGGCATGGTTGTTAGCCATGTTGTTGAGTACCCGACTCTTCTCTACAGCATCTTATTTCGCTCTCGTGATGCACGCTGCTATGGCTTGGCTAAGTGCTGTTTCATACTCTTCGATTGCCCCAGGTGGCTTTCCCTCTTTGCTGGGTTTCCGCGGGCGGCGACGTTGTATCTGGCGTGGTGTTCTTTTGGCTTCGTGCAGGTCAGGCGACGTGTTCTATTCGAGTGGCCGTGAAGTTGGCTCCTATTCTAGCTCTTGAGTTAGCGTCTCTCTTACCGATGGTGTGATGTCCTCGAGCCAGGGCAAGAGGGCAGGGGCCCTATTCGGCGTCTGAGGAGCACTACAAAAAAAAATACACTTCCATGATGATACGTGTTTGTCACAGTAGGTCGCATTTTCTGTCATGCATGTACACCCATGACAAATTTATGACAGAATCAAGATAGTCATAACTGTGCTGTCGTAGAAGTGTTCCATGACATTGGCAAAATTATCATCAGGGAAGTGTCCACTTCCATGACGATAAATCGCGCGTCATAGAAGAGCTTTCTCAAGGGTGACCGACACGTGGCATCCACCATAACGGAACGCCGTTAAGCTCTCGGGTCAGATTTTGGATCCAATAACCCGTTAACAGCCATGACCAATGCCGATTTTCCACGTGTAAAATTCTCATTGGCTAACGGATCCGCGGGTCAGCTCCACGTTGGCATAGGTGTCACTCCTCCAATGGTCGAGAGGGGCCTATGATATGTTGACACGTGGACCGGCCCAAAAGTGGCCCACAAAGATTAAATGGGCCGGCCCAACCGAAGGCCCATAAGATTTAGCGGACCATAATGGGCCGGCCCAGCTAAAGGCCCACACGATTTTGCAGACCATAATGGGCCGGTGCAGCTAAAGGCCCAGAAGATTTTGCGGACCACAATGGGCCGGCCCAGCTGATGAAGCTATGTACCTAGGGTAGGGGCACGGACCCGTCCAAAGAGCCCTACCCAAGGACATCCCTAGAAGAAATCACCTATCAATCGACTTGAAGGTACCCCACTCGACAGGTTCAAGACACTCGACCAAGAAGCTACCACTCGACCATGAAGCTAATCACTCGACTGCCAGGAGACCTACAGTCACTCCGTAGGCAAACGGTCAGCTGTTAAGTAGTCTTCATGGTCATCATAGCACTTTATTAGAGGCGTTACCAGTAACGCCCAATCTTAAATGTACCTTAAACCCTGCATTACTGAGGGCAGGAGGGGGCCGGCAAACTCTATATAAGCCACCCCCTCCTCAGTATGAAGGGTTCGCACCCCTGTAATCCATACACGCATAATCCAGTCGACCGCCTCCGGGCTCCGAGACGTAGGGCTATTACTTCCTCCGAGAAGGGCCTGAACTCGTAAACCTTGCGTGTAACAACTTCCCAATAGCTAGGATCTAGCCTCTCCATACTCACCCCCCTACATCACTGTCAGAGTCGGAACCATGACAGTTGGCGCCCACCGTGGGGCCGGAATCTTAGCACTTAGTTGGAGAAGTTGCAATCTTTTCTGATCCCTTTGATCATGGTTTCTTGCGGAGTTTTGGTGGAGGGCCGCGAGATCCGTCTCGGCGCGCTCACCTTCATCGCCGATGACTCCGCCTGGCTTCAGGAGGCACCACTCAACATCGACGCGCTCCCCGTCCGCGGAGCGACGCACTTCCGCGCATGCATTCGTGGAGTCCTCCTGCGGCAATCGTCGACCCAGTATCGGTCGACCCCTGCGTCGTCTCCCCGCCCTGTCTCCCACCAGCGCAAGCGCTCCGGTTGGTCGAGACTTCAGCGGTGGGTGAGGCACGCCGTGGCCTGCCAGTCGGCAGCCCCACAAGTTGCGGCAATCGAGCCCGTCGAGTCCCTCTATGGCTTGTTCGACTGGCTCCGTGGGGACCGCATCCGAGTGCGACAGCAGCGACCCAGCGGCTGAGGTTCTGGCGGTCGATGGAGCACACAGTCCCCCCGGTTTCCCTCGCGCTGACGGAGCTACGGGCGGAGGCGACCCGTCGCGTCCCCACGATGAGTATCTGCCCGAACCTCTCACGTCGTTACAGCGAGAGGAGCTTCGCCGCTGGAACATGGACGCACTCCACACTCCTATTGTCGGAGAAACCCCCGAGGCCCGGGCCTTGGAGGACGTGCGCCTTGCTAACCTGGCCGAGCGCACTCGACTGGAGAATCTCCAGCGAATACTCGACGAGCAAGCGCGTCAGCGGGCTCCCGAGTCCAGTCGACGTCCGCTAGCTCCCGAGTCCAGTCGGCGCCGGCTCTTCTCACCGCCTCAGGTATATCGAACCCCAGTTCAGAATTTGGCCGCTGCAGCCCGTATAGCAAAATCAATTCAGCCATCCCAGTCAGAGGCAGGCAGGGGCTTGTTGCAGATCAGAGCATTGCTCCGGGCAGCAGGAAACCAGAATTCCGCCGTTTCTCAGTCGCGGGATAGGATCCACAGTCGATCCGTTGCAGCAGACACAGTCCAGTCGGCCCACAGCCCGAGATCGCCCCCGAGGCGTGAGGGACGTGATGACCGGCATGATCAGTACAGGAGGAATGAGCAGTATGATCATCGATTCGGTCGAGATGATCGACGTCGAGTGCCAACCCCTCCCCCGAGGAGCGGGTCATATGCGCCTCGACGGCAAGATGACAGACGCCCTCACAGTGTTGGGCAGAGGATTTCAGTCGACCCCAGATGCCCAGGCTTTGATGCGAGGTCTATCCTCGTTCAAGGTTTGGTCGACAGGAACAGGGCTCATCGAGAGGGCCACAACAGAGATGCGCCTACCAGCAGCAGCAGAGTACGTGTTTCAGGGCCAGAGTGCTTCAGTCGAGCCATCAGGGCCGCAGTGATTCCTCCCAATTTTAGGCTGGCAACTGGAGTCAGCAAGTTCACCGGCGAGTCCAAGCCTGACACTTGGCTCGAAGATTACCGAGTGGCTGTACAGATTGGCGGTGGCAATGATGAAGTGGCCATGAAGCATTTGCCTCTTATGTTGGAGGGCTCAGCCAGAGCATGGTTGAATCAGTTGGCACCTAGCAGCATCTACACTTGGGAGGAACTCTCCCGAGTGTTTGTTACGACCTTTGAAGGAACATTCAAATGACCTGCAGGCCTCACAGAGTTACGGTCTTGCGTGCAGAAGCCGAATGAAACACTGGGGGATTACATCCATAGGTGGATCACGCTGCACCACACAGTTGAGAACGTGCCAGACCATCAAGCAGTTTGCGCTTTCAAAGAGGGCGTTAAATACAGAGAGTTGAATCTGAAGTTCGGTCGAACTGGAGAGATGTCTCTGAATCGGATGATGGAGATCGCCACCAAGTATGCTAATGGTGAAGACGAAGACCGACTCCGAAGCGGCAAGCTCAAAGCAGTCGCCCAAGAAACTGGAGGAAACTCCACTCGGAAACAGAAGCGGAAGGCCGAGCCAGCTGCTCCCGGGGAGGCCCTGGCCGTTGCCCAGGGAAACTACAAGGGGAAACCCAAGGGCACCTGGAAGCCCAAGAAGGTCAAAGATCAAGACGGGAATGATGTTTTGGACTTACCGTGTCACATCCACACCAAGAAAGACGAAGAGGGTAATTTTATTTACCCAAAGCATACCACTCGACAGTGCCGGCTCCTGATCCAGCAGTTCCAGGGCAAGCAGCCCAAAGATAAGGAAAAAGAGCCAGACAGGATTGAAGACAAAGAAGACAGTGATGATGGATACCCCCAGATCAATTCCACCCTGATGATTTTTGCTGATGTTGAGAGCAAGAGTCGACTGAAAGTCATTAACCGTGAGGTGAACATGGTTGCCCCGGCAACACCCAATTACCCGAAGTGGTCGTAGACTACCATCACATTCGACCAGTCGGATCACCCGATGCACATTGCCACCCCTGGGAGGCAAGCTTTGGTGGTCGACCCAGTTGTCGAAGGCACTCGACTGACCAAAGTATTGATGGACGGCGGCAGTGGCCTGAACATACTGTACTCTGAGACTTTGAAAGGGATGGGCATTCCGATGTCCAGACTTAGTACCAGCAACATGAGCTTCCATGGAGTCATTCCTGGGAAGAAAGCCGAGTTGCTCGGCCAGATTGCTCTTGATGTAGTTTTCGGTGATTCAAAGAATTACCGCAAGGAAAGGTTGACATTTGAAGTTGTGGACTTCCAGAGTGCCTATCATGCCATTTTGGGTAGGCCAGCTTACGCACGCTTCATGGCTCGACCATGTTACGTGTATCTCAAACTGAAGATGCCTGGCCCCAAAGGTGTGATCACTGTTACTGGCAGCCGAAAGAAAGCAGAAGAATGATTTCAGAAAGGCTCAAAGATCGCTGACGCTCAGATGGTAGTAGTCGAGCTGAAAGAGTACCAAAAGACTGCCGATCCGAGTGAATTGCTGCGAGCCAAGAAGCCCGCCTCAGAATCAGCTTTTCAGTTGGCTGGCGAAACAAAGACAGTCCACATTCACCCGACCGACCCCGACGCTGCTCCGACTCACATCTCGACGACGCTCGACTCCAAATAGGAAGAAGCGCTCATCCAGCTCCTCCGTGAGAACTGGGATATCTTCGCATGGAAACCCTCTGACATGCCTGGAGTTCCCAGAGAGCTAGCTGAGCACCGTCTACGAGTCGACCCAAAATTCAAGTCTGTGAAGGAACATCTTCGACGGCCCGCCGTCCAGAAGAAGCAAGCCATTGGCGAGGAAGTGGCTCGGCTCTTAGCAGCAGAGTTCATCCGAGAGATTTACCACTCCGAGTGGCTCGCCAATGTCGTCATGGTCCCCAAAAAGGACAAGTCGCTCCGCATGTGCATTGACTTCAAGCATATCAATCGGGCCTGCCCGAAAGATCATTTTCCCCTCCCTCGCATCGACCAAATAGTCAACTCGACTGCGGGGTGCGAGAGACTGTCTTTCCTAGACGCCTATTCCGGGTACCATCAGATCCGTCTGTATGGGCCCGACGAGATCAAAACAGCTTTCATCACTCCATTCGGGTGCTTCTGTTATGTCACCATGCCGTTCGGCCTCAAGAACGCCGGAGCCACGTTCATGAGAATGATTCAGAAGTGTTTACTCACTCAAATCAGTCGGAATGTGGAGGCATACATGGACGATATCGTGGTCAAGTCCCGAAAAGGTTCCGACCTGCGGGCTGACCTTGCTGAAACCTTTGCCAATCTCAGGAGGTATGATATCAAGCTCAATCCATCAAAGTGCACATTCGGAGTTCCAGGTGGAAAGTTACTCGGTTTTCTCGTTTCCGAATGAGGGATCAACGCCAATCCTGAGAAAATTGGCACCATACTCCGGATGAAGCGTCCTGTACGCGTGCACGATGTCCAAAAGCTTACAGGCTGCTTGGCCGCTTTAAGTCGATTCATTTCTCGTCTCGGTGAAAAGGCGTTGCCTCTTTACCGACTGATGAAGAAGTCTGACAAATTCGAGTGGACTCCAGAAGCTGATGCAGCGTTTGCAGATCTCAAAGCTCTGCTCTCCACCCAGCCGGTGCTTGCTGCCCCAATCAGCAAAGAACCTTTGCTGCTTTACATTGCAGCCACAGGACAAGTTGTCAGCACAGTACTTACGGTCGAGCGGGAAGAGGAAGGAAAGGCCTTCAGAGTTCAGCGCCCAGTCTATTACGTGTCTGAAGTTTTGACCCCTTCAAAACAAAGATACCCCCATCACCAGAAGCTTGTATATGGGATTTACATGACCACAAAGAAGGTTGCACATTACTTCTCTGACCACTCCATTACAGTCGTCAGCGACGCCCCACTGTCAGAGATTCTGCACAACAGAGATGCAACTAGTCGAGTGGCCAAGTGGGCGATTGAACTCCTTCCCTTAGATATCAAGTTCGAGGCAAAGAAGGCTATCAAGTCCCAAGCAATCGCAGATTTCATCGCCGAGTGGATTGAACAGCAACTTCCGACTCAAGTTCACTCGGAGCACTGGACCATGTTCTTCGATGGATCTAAGATGCTTAATGGTTCCGGCGCGGGAGTAGTCTTAGTCTCCCCCCGAGGAGATAAGCTCAGATATGTTCTCCAGATTCACTTTGATTCCTCCAATAATGAAGCAGAGTATGAAGCACTTTTGTATGGGTTGCGCATGGCCATTTCACTCGGCGTCCGTCGCCTCATGGTCTATGGCGATTCAGATTTAGTGGTTAATCAAGTGATGAAGGAGTGGGACGTCAGAAGTGCGGCTATGACCGTTACTGCAATCCAGTAAGAAAGCTAGAAAAGAAATTTGAGGGGTTGGAGCTTCATCACATTCCCCGACTGAAAAATCAGGCAGCTGATGATCTGGCAAAGATAGGCTCCAAGAGGGAAGCCATTCCCAGCAACGTGTTCCTGGAACACATCCACTCGCCGTCAGTTCCGTGGGGATTAAGGACCACCCCTAACCGGTCGACTGGAAGAACCCCATTCTTTCTTGTTTATGGAGCCGAAGGCGTTCTGCCAAGTGATCTCCTTCACAACGCTCCCCGAGTCGAGCTTTACACCGAAGATGAAGCAGAACAGGCTCGGCAAGATGCAGTAGACCTCCTGGAAGAAGAAAGAGAGATGGCCATGATCAGATCGACCATTTATCAGCAAGACTTGCATCGATTCCATGCCCGGCATGTGAAGAGTCGAGCCTTCCAAGAAGGAGATTTGGTCCTCCGAGTGGATCAACAGAAACCACACAAGCTTGCTCCTACTTGGGAAGGCCCCTTCATCATCACCAGAGTCCTCCACAACGGAGCGTATCACCTCTACAATGTTGATCGCCAGATCGACGAGCCGCGAGCTTGGAATGCGGAGCTGCTCCGCCACTTTTACACTTAAGTTCCTTCCTATAAAGATGTAATAAGAGAAACTTCCGCAGTTCATTTTTATCAAAGACAAGAGTGTTCCAATGATTGCTGTCACTTTTGTTTACATACGAAAACCCCCAGTGTGTGACTTAGCCGCGAATCCGTTTCGCCTAAGTTCAAAAAAAATCCTACCGAGTGGAGAGCAAACCTCCCACTCGGGGGCTTAGCTGCAGTCCAGCACTCGCCTAAGTTCTCCTACGAAGAGACTTAGCTGCAGTCAGCACTCGCCTAAGTTTGAAAAATCCTACCGAGTGGAGAGCAAACCTCCCACTCGGGGGCTTAGCTGCAGTCCAGCACTCGCCTAAGTTCTCCTACGAAGAGACTTAGCTGCAGTCAGCACTCGCCTAAGTTTGAAAAATCCTACCGAGTGGAGAGCAAACCTCCCACTCGGGGGCTTAGCTGCAGTCCAGCACTCGCCTAAGTTCTCCTACGAAGAGACTTAGCTGCAGTCAGCACTCGCCTAAGTTTGAAAAATCCTACCAAGTGGAGAGCAAACCTCCCACTCGGGGGCTTAGCTGCAGTCCAGCACTCGCCTAAGTTCTCCTACAAAGAGACTTAGCTGCAGTCAGCACTCGCCTAAGTTTGAAAAATCCTACTGAGTGGAGAGCAAACCTCCCACCCGGGGGGCTTAGTTGCAGTCCAGCACTCGCCTAAGTTCTCCTACGAAGAGACTTAGCTACAGTCAGCACTCGCCTAAATTTTAAAAATCCTACCAAGTGGAGAGCAAACCTCCCACTCGGGGGCTTAGCTGCAGTCCAGCACTCGCCTAAGTTCTCCTACAAAGAGACTTAGCTGTAGTCAGCACTCGCCTAAGTTTGAAAAATCCTACCGAGTGGAGAGCAAACCTCCCACTCGGGGGGCTTAGCTGCAGTCCAGCACTCACCTAAGTTCTCCTACGAAGAGACTTAGCTGCAGTCAGCACTCGCCTAAATTTGAAATCCTACCGAGCAAGAGCAAACCTCCCGCTCGGAGGCTTAGCTGCAGCCCAGCGCTCGCCTAAGTATGAAACACATCTCATTTCCCAAGGACGACGAGGGGCAGGTCGACTGCCACCTTCTCCTGGAGAGCTTCGCCACAAATACAATGTGCGCTCCGTCCCACCCCACAGCAACAGGGTGTGGGTCGACCGCCACCTCCTCCTGGAGAGCTTCGCCACAAATACAATGTGCGCTCCGTCCCACTCTGCAGTAACAGGGTGTAGATCGACTACTACCTTCTCCTTCGGAGCTGCACCACAGACACAAAGTTATTTCGAGTGAAGACCAAGTTCCACTCGACGGGTCATCCACAAAGAGATTCAACGACAAATCAAGTTCAAATAAAGCCTAAAAGGTCCCAGAGACCTCAGATCAAAGTACTCGAGCCCCCGGCTTGGCAGAGTTTAACGGATTACAAAATACACTCGGCATTCCGAGGCAAGTTTTTTCATTCCTCAGGAGGAGGAGGACTGGCAGGGGCGACAAACTCATCCAAGTCGATCCCATCTGCGATACGGTTAGCAGCAGCAATAAATGTCTCCATGAAGTCCTGGAAATTGTGCTTCCTCATGTTGGCGAATTGGATGGCGGTCAGCTTCTCCTCCCGCACCTCCTTGCAATGGACGCGGACCAGAGACAGAGCCACGTCAGCGCCACACCGAGCTGAAGACTTCTTCCACTCCTGCACTCGGTCAGGGATTCCGTTTAGTCGAGTCATCAGAGACTCGAGATCATTCTGGAGCGTAGACTCTGGCCAAAGCGTCGGGTCGATCCGCGTCATGGCAACCTTCAGTCGAGCCAAGTAATCCACGACGCCGTCAACACGAGATTCCAGTCGGAGCAGGTTCATGGCAGCTTCATCTTTCACCGGAGAGTTGATTGGATCCAAACCTGTTTCGATCCACCCAGTCTCCTCTTCAAAGTTCTGGCAAAGTTCTGCATACATGACCCAAGGATAAGTCAAATTTTGTAAAACTGAGTCGACACAAAAAAACAGTCGGAATTGAATGTGCACCTTCGAGCCTGATGTACAACTTCTTGGCAAAACTCCTCAAGTAGCCCTCCAGGTCGTCCCTCCTACGAGCGATGCCTTCCATCTTCTCGCCCAAGAGGAGGTTCTCCTTCTTCCAATTTGCAGTCAACCTGTTGGCTTCATTCAGAGCGGTCTGCAACCTGGTATTCTCTTTTTCCAATTGGTCGACCGAAGCCAGCTTCTGTGTGGCCAGAGCAGTCTTGTCATCAGCCTCCTTACGGGCAGCAGCCAAGTCCTGATCCTTCTTCGCCAGAGCTTCTTTCAGTTTTTCTGCAAAAAATGATGATTGAGTCGGAGAAAGCGAAAAGATACTCAAGCCTAAAAACTAACCAGTCGACAAAGGCGTCTTACCTGCGACGCCGTCTCTGACCTTCTGCAGCTCTGTCCTGGCCAGCTCCAAATCAAGGTTCATTTGAATTTGCTGCTTCTCCAAGTCAGCCAAGCGGGTTCGAAGATCACAAGATTTCTGAAGTCAAAGGGGAGGAGTTACAATTTCAGTAAAAAAAAGCAACAAAGGCAATAAATACTAAGACTACGGTCGACTGCCAGCAGTCCACCATAGTCTCGGGGACTACACCCAGTGGGTGCACTTAGCGTGCCCCCACCGGTTCCTATCCCACCCGACCGACCCCTGAAGTCGAGTCCAAGACAAGTTGCTTCCGAGCAGCTAAGAGACAATAATGGAGATTCTTCAAAGGACATATCGAAACAGACCAACTGTTGAAGTCGACTGACCTGGACATTGCTCTGAAGAGCCGAGCTTGCGTCATAAGCCGCCTGGCAAGCCTCCCGAGCCACTTTCACCTGTTCCATCATGATTCCAGCCTGGCGTACAGCCTCCTTCGCAGCAGCCGCTTGGTCCTCAGGGACGGGGTACGTAGCAAAAAGCGAAGACAGATCCGCAGTCGACGCTGAAGGCCGCACACTCGTCAGAGGAACAGCGAAAGTCACGGAAGCCCGAGTGGGTTCGCCATCGTCCCGAACTACGGCCTCAGGCGCCGGAGTGGATTGCGGAGTCTTGCCAGCCAATGCCTTCTTCTTCCTCTTCACCCTCAGTGGTTCGTTGTCGTCGTCGTCCGGGAGGTCAATAACATGAGGAGGAGCTGCAAGGAAAACATTCAATCGACCAGAGTCGCAATAAAGTTTCAGTCAACTCGAAAGCAGGACGTCAGTGATCGTACCAGGGTTGGAGGTGACAGCGTCCTCCATCTCTTGGTCGTCGTTCCTGGCGGAGACCTCAGAAGTTGCACCACTGCAAATCTCGAAAGTTAGTCAGTTGGCCCAGTGAATCGACCAAGGATCCGTCCACAGTCGACAAAGGAAAGCAAGTGTTATTGTTACCCGAAAATGGTGGGAACAGCTATCTTCATCTTGGGCAAGGCGTTGGGCGGCTTGGATGGCGTCGCTCGTGGGTGCTTGGGAGCCTTCCCGGTCGGCGGAGGAGAAGAAGTCCGAGGGCGTTTCGACGACTGCCCAACAGGAGCAGTCGCCTTGCCACGTTCCTGCGCTGGATCGTGGGTGAGCTTGGATCGCCCCTCCGGGCGGGAGGGTTCAGCCTCCTCCTCTTCGCTGGAGAAGATGTCGTCGCCTTCCTCTCCCTCACCGTCGGACTCCCACTCGCCCTGGTCGTCCCCGCTCTCGCCTCCGCTCCCCTCACCTTCCTCAGTCGACCCTTGTGCCCCGTTGGGTGTCGAGTACATCTCAGTGGTCGCCTGGAAGACAACAGACAGGACGAAAGTCAATCGACTTACCCAAAGAAGACCAATACAGAAGGCCAGATATCCGACACAAAGACATACCTAATCCACTTCATATGAGTTGTCGAGTGGAATTACCCTTCTGGATCCTCGGGGGTTGTCTTTGTTCCCCGTGATGCTTGACAGCCACCCCTCCAGCATCTCGTCGGTGACCTCCTTCGGGTGGATCCGAGTGGTGTCGTCAAGGCCAGAATATAGCCACATCGGGTGGTCTCGCGCCTGGAGCGGTTGGATGCGCCTCTGGAGAAAGACCTCTAACAGGTCCATCCCAGTCACCCCCTCACGGACAAGCTCAACCACTCGACCCGCCAATACCTTGACTTGGGCCCTTTCCTCCGGCATGACTTTCAGAGAGACAGGCTTCTCGGCTCGGTCGAGGGAAAAAGGAGGAAGACCAGTCGACTGTCCGGGGGTCGCCTGGTCCTGGCAGTAGAACCAGGTCGACTGCCAGCCGCGGACCGACTCCGGGAAGGTGATAGAGGGGAAACAGCTCTTCCCCCTCGTCTGGATCGCCAGGCCCCCGCACAGCTGGATCACTTGCGTCTTCTCATCACTTGACTTGGACTTTTTAACCGACTGAGAGCGGCAAGTAAAAATATGCTTGAAAAGCCCCCAATGCGGACGGCAACCCAGGAAGGCCTCGCACATGGAAATGAACGCGACAAGATAGACTATGGAGTTGGGGGTAAAGTGATGGAGCCGCACTCCGAAGAAATTCAAGAAGCTCCGGAAGAATGGATGGGGAGGCAGAGAAAACCCTCGGTCGATGTGGGTGGCGAGGAGCACGCACTCACCGTCGCGGGGTTGAGGTTCGATCTCCCTCCCCGGGAGACGCGCAGCCTCGTGGGGAATGGCTCCTCCCTCGACCATGTCGTCGAGATCCTCCTGCCGGAGCACCGATGGCATCCAGTCGCCCTGAATCCAACCCTTGGGCAGGGTGGTCTGGGAGGAAGATCCGCCTCGTGTAGACCTCTTTACTTTCCCCGCCGCCGCCACCTTCTTCGCGCACTCCAAAGCAGTGGTCTTGCCCTTCACCATCGTCGCCGGCGAGGTCTCACACGGGCTAACGGCGCTAGGGTACGGCCGAAGGTCACGAGAGGGCTGGCGAAGGGAGAGAAGAAGAAGGAAGAAGAAGAGAAGAGCACGGCTTGGAAACCCCGAGTCGACAACTTATAAGGGGCCGCTCCCGAGTGGCTGACTGGTAGGCCTAGGCAGTCCAGTCAAATCCCGCAGCAGACGCGCGCGCAGTACGTGGCGAGAAAGGCGACGCGAGGATTGAGGAGTTTTCGCTTTATCACTTCCGATTACTGCGGCTGCTCCCGTCCCGCGCGCTTCCCAAAATCCGAATTCCTGAGATCCGCGGGCCGCAGAACCACTTGCCAAAAACAGAGTATCCCGCTCGCACCAACACTCGGCATGTCGCAAGCAAAGATATTCACTCGACGAAAAGCCTGGAATGGATCAAGGCGACTGAAAGAGGTTGATGACGTCATCCGTGACAACTGACCCTAAACGAGGCACTCATACAGCCCCAAAGAACCGGTCGGAAAGGATCCCCAACTCTTTCCCCACTCTAACCTCGATCCATTCGGGGGCTAATGATGAAGCTATGTACCTAGGGTAGGGGCACGGACCCGTCCAAAGAGCCCTACCCAAGGACATCCCTAGAAGAAATCACCTATCAATCGACTTGAAGGTACCCCACTCGACAGGTTCAAGACACTCGACCAAGAAGCTACCACTCGACCATGAAGCTAATCACTCGACTGCCAGGAGACCTACAGTCACTCCGTAGGCAAACGATCAGCTGTTAAGTAGTCTTCATGGTCATCATAGCACTTTATTAGAGGCGTTACCAGTAACGCCCAATCTTAAATGTACCTTAAACCCTGCATTACTGAGGGCAGGAGGGGGCCGGCGAACTCTATATAAGCCACCCCCCTCCTCAGTATGAAGGGTTCGCACCCCTGTAATCCATACATGCATAATCCAGTCGACCGCCTCTGGGCTCCGAGACATAGGGCTATTACTTCCTCCGAGAAGGGCCTGAACTCGTAAACCTTGCGTGTAACAACTTCCCAATAGCTAGGATCTAGCCTCTCCATACTCACCCCCCTACATCATTGTCAGAGTCGGAACCACGACACCAGCTAAAGGCCCACTAGATTTTGCCGACCATAATGGGCCGGCCCAGCTAAAGGCCCAACATTCTTTGTCAAATCGGCCCGTCAATGGCCTGTCCTAAACTTGTCATCAACGCGGCCCATGGTCACTTCTAGCCCATTAACAGTCCGCTAAGTAATTGGGCCGAATTACGGCCCGGTGTATTTCTGGCCTGTTAAAGGTCCGAATTCATTTGGGCCCATTTACAGGCCATCAAAACTTTCAGCCCATAAACGACCGTGAAGGATTTGGGTCATATTCGGCCATGTCTGACATTCGGCCTATTAGAGGCCCGCTATAGCTTTGGGCCAATTTCGGCCTGTTGTCATTTTCGGCCTGTTAATGCCGGACGTAAGCCATGGGCCATATGTGGCCCAATGTCATATCGGGCCCATTAACGCCCCATATAAAAATGATGATAATCTAGCCCGACCGAACTTCCGGCCTGTTAAAGGCCCGTGTATTAGGTCGGCACATTTACGGCCCGTCCGAATTTCGGCCTGTTAAAGTCCAGTGGGTTATTTGGCACAATCAGGGCCCAATCTCACTTTTGGTCTATTAAAGGCCCATGTATTTTATGGGCTCGAGATATTTACACCTGTAAACGGCCTATTTTTATTGAGGGCCCAAATTATGTTTAGGCCTGTTAAAGGCCCACTATGGGCACATGCCTACCAGAAAAATATGAAAGCTTATGCTGATTTAGGCCCAGATATTTTTAGTGGGTTACATGCCAATTTTGGCCCGTAATCGTTTTTAGCCCAATTGGAATGGGCCCGACGAATGTTGGCATTTTGGGCTCCTACGAAGGTTTCGGCCGAATACATTACTAAGATAAACCTACACTATACAAAAATAGCGTTGTAATTACTGCAGCCTGAGGCAGCATCATAAATGTTGTATCACAACAAAATAAATTCCAACCATACAACAAAAGGCCTGTTGGCATAAAGTTTACAGTCCTTCCAGATAAAAGCACCATCAGATGTATAGAAGCACAGATCATTTGACCTGAGTGCTAATGTTTCAGGCTGTAGAATCTGGTGGAGCAGCACGATCTCCACCTTTTTCCGCCATTGCTCTTGAACAACGAAGTGAATGTCTGATAGTCTGGTTTCAAAACCATTCATATCTTGACGACATTTCTCAACCACTATTCTTGTTTCCAAAACAACGTCCATTAGGGATTGGACTTGTGTCTGGAGCACAGATATATCACTCTGTCTAGTAGGAAGATTTTGTTCAGTAGGCGATTTGGACGAGGTTACCTTGACAACCAACCCAGAATTACGCAGGAAGGTGCTTTTTGCACTATTAGTGGAGAGATACTGACACACTGCAGCAAGAGGTGACATTGTGCTTGTAGTAGCCTCGTCACCTTCAGGTGGTTGTGACTGTTCAATCATTTGTTCCATAGCTTCCTGAAAGTTTGAACTTGTAGATTAGTGTACCAGACAAGTTACTAATGAGACATAAACAAACAAAGTAGGTTAAACGTTTATACATAACTTATTTTGGTGAACTACTGTAATACATTAGCATGTACTGTAGTGCCAACTACATAATAAAATCACTTTCGGAACATATGTCCATGTAGCATGCCTACTGTATTGTCTATTTCCTCATATTCGTTGACATCTAAGGATAAAGAGACATGGTTTAAAGTAGGATGAACATAGTATGACATCATTCATATCATGGGCAAACAGATATAAAACAAACAAGCTATTTTATCATTGTGTGCGCACGTGAACATAACAACTAGATTACAAATCAAGACCAAAAGAATATCCTTCATCTCTTTTAAACCATGTAAGGTGAAATGATACATTAATAAAAATGTGAATAAAAGTGAACAGAGTAACTGGCATTGGCTGCAAACCAAGTAGTTAAATGAACACATCACAGTACCAATCAGTTCAAGGCAGGAGGAGTAAGGACTTACAACAGCGGCTTGAACTGGTGTGCTCATGCCCTTCATCTTGCTGGTGTGGCAATCCTTGAAGATTTGCACTGCATTCGGTTCAGGTTGTTTTTAGTCTGCACGGGATTTCCTCTGTATTTGGAACAAGTCAATATAGATACGATAATATGGCACAAAAAAGGAAGTAGCAGCTATTTACAAGAGCCTCGCAGTGTGCAATATAGCTACGAGATCCTGTGGTCTATTGGAATTTCACTTTAGAACGGTTGGTTTTGTTCTTCAAACAGTTAGCCTAGAAGAAGATACACTTGTAAGGCACATACATAAATACAAGTTCAATATGTGGTCTGATCAAATACATATAGCCTACCTGATACTTTGGATCAGACCAGTGTTTAACGAGGGCTGTCCAGTCTTCATCTGTAATATATTACACTGGAGATGTTTGGGCAATTTCATTGTTAGCCTTGCCTTCAAAGTGAGATTTTCTAAGGTGGTACCGATACTGTCGCAGAGCAGACTGAAAAACATGAGTGCATGCTTGTCTAGTTGCATCATCTTTCGGATCCAACTTGAACCTCATCTGTTGAAAAAAGAATGTGAGTCTTATTAGGAGGAAGCTAGAAAGTATGGGACAGAGCATGACAATATTACTAATTGCGATGAATAACATTACTTACGGATAAATGGTCAAGGAAGGTGTTAAACTGGGTATTGTCTTTCTCATTCCTGTACTGGATCCACGTTGGGAGGATACGTGCATGACACCTAACGGCAACGGCGACCTCTGATACTAACTTGGCTGACTCTGTAGCATCACGTGGACTTTTTAAACCTGCCTCAAAATGGTTCTCCATTCTTCCTCCTTTAGATTTTGTTAATTTGTCAAGCATTATCCCTGATGTCTGTTTCCGCTTGCGTTGTGGTGCTAGTTTAACAACGAATATGGAAAGTGTTAGTGTACATCAAACTGTGAGAGTACATATAAAGGAGCATGCAACTGCAACTTGACTCGGTCAGGTACCTGTTGATGCTCATGAGGTTCATCTGATCTTGCCAAGTCCTGTTGTGTCAGTAGTGCTTCGGAAGTAGTGTTAGGTGTGAAGGCAGCTTGGGAACTGATCAGTTCCCGAGCAAACGAACGAGTAACTGGTTGAGATGCTGGTACAGTTGAAGCGGATGCTGCAGCTTGTGGAGCAGGTGATACTGTGTTTGTAGATTTAGCTGGTGGACTTGGACCTTCTACTGCACTATAAGTACCAGCAGAATCTCGATGGCAGAACCTTTTCCATTTCACCCGACGAGTAACAACACTCCCCACTATATTATTTTCCTTGCTCTTTTTTGACTTTGCCATGTCAAGCTGTACCCACAACACAAAAGAATAAAATCACTCTTCAGAACTCATTGATGCATGATACAGACAAGCAATACTTTGATGTAAGATAACCATATGAGGATGGAATATGTAAGAAAAACAGGACGGCATGACATATTCACAGCTACGATGTGCAAACTAAGCAGAAGGATTTTCAAGAAAATAGAAGTAATGCAAGCTAGACACCATATGAAAGATGCAACCAATATTACTCTACCAAGTTAAAAGTGTCTTGTCATAAGTGGCAATTCGAAAAATTAGAAGCAGTACAACGTAGAAATCAATGCAAGATGCAACCACTATCAAACTGCCATGTTAAAAGCGTCCAATCATGAGTGACTGATGCGGGATACACAACAATAGTACTTTGATGTAAGAACATGGTATGATAGATAGATGCAGTGTATTGTAGACACAGAAAGCCATGTCATATGCACATGTATAACGTATAAACTCAGCAGGTGCAATTTAATCAAAATAGAAGAAATACAGGCTAGACAACATATGCAACATGAAACCAATTATCACACTGTCAACTTAGAGTAAGCACCTGCGATGGTGGAGTATGAGAGATGAACTCATCATGTAGACTTGGGACTTCAACTTCATTAGCAGTAGCAGTGGCAAATCTAGAGAGTCTCTATTTGCGTTGGTGCGGAGGACCACCAACATCCCCTAACTTACTCTTTTCCTTCCTATTTTCTGATATTGCCTTATGAAGTCAAAACCACAAGAAGATGAATAAAATTAGCTCTGCATAAATGGTTGATGCATGATACAGACGGACACTACTTTGATGTAAGGCAAGCACAGGATAGGAGGATGGAATATATACAAAAAAGACAGCATTTCATATTCACACGTACGATAGGAGGATGGAATATGTATGAAAAAACAGTAAGCGGAAGGCATTTAAACAAAATTAGAAGAAATGAAAGCTAGGCACCATATGAACATGCAACCAATATCACTCTATCAAGTAAAAAGTGTCTCGTTGTAAGTGCCATTTCAAGAAATTAGAAGCAGTACAAGCTAGAAGACAATGCAAGATCCAACCTACATCACAGTCCCAAGTTAAATGTGTCTTATGGGTAAGTGATCATTGCAGGTATAAGTTGTAAGCTACGCAGATGCAATTCAACATAATCAGAAGCAATACAAACTAGACATCATACGGAAAACCCAACCACGTATAACAGTTCCAAGTAAGAGCAAGCACCTGTGATGGTGGGGTAGGGGAGATGTGCTCATCATGTACACGTATGTTCTAGAAACAGGAACACGTGTCATATTCACATGCATTATGTGTAAAGTAAGCAGATGCAATTCAAGTTAGAAGCAATACAAGTTAGACATCATACGCAACATGCAACCACATATAATAGTGTCAAGTTAGAGCAAGCACCTATGATGGTGGCGTAGGGGAGATGTGCTCATCATCTACACATCTATGTTGACTGTCCAGCCTTGTGTTGTCTTGCGAATCTTGTTGGGAGGATGGCGGAGTAGAATCTGTAGAGACCCCCTGTTTGAGTTGCTCCGAAGGACCACCATCATCCACTGCCGGACTAATTTCCTTCAGCTGTAATGATTTTGCATTGTGAAGTCAAACCGATAAGAAAAAGGAATAAAATTCGCTCTTCAGAACTCATTCATGCATGATACTGACAAACACTACTCGGATGAAAGGCAAACACATGATGCGAGGATGGAATATGTATGAAAAACAGGATGGTGTGACATATTCACACCTATGATGTTGTAACTAAGCAGAAGGCATTTCAAGAAATTAGAAGCACTGCAAGCTAGACACCATATGAAAGATGCAACCAATATCACTCTGCCAAGTTCAAACTGTATGGCGTTTCAACAAATTAGAAGCAGTACATGCTAGAAATCATATGCAAGACACAACCAATATCACAGTGGCGACTTAAAGGTGCCTTATCATAAGATATAGTATCTACCAAAAACAGGAAAGCGTGTCATATTCACATGTATCATGTGTAAGCTAAGAAGATGCAGTTTACACTAATTAGTAGCAATACGAGCTAGACACCATATGCAACATGCAACCAGATATCACACTGCCAAGTTAGAGCAAGCACCTTGGATGGTGGAGTAGGGGAGCAGAGACTTGGACCTTGTAATGCACTATCAGTACAAGGAGAATCGGTACAGATGCTCCGTTTACGTTGCTGCAGAGGACCACCATCATCGCCTTCCTTACTCTTTTCCTTCCTCTTTCTTGATTTTGCCTTGTCAAGTCAAACCCACAAGAAAAGGGAATAAAATTTTCTCTTCAGAACTCATTGATGCATGATACTGACGAACACTACTTCCATGTAAGACGAACACTACATATCACACTGCCAAGTAAGAGCAAGCACCTGCGATGGTGGTGGGGGGGAATTGCGGTGATCAACTAGAGAGCTACGTTGACTATCTTCATTTAGCCTTGCTGTTTCTTGAGAATCATGTGGGGAGGATGACACTGCACTCTTTAAACGAGTATGGCGTCTCACAGAAACCCACCCGGGTGACTGTCTCATCATAAGTGATTGACGAGGGATACAAAAGAGCATTAGTTTGATGTACAAACATGGTTAATAGACATATGTAGTATGTATCAAAAACAGGAAGGCATGTCATTATCAAAGGTATAATGTGTAAAGTAAGAAGATGAAATTTAAGCAAATTGGAAGCAATACAAGCTAGACACCGTATGCAACATGCAACCACATTTGACAGCGCGAAGTTAAAGCAAGCACCTGGGATGGTTGTGTGTGGCAATTAAGATCATCAACTGCAGAGCTAACTTTACTGTCTCCAACTACTGACACTGCACCCCTTAGAGCGCTAGAACACTTAGTGCTTATCTTCGAATTACACTGGAGCGACTTCTATCTTTTCTTTTCTGCATTGATCAACACTGCGTCAGAGTCTGAAATACCCATGCATAAAAAAACAATAGTGTGAGTATGGGTGAAGTGTGTGCACAATTAGTACAGTGTAAAGGTAGCAGATAGCAGGTCGGTGAGAAATAAATGATGGGAGACATATGGTAGCTCTACAACATGCATGGCACACTAAATTACTACAGGATTCTATGAAAATAACAGTCGACTGAAAGCAAATAGGTCAGTCCATTTTTTCTGCACCGTCCGATGTACAAAGAACAGGCAGATCGCCTTCATCTACCTCCAGCGAGTCAGTGTTGACGATCTTCCTCGAAACGCCAGCGACCATCGGCCGAGTATTCCTCCCCTGCCTGCGCCCTCCCCTCGACCTCACCGCACCGCCGTGCTTGGCACCGCCCCCGGCCATCCATTCAAGCCCCGCCGACCTCCAGATCAGGCGCAAGCAGCTCCTGCGCCCCACACCCCTATGATAGACACCGACGCACCGTTTCCCCGGGGAATAGGTGGACTAGGTGCTCCGCGCGCCTAAGCAGGTGCTGCTTCTTTTAATTGCGGTTCGACTGACCCTGAATTGAAATCCAGGCGGGCTACTGACCTCTAGCAAAGGTGAAATAGTAAAAGGGAGGAAACCTTGTGCATTTAGTATCACGAAGAAGATGCAGTAAGAAGTGCTCAACTAGTTTCTTTCGTGGGATGAATACGGTGTGAGCGGAGACGTAAGATTTGCACGAATAAGGGAAGAGGAGTACCTCTTTCTGCTGGCAGTGCTGTGTCCTCCTTCTGTTTTCCGACGATCTTCTTGTTGTTCACCGGAAACCAAAAGTTGTGGAGGACGGTGCAGCCTTGGACGAACCCATGGCCAAGTTGTTGAGTGTGGTGCGGTGGCCGTCTGTCGGCGGCGGGGAAGCAGATCCAAGGCGGCAAACGACGGCGTAGCGGGAACAACTCCGGTGCGGTGGACGGTTGCGACAGTGGAGCCGCAACAGTGAGGCGTAGGACGGCATGGTTGGAGTGGTTCTGGTATGGCGCACATCAGCGTCGGCGTCGTGGAGGCAGCTCTGCCTTGGCTTCAGCTGCTAAGTCCTTGAGGGCGTTGCGGTTGCGGTTGCGTTGGATGACGACGTCGGGGTACCGGCTCCGGCGTGATGGAGGAGGGCGGCGGTGGATTGGCCGCTATGGGGTGGAGGACGGAGGAGGCTAGGGTTTCGCGGCTGGTGGAGATGGCGTTCTCGCGCCCACGGAGTATGAATGGGGAAACGGAGGGAGGCGGGGAACTAAGGGGGAACAATGTTTTGGTTTGAGACTTGCTTGTTTGAAATTTGGGGAAAGTTACAAACTTTCCCTCCATCTAAAATTTTGGACATATTGCGGGTTGGGGGTAGGACAGTTATGTCAGGTGTCCCAAATGTGGGCGGGATAGATTTCGGCCGAGCACATGGGTAGGCGCCCACAGTGTATGAATGCTTCTCAGGCGTCTTGGTGAAGTTACAAACCTACCCCGGTTTTGACCTTTGGACATCGGACCGATAGGCTACACGGGCCAGAGTCAGGACATTAATTTCCTACCACCAAAACATTAGTCTCGCGCGGTTTCGGGTGACCAGAGGCCTATTTGGCGCTTCGTTCAATATTTGGGAGCAGAAGCATTAGGCCTCCTTTGGTTTGTAGGATTTTTGTAGGAATTCTATAGGATAGGATTTGCAAAGGAAAAATTCCTTTGAAGCCCTTTGGTTTGTAGGAATGGATTCCTATTCCTATGTAGGATAGGAATCAATCCTTCACGTTTTGGAGGAAAAAAACATTAGCCTAGATTCAATGGAAAAAATCCTATCCTATGCACCAAATGACATCGCTTTCTCTATAGGAATTGACACGCATGTCATCTCACTTCCTATGATTTTCCTATTCCTATAAAATTCCTATCCTATGAACCAAAGAAGGCCTTAACGTTTTCGGTTCTCTTGAATTGAACTTTCAGGATTTGTCAAACTTCACAAATCTTTACTCTTGAAAATACTAAAGCTACGATTATTTTGGAATGGAGGGGGTACATTTGAATATACATTGTACACGAGTATATATTAAAAAATATGCAACTTACCTCAGTTCATGAATGGTTCCAGATATAATCTCCTTGGTTGCAAAAAAAGAGTTAGATATGCGTATGAATATATATAGCATGTTCAAACTCACAACAAAGATTGATGCCCCCTTTTACATCTGATTTACAAATGCCATTATCTCGGGTTCAAATAGATGAATGCACTTCCTATGAATTCGAATCTTCGAAACCCCCTTTATGTTGAATTCGACATGTATTCTATTTCGTAGCTAGCAATTTGGAATGTATCCATGCAAGTGACAAATGTATAAAGTGCTTCACACTAACAACATGGAGTGCACTAATTAATGTTTATATATGAATTGCAAAAGCATCCATTGCCTGTATTTAAAACCGCTCTCACTCTATGGATCGATAATATGAAATAAACACATGCACATGCTAGAATTCAATTGCAGTTGAAGAAAGAGCCTACTCCTGGTACTGTATATTAGTGATAGGGGTGTGTACAAAGTACACGTGAATACTAGGCATTGTGCGTGTGTGTATACTATCGACGAACTAGCCCCCAAGCTTGTATAACATACTAAGGGCCTAGGGTTACAAATCATATATAGTCGGCTTATCACCAGTGGGGATAGAGTCCTCCGCGACTCTGGTAGCTTCGTGTTGTACGCCGAGTCCTCCACATGGGTCTTTGTATAACACGTCTCGGTCCAACCTATATGTGGCGCAGGATGGAACCGACCCATGAGTCTTCATGTTGACCCACCACAACTAGAAATGATGTGCCCACCACACCACACACGCAATCGGCCACTAAGAAAATAAGCATATACAATAGTACAACGGTATCTATCTCACGATACGTCTCCATATTTTGTTGATGACACTGATGGACTTTGCATTTGATGCATGCTCTGTATTTTGTTGACGACACTTACGGTCATTGTATTTGAAGAGAAAGCACGATATGGTCACTAGACTTCAGAATAAGCTCATCACGGTCACCACATACATTTTGTCGTGCTAACCAACATGTGGTTGGATGATTAGAGGACAGTGGTTTCTCGAGCCCACCAAGGTTAAAGTCCCGGTGCTCGCATTTATCTTGTGTTAATTTCAGTATTTTCCGGCGACGTACGTTCAGTGGGAGCAGACGTTCCACTCGACTATGAGGCAGCTATGGTGACTTCGTAAAATCTCAAGATCATATATGCTGGCCCACTCTCTCGAAGGTGCTCATAGGGGTAGGGTTCGCGTGTGTGCGCTTATAGCGGTGAGTGCTTGCGCGTATATACGAGCCCTTGCGTCTGTACCGTGTTAAACAAATACATATCATGATTATACGGTCACTGGCTCACCCGTACAACTCCGTATTTTGTTGATGACACAATCAATTGACCAGTCAAACATTCCACGCGGCGCAACTAGTGTTGCACCGTTGGGGTGCGTAACCGTGGGGCCCACCTGTCAGCCCATATATGAAAGAAATAAATGGTAGTTTGAGTCTGTACCATGTTAATAAAATAGGAGTACATTTTAGGGTGATCATACAGTCACTGGCTCACCATACAACTCCGTAATTTGTTGATAACACGATCAATTGACCAGTCAAACGGTCCACATTCAACAGCACACATTACCATAGGGCCCACCCATCAGTGCGTATATGAAGGACAGAAATGGTAATAAATTAGTGGTTGGTGGGTATTCGAAGTCGTGAGACCTCTGGTTGGTAGTCACCGGCGGTTGGGGGGCGTTCATTGGGCGGTGGGGTGGGGATCCCCGGAGAAAAAGCTCGGCGGCGGGGGGGGGGGGGGGGGGGGGGGCTAGAGGGATGGCCGGTGCGGCGGCGGACCGGTGGTGGGGAGTGGTTTCGGGGAGGGCGGGCCAGCCGCGGGCGACGGGGGCTGGCGGTTCGGCCGGTGGTGGCTGGTGGCTCAAGGGGGGTGGAGTTTGATGATAAACTGGAGGCCCTTGATTTTGTATCGAACGGCTGGAAAATCTAATGACCAGGGATGAAAAAGTTAGTCGACTGACGTGTAGCCTCACCCCGCACGTACACATGCACGCACGCAAGACACGCACGCATGTAGGCGTGCAACACTGACACGTACACACACACGCATGCTGGCATGCAACACTGACACGTACACATGCACTCACGAACACACGCACGTACGCACCCATGCATGCAACACTGAAACGTACCCTTGCACGCATGCAACACTCGCACGCCTGCATGCACACAGCACACGACGCAAGACACACGTTCAACCTATACGTGCATGCACCCTTTGTTAAGGACATGGATTGTTACAGGTATTAATCAATCTTATCTGTGATAAGCAGAACATTGATGTTTGCAGCGGTCTTTATGAATCACAACGTATCGAACGGGCTATCAACATAGTAGGCTTATCTACATGAAAAAGATGACATCACACTCAATGAACAATCATCTGTTTACGAAATGTCCGCTTCTGACCGCCCTGGCCCACCAAAGGTTCCTCTGCTGTGCGCTGCCTGCGTTGGGTCACTGACATGCATGCCATGCACCCAAAGAGCCCACATGTCAGTGGAAGAACGACGCGGTGTCCTAGGTCAGAGTCGAATTTTGCCATGTGTTGTTTTCATGGACTAGCAAGATGCCCGTGCATTGCACGGAACATCAAGATGCATTTTTTTTACGAACTCCCACATGCATGCAAGGGATAATTAATGTCCTCCTTTGCTAGTACCACGAGGCAAACACCATTAATATTGCATCGATTAGTGTTAGTGGCCTTGTATATCTGCAAATTGTAATTTTGATAGTGGCCCCTTGTATATAAAAATGGAGGGAGAAAGATGAGAGATAAGGTGAGGAGGAGTGGGGCGTGGTGGTGACTAGTGGTCGGACTAGGCGGAGGCATGGGGATGGATGGCGCACTATGTCTAGGTTTGTATCTCTCTCACACACACCCACGTAGGTGGGGGACGTGCACGAAGAGAAGAGGTGCACACACGGCGCACGTACTCCCGTCTCTTTCCCAACCACACCCGCGCGGGTACACGGTGGAGCTCATTTCTGTACGAAAAAGGCAGCCCACGTGGTAATTTGGCACGTGTACTGGTTGTCCACTTGGTGGAGGGAGGATCATCTACCACAGGTGAACAAACAAATTGCGACTTGACGCGTTATGTTAAATTAAAAAAAGAGGCAAACCATGTGGGGCCTACCTTAGAGGCAAGGCTCTATACACTGGAGTACTTTTGATGTGTCCCGTCAACTCGCAGAACGAGGATAAGCTTGCTTAGTACACCGTCTCCCCCACCCACGGGCACGGTGGCTCGCAGGATGAGGTGAAGCTTGCTTACTACGCCTTACGCCGCTCCCTCGCCCACGCGCGCGGTGGCTCGCCGCACGAGGAGAAAATTTTACTACTCCCTCCGTTTACTCCTCGTCCCTACTACGTACTTTGGTTAGTACTCCCTCCATTTACTTATACAAGCCGCTATAAAAAAATACATTTTGCATTTATACAAGGCCACAAATAGTAATCGAGACAAAGGTTACTACTCCCTCCTTTCCAGTTTATGGCTCAATTTCAAAATCTCTCCAACCAAGGTAGACGGTGAGTGGTCGAATTAATTTCGTATTTTGCACAAGTAATTAGTACGCTCGTTTTTCTCATGAAGTTATGTTTATCGAGGCATTAATTAGAACGAATGCATGAATGACCACTAAATTTCCATGAACTTGTACATGCATTGGTTAGTTTCCTCTTGACACTGCTTGCGTCAGGTGATCTAACACACCTCAAAATCCAACATGTAATGGTACTACTACTAGTATAGTAGAATTGAGACTTATCAAACGGAAAAACAAATGTTTTTTAGATGAGCCCTATAAACCCCAGTGGGTATGTACTCCATAAAAACAGATTTTTCCAAAACTAAGTCGCTCCCTTTCATGAATTCGTTACTTCCTGTCGCCGACATGTGGGACATATAGCAACCGGGTCGACGTGTCAAGCACCAAATAACAGTGCAGAACAGAAGGGGGGACGCACCCCACTCGTACCGGCCTAGTAGTAGTAATGAGCAATGAGACGTCAAATCAATATGCCGCACTTTCCCAGACGGACGAAGCAACCATTATTTCACACTTCGGTTCGCCATCATCTCAAACCACGTACTAGTATTGCTTCTGCCTCAAGAGGGACACACGCATCGCCTTGGTACATCATGACACGTGGGACCGCATGACAGGCCATGCTCCCCCACCGATCATCGGTAAAATCACCTCATTTTTACTATACTTCCTCCGTATCGGTTTACTACATGGCATGCACGTCATTCTAGGTTGAGAATTTAACTCGCTATATATGTGATGAACAGTACTCTAGCCTTTTAAAAATGTATACTTTTGTACAGTAGTACTATCGATGGATTGCGCCATGGAGCAAAAATTGAAATTAAAAAAAAGGTGGTACATATAGAGAGCGCTCGTCGCCAAATTATGCATATAGTACTATTAAAAAGGCTAGTCACAATAATGGTGTCCAGCACAACCCACCCCTCAAATAAAACTAAGAGGGTGCTTGGATACGTTTTAGTCCCATGACTAAAAGTAGTGGGACTAAAACATGCTAGCCTCACCCATGCTTGGATCCAAATACTAGTTAATGAGCATTTATTATCCTCCAAACCCTCCAATCCAGAACTCGCCTGTGTTAAAGGAGAGGAGTTAAATGAGTAGAGAGAGGACTAATCCACATTTTAGTAGGGGTACCCCTGACTAAAATTTTTTAGTCTCAAGACTAGTTTTAGCCCCTCTTTAGTCAGGGGTGCTTGGAACTTTAGCCTCTTAAAGAGACTATTTTTAGTCAGACTAAAATAAGTCCCTTGGATCCAAGCACCCTCTAAGCATCCTGGAATTCTTTGACAAAACTAAGCACCCTGAAATTCTTTGACAACGAAAATGCTGGCTATATGATGTTGGCCATATATATATATTGTACGTATATAATGTGAAGAAATGAGTGGTAGTACTATACCAACTAAAAGATGAAATGTAAGAAATACTAGTATGTACGTACTGAAGAGTTAAAGTAACGAGAAGAAACATAACATAGTTCTGCTGGGGGCTCAGCACAACACACCCCTCAAATTAAATTAAGCACACCTGAAATTACACTTTGCAACTATTCCGGTAGACACTGCATTAGAACCACCATGAGCAACGACACTGCCACCTTACTCGGAGTCCTCGTCCACGTCCTCGACTTCGTCCTTGTCCCTCTTCCTCTTGGCCGATACTTCTTTGCTTGAACCGCACACTTGGTTGTTGCTCTTCATCCAACACTTATAGATATTGAAGCAAAGGTAGCCATCCATTGCAGCGTAGTGGATGTGGTCTATATCTAGTACATTCCGCTGCCATGCATGACGATGAAACGTGTAATGAGGTTTCTCCAGTTTACCGTACGAAGGATGAACCATGGCTCCTGCCAGGGTCAGCATTGAAGGCTGACGAGAGGACACCAGCTGATTCTTCTGGAGGTCGAAGGTGTTGCCTACAACGAGGCCTATCCGACGCAGGACTTCTTTGTCGTTACCAAAGTCTATAGTAACGAATTTCACTGTTTTGTCCTTGAGGAAGTTCTTAAAATCCTGGCACTCAATGTCGGCATGGCATATGTGGTAGATCAAGCAAACGTTTTGTATGCAAACCTGGATCACGGCGGGCTTCTTCCTCTCTTCATCCTTTAGATCCTTCTCTCGTCCCAGGACTGTGGTGTACTCAACATCTAGCCCAGTGACCCACTCATCATCTGAGTTTTCAAACATGCGGCTGAAGTGAGAAAGGCATCCTTTCACTGTCGTGGAAGAACGGGTGTAGATGACATCGAACTCGTCGCTGGTGATGGTTCTAACCTTGTACTCACCGCTGATCATGGAGATTTGGGACGCCATGGATTTGGGAGGAGGGTTAGGATTAGTGGAACTGCCGTAATGTGAATGGACGGGATGACTAGGAGCGAACCGCCGTAGTATTGAAGGACGTGCGGGTACGAGTAGGAGCGAACTGCCAGCATGCGAACGGCAGGGTAGTGGCTTTCCATTCTCCCATGATACGGGCTTCCGAGAGCCCTTGGGTCTGAGATCGAATGGTTGCATGGCGTGATTCTAGACCTATGGGTGAATATCCTATCCTGGAGGGTTATTCTGCAAATTTTCAGCAACTTAGCATGCGACCATTTGAACTCAGATCCAAGGGCTGCCAGCAGCCCGTATCATGGTCGTGCCTACCACGACCGTCGCGTCGCTCACGCGGTCGCGCCCTTGGAGATTTAACACGGCGCGTTAGGCTATCTGATGTTGGCATGTCATACATAGTCATCACTTAGTCACTTATACTACAACAAGGTTGGCCATAAGTGTATTTTTTTACTCCTCTCTATCTCTCTCTTCGTACTAAAGGAAGAAACGGTGCTAAGCGCGTGTATTTATTGCATTTGCCAAGGAGTGACCTCTTCCAATGAAATGGTGTTGCTAAGTTTGCTTCATTTAATTAGCTATAGACTCAAAATTGTCTTTTCACCTAGGTACACGCGCTTAGCACCGTTTCTTCCTTGGGTCACCAAACTAGTCTCTCTCTTCTTGATTAACTTGCCACATCGGACTTTATGCCTATGTGGCAAGCTTAAGCACCTGTAGGAGCAAGTAAAAGTAAGTACAATAGTGCACTTTACATGGCATTTTTGCATATGTGGAGGAAAGAGAGGCAAGGAAAAAGTGGAGAAGTGGGCTCTCATGCAAGAGCCAGCCTCTACTACATGGTGGAGCATTGGGAGAGGCACCTGTATGGAGGTGGTCAGGAATCTAGGAGACTCACACCGGTCATAGTGCCGCAGTTAAAATGATAATGCAAGTCAAATCATCGGGCCCCACCTGTCTAGCAGTAACTCGATGTCAAATCACACAGCCCTACGTTTGTAGCAGCCTACTCCCTCGTCTTCTCGCGTCTCTGTCGAACTGACTAGGCGGAACAGCCCCGCCGCCTACCGCGTGGGAAAAGCCCCGCCCTCGACTTTTAAATACAACTACATCTGCTTAATAATCCAATGATATACTTTTTGTGACATAGTAACTCATATTTAGTTAGTCAAATGGATGACCTAGAACTACGTGCAGGCCCTATAAACCGAGACGCCTAAAAATTAAAAAACCGAGACAGAGAGGGTAGTTCAGCACGTATCTTTTTAGATCAATATAGTCGGGATTCACCAAGGAGAAAAACCAAGTGGTAGGCTGCTCCTGTCGTGTTGGCGTGGCAACTCAAGCAGGGTCAGTCCGCACATGAAATGGTGACACACTTAACAGGACCCCTTTGGCCGACATGTGGCTCATCCACCGTCTTGTTCCACGTGTGATGCACCAAATTACAGTTCGGAGCAGCGGTTGGAATTGGAGGCACCCCGGTCGTAGCGCCGCAGTAGTAGAAAATGAGCGACAAGGGGTCAAATCACAAAGCCCCACCTTTCCCGCATTAAGCTGGACGGACGAAGCAACCATCATTTCACTCTAGGGCGCAAGAGCATAAAGAAAAGAGAAAACAATGATGCGTGCGGCAGCTACCTAGGGCACCCTAGGGTAGGGGTCTCCACTACAGATCGTTTTTTTGAAAGCGCCTCCACTACAAATCGGCTTCTCCCTCATCCTCTTGAAGAAAACCGATGATGAGTGTGGCGGTAGGGTTTGTAGGAGTACTACGGTGTGTGGGGCCACGTCGTAGTAAACGGGTTCGAGCCGACGCCTTAAATATGTGTGGGCCGCTTGGTTTTACGGGAACGAGGCGGCATTTTGGGTTCGGGGACCAGTGGAGATATAGTACATACAAAAAATTTGTGGACGTAGGTTCGACCGAAATGCAATGATGCATGGGCCCTGCATTTTGATATACCCGGGGCCGCGTGAAATTTGCTACTCTACTCAAAACTAGTAAGGTACACATGTACTGAACGCATGAGATTTCGAAACCAAATTATGAATAAATACACACTATAGGATGTAAAGCTTTGAGTCATATATGCACGATGTAGATGTTCGTTTAGTTCTTATAGTTCATCTCATTCAAAATCAATAAGTTTTATAAAAATGTTAAGATTCATGGGGTTGTGCATTGTACTCCCTCCGTTCCAAAATAGATGACCCAACTTTGCACTAACTTTGTACAAAGTTAGTGCAAAGTTGGGTCATCTATTTTGGAACGGAGGGAGTAAATCATAAAGTAAAAAACAAACAATGGCAATTCATTTAGAAAAAAATAATCAATTATGATACAGAAGATTCTAGAACAAAGGAGAAGTGCTTGTCTTTTGAGGTTTGTGCATTATGCTTAAGTTCAACCATGGAGTCTTCTAAATTGTACATGTGGCAGATCTGGTGGAATGTTGATGATATCCAATGGCCAGTAGTGCTCGGATTTGCCAATCTCTGCACTGTCGGGTTAGCTTCATCCAGCGACCATCTTTCAAAGTTATTGGCACACTATATAGTTCTTGTGGCATAGTTGCATGTTTTGGAAAAAAGCTACTAGTGGGTTGTACTATCTATTTAGGAATAGAAGATGTATACATGGAAGTTGTAGGGAAAGAGATGACATGGAGCATCTCAATTCCTATGAGTAGGGATTGGAAAAGAGATGTCACTTGGTTCACATCATAGGAACTTTTCTATTGAATATAGAGATGACATGTTTCTCAATTCCTATGAGGAGGGATTAGAAAAGAGATGTAATTTGGTTCATATCATAGGAACTTCTCTATTGAATATACACTAATGTTTATTTTCCTTTGAAATTAATGGAGTATAGGAATCCATTCATATGAACCAAGTGGCTCTAAAGCTATAGAAATGATATCATGTTTATTTCCTTTGAAATGTGGAGTATATGAATCTATTCCTAGGAACCAATTGGCTCTAAAGGAAAAAATCCTATAAAAATCATATCATATAGAGTTCCTATGATATTCCT
The DNA here is from genome assembly GCF_003073215.2 of Triticum urartu. Classification (NCBI taxonomy): domain Eukaryota; kingdom Viridiplantae; phylum Streptophyta; class Magnoliopsida; order Poales; family Poaceae; genus Triticum; species Triticum urartu. The sequence goes on from NC_053024.1 coordinate 97,299,873, forward strand.
CGACAATAAAGGATGCTTGAAATTGCTGTGGATGATACGATGGTCTTTCTTTGTAGACTCCTCACCCAACTTCATAGTTACCTCTCGAAGATGAATGAAATGATATATACATGGTACTCTACATGTGCAATTTGGTACACGAAAACTCGGTAAAAGTTTGCGAGGTTCAAATTTTCAATAAAGCTATATGCACTGCATTTCGGAACGGAGGGAGCATACGGCAGTTGCGAACACTCACGTGGAAGTTTTGTGTGTAGGAGGAGTGGCTGTTCTGTTAAATGACATGGCAAAACTGACACTGTCAGATGCCGATCTAACGGTCCTTACGGCGTTCGTCAGGAAAAGGCTTGTGGCGAACGTTTGTCGGATAATGATTTACGGAAACATGCATTGCATTGATACATGCCCCGCTCTCTCTCATGCACACGCACCCTCACGAGTCAAGACTCTCCCGAGTCCTCTCGCAGACTCACACGTCGCACCCACCGTCTATCTGCAGGTAGACGTCACGCACATATGTGCTCTTCACACCCTACCCTCAGAACTTCTAAAAAACAAAAGACGGCGCGCACATTTTATTTTAGCTCACACGTCACACACTTGTACTATTACTCTTGCGGCGAACGTTCTTTGGGCATAGTATATTATACTCTCACGAAGAGAAGCGGTGCACGCACGCACTATTTCTCTCACACCCACTCGCGGGTACACGTAGGAGCGCATTTTTTTGAAGCTGGTACAACAAAATCACTCCACTATATATAAAAGCAGGAGCCTTAGCGCTTGCTTTACTAGGGTTCCTCTCGTTCACTCTCTCATGCTCTCCAGATCTAAGCAACACATAGGTGGCCGCACTCTCTCTCAGCTCACGGCTGGTCACAAATCCGGCCGAACAACCTCGACCGGGGCAGGGGTGTAGGTGCATCGTTCACGCTCTCGTCGGTGGCGAGGGAGGAGACCAACGGCTGCCTGCGCGTCCCAATCGGCGGCCGTGCTGTTCTCTCCGAGAGAGCGCCGGCTCGGGAGGGGCTCCGACCCCTTCTTCCTCCCTGCGGTATTGTGGCCAAGATGCGGCCTCCCGATGCCGTCTTTGCGACATGCCGACGACCCTCAGGTATATATTCCTTCGAAACCTGCCTTGCTCTACTGCCCCAGCTCCCTTCGTGTGGATCCTTTTCTACTTCCGTCCGCTGTTCCAAAGCCACCTAGACTTCTACTAAGGCACGTGCTTTGCACGTATGTTCTGTATGATAGATACTCATATACCTTCTTTTTAGAGAGAGAAATGGGTACTCGTATCTTGAGTAGATATCATAGTGTGTTGTTTGCATGATCTAAGGACTATTCTGAAATAAGAAGCAAATCACTTGCACAAATCAAACTGAGTTCCAAGTAAGAATTTGATTACAAGATAAAAGTTGTAGTTTTATTATATGCTGTTTCCTGGGTTCCATTGATGTATAGTTCCAGAGTTGTTTGACGGTTTACATGCATGTTTATGGACTATTTTGTGCAACTAAATAAGTCATTTAGGTCTGACAGACACTCATGTCCTGTATTAGCTTGAGGTATAGCTTATGTATGAATGAAATAAAATATTACACTTTTTCTGCGAATAATAAAAATATTACATTTCTCGATGAAGCAGAATAAAACTTTAGCTAGCATCAGCCATGCAATGTTATGTTATGTGAACAGTGTATACTTTGTAGTATAGCGGCATCTAAAAAAAATCCATTTTTACAGTAATCTAAAAAATAAGTTAGCAGTACAGTGTTTATTTCCCAGGTGACAAGTCCTAGCTATTTGCCAACTTGTCGTACTTGCATGTGAGGAGGTGGCAGCAGTTTCTAGACATTTCTCAACTTCAGTAGGTGCAATCCAGATTCAATGGGGACTTCTTTATTTGTTTACTTGGAGAGTAGAGTCGGCCATGTGCACAAGGAGCGGGAGCGAATCCGGCAGCTCTTAGCCGTCAGATCATGTCATCCTTTGTTTGATGGACGGCAGTGATATTCATGAGAGGGGAAATGAACGGTGGATTTTGAGCCAATGCTTGTTTGGGCGGGAGAACCGAAGATGGAGTGGTAAATCCAATTTCAAAACTGCTGCATTATAGTAGTAGTAGAAGTAGATTAGAAGTAAAGCTATTTCATACAGTCGACTCAAAGCATTGGTTCAAACAGGGAAGAAAGTGGGAAAGTTGTAGCATGAATCTAGGACTTGGTTCTAAGAGGAAACGGGGGAAAGTAGTAATATATGTCACTGTTTAAATAGCCGTATATCTTATTTGCGCAAACAGGGATGTCTGTCTCCATATCGTTTCGGGATGTCTGTCTCCGTATCGTTTCTATCCGCGCAATCAAAAGCACACACCTCGGTTTTAGTACAAATGCGCAAAATGAGATGGCTATCCCTCGCTGCTGTCATCTAACCTCCCGTCTTCAAGGTATCCCTACATTGGTAGTAACTAAGGTAGAATGACTAACGCAATCTAAAAGAAGCTGATTCGTACATTTTACTTCCTGATTGCAGTGCAGGAACGAGCGAAAACAACTACATCCTAGTACAGAATGCACTTTCTACCAGTTCATCCATGGACCAAGGACTAGCTGGCACGGCTGCACGGCGGTTTTTTGGACAGGTGCGCGGACAAGAGGCATTGTGGTCTGCTTATTTCTGCAAATAGCGGTGCTTAAATTTAGTGGAATGCACAAGCATTTCAGCTGGTCAGTACAATGCATGGTTCAGTTCAGCATTCCAGCTGATACCACAATTATAATTGGTTATTCTGGAATGAGAGAACCTAACCCTGAATGGTGGCAACAAGAAAAAACCAGAGTGAACTCCAGGAAATTTAAGCCTACCGGGAGGCCCTTTGCTCAGAGAGAAGCGTCGCTTGTTTTTTTCCTGATTTGTAAACCTTCTCACAACTTTGTCTTTTGCTGTGAACTAGTATATGTTTGATATGTTCTATGAATCATTGAGATGTATAAAATTGCTTAACTTATGCTTTTCAAGTTTTTTATGAAGACGAGTTTAATGTGAGTGTTCCACATGAGCGCTGGACTAGCGTGTGAACGTTTGGAATTTATTACATTGTGGCCTCAATTAACTGCATGAACCACTGTAACAAGATACATAGTTTCTTATATGTCAGATAGCAGATTGTTGATTGTTAGTTGGTCGATAGCCTAGTGTTGAAGCGAGCTGAGCCAATGTGCCGTGTTTTGCACAACTGCTTACAAGTGGGGTAGCACCAACAGTGTTTACAAGTACTTACGTATACGTCGGCGCACGGTTCTCGAACGAGTGCTCTATTTCATCAAAACACACACTGCTCATATGATAAACCGTGACAACTTATGTCTTAAAATGCCATATTCATGAAAAAACTAGTGAGGACGCATCTATTTCAGCAACAATTACGATGGTTCTCACATGATTCACGGGCACACAAAAGTAGCAACAGTTCCCATAGCCGGATTCAAACAGAGTACTAGCCCAGAGGGGTTGATAACAGGCAAGGTTCGGATAATTAGACACAATCCAAACTACTATTAAACAGTAGCTGGGGAAACTATTTCATGCCTCGATCTAATTTGGGCTGGACACAAGACGGACCTTGCCATGAACATCATCGAGGACGTCCTGCAGCAGCTCAATCCTGTGAACCTTCATGAAGACAACCTTGTGGCCTTGCCACTGATAAACTTGTTTGTGGAGGCATGCCACGTCATCTTCCTGCGTAAGCTTGACAAGAACAGTATTCCTCACAAACGAAGGAGTAGCTTTGAACTTCTTGTGCTTCAGTACACCCTGGACAACACGCCTGACAACAGTGAGGCTGGAATACAACTCTTCATTGGTATAACCGCAAATGGCTTCCAGGATCCAACAACCTAAGAACTCTATTTTCCCAGTGTGTATATTCAAGTCGTCTGCCTCATAGCGAGTTACATGTCCAACCACACAATCCTTGTCTGCATCAGGGCTCTAATTGAAACAGAAACAAATTCTGAATTACTTTTCAGTATAAGAAACACAAGTTATTTAGACCACTACGTATACCATGGCATCGAAGCTAATACAATTTTGCATTATTAATCACCACATACTTCCTTTTCTAAAAAAATCACCACATACTTAGATGAAAAAGCACAATCGAGATCGGCAAAGAAGGAAATCACCTTGGGCAGCTCAGCGGGGGGGGGGGGGGGCACATCCTCGAAGGGGGAAAACTGCTCCTGCAGTGCCACGGGGGCTGTAACCTCAAACGGGGCGTTGACCATCTCAGTATCTGGGGTCGCCTCGATGGTTGCCTCCATCTTCTTGGAGCTCTCTGTCTCATGGGGATCAACCTCCCGTGTCTGCTCCAATATCGGCAGATCTTTGCCTGGTTCTCCTTGGTCCATCATGAAACTGACGAATACTAGGAGTCCACTGAAAGGAAAACATAATCGCAATGACAATGAAACAAAAAAGAGAGTGAGGATCGGTTACCTCTTTGCAAAAGTTCTTTTTTTCCTCTGAACGAAAATATACCAACATCACGGATCCGCTTACCTTCCCTTCGTTCAGAGAGAAGAACAGTGGCAGATGCAAGTGTTGCCTTTCTTGAAGACGGTGAGGGATAAGGGGATTCAGCGAAGAGTGAAATGATGGTTGCTTCATCCATCAAACTTAGACTGCGGGGAGGTGGGGTTTTGTGATACGATGACTTGTTATTGCCGCGCTACGACCGGGGTGACTCTCCGCCTGCATACTTCCTTCTAATTTGGTGGATGCCATTTGGGCCCGCGCGCTGCATGGCCCGCATGTCGGTGAACAAAAGTATAACGGCATTCAGTAGAGGGTGACGTTTCAATGACCTAGGAGGAGCCAGAAGCGGTAGAGTGTCTCCACTGTACTAGTAGTAATTGTTTTTCTGGGTAGCTGTAGAGTGTCTCCACTGTACTAGTAGTAATTGTTTCTCGGGTCCCAAGACAAAACAGCCCATCCACACTAGTAAATAGTAAAATCAATTCAAAAACCTGGGTGCTCTTCTTCCTCCTCGCTCCCACCCACCTCACGTCAGCTCGCTCCACTCGTACCCCGAAATTCCTCACCTCACTCCTACAGAAAACCCCAACTCCCCTTCTTCCTCACTCCTACAGAAAACCCCCAGCTCCCCTTCTTCGCTTGCACTACAACTAGGCTCGTCATTCATTACTCTGCTCAAATCCGTGAGCATGACGCGACGCCCTCGAGGAAAATGGAGTCGGCTGACCCCAGCGCCAAGAAGATGAGGCTCCCACCAGCGGCAATGCCTGTTGTAGATCCCGCACCCGGCAGCGCGGGGAGAAGCGGCGATCCCGCCCCCACCGGATCCCAGGAACCCGTAGAATCTCGGGTGGACCGCATCAGCGATCTCCCGGACGCCATCCTTGGGGAGATCATCTCGCTTCTCCCCACCAAGGATTGCTGCCACACCCAAGTCCTTTCAATTCGGCAGCGCCCTCTATGGCGCGCCGTTCCCCTTAATCTCGACTGTCGTCAGCTATCTCTCTTCAATGATTTTGAAATTCCCAGAGCCATCATCTCCTCCCACCAGGGCTCCGTTAAAAGCCTCTGCATCCCGTCATGCTACCTGAGCAAGCATACCATGCCCTGCACGGTGGACGCCTGGCTAGAATCCCCTGAATTCATAGAATTACAGCTGCTTGAGTTCTACTATTCCCCTGGAAATCACATACCACATACCGAACGCCATGAACTTGTGCCCTCAGCACCGAGGTCCATCTCGGGGTTTTTGTCCTCTCTCTCCACACCGCCACCTTTGCACAGTGCTACCAGACAATCTGGTACTAAACCTTTGACTCCCATTTCTTAAGAAACTTTGACTTGTGCGGGTTCGTATATCGGAGGTCTCATTGCACAGCATCATCCACTCCAGTTGCCCTGCGCTGGAGTGCTTGGTGTTTGTTTTCACAGTTAGAATCGGTTGTCTCCAAATAAAGTCACCTAACCTTGTAAGAATTGGAATTTCTTTTGACGAAAGGCAGCTCATCATCCAAGATGCCCCTTTCAGTTCAAAGGTTGATCCTTGATTCTAGTTATTCACCGTTATAAATAACCGTCCTCTCTGCACCTAAACTGGAGACCTTGGGTGTAATACATGATCTCTGTGCTCATTTCAATATGGTGTTTGGCTCCATAGTTCTTCAGGTACTTTATATTATCATCTACACTTGTAACCATAAGCTGCATTTTAAATTTCTGCGCATAATTTATATATCATCTTGGAGTACACATTTTGTACTAATATTATGTTCTATGCTCAATGAAGAGTTTCTCCATGGATGGCTTGTCAATGGTGCTGGATTCTGTCAAGATCTTATATATCCAAATGAATAGTTTTGATCTAAACAAGATTATTGGATTGCTGCAATGCTTTCCATGTCTGGAGAAGTTGTATATAAAGGTGATAATTTCATGCACATTGGAAGCCCGCATATAGTGTACTAGAATTAACCGTTCAGCTGTTGCTCTTTCGACACTCTTCTTTTAGACCTTAACTGTTTTCAATCATCATGTCTATTTAGGCAACATGAGGGGGTAAGAAAGTTATAACCAATCGGTGGATTCGTAAGCATCGGGATTTTCTCACTTCTCATGAGATTCGATTGAAGACAACAACGCTAGAACGATATGTAGCCAACCATGCAAACACAAGATTTGTCACATTCTTCCTGCTGAATGCGAGGTTACTATTGTCCATCAGGCTTAAGTTTATCAGCAGCATGGTTTTGACGGACGTGTATGTCGAAGAGCAAAAAAAGGAGTTTCAGGTGGGCAAAAGAGCTTCTGAACGTGCCGGGCTTCTATTTACAACATATTGTGGTCATAATCCAGTAAATTTTACGACCCAGGATGTTCATTCTATGGACCTGACCGATCCATTTGACTGTGACTGCCGAAAACAGTGCTAGAGTTAGATGTTGTTGCCCTTTTCAATCTGGTTTTTTTGTAAACCTGATGAACAATTAACCCTCGTGCTTTCGTACAGTTTGTAAGCTGGAGTTAGATGTTCCTGCCCTTTTCAACTCGGCTGTGACTGTCATATTTTCTTTGAAACAAGGAAAAATGACTTGCCATTCGTTTAATTTAGAGTGAAATATTGTAACAAATCCAAACCAAGGGAAATAACATCACTCTCGTCGGCTGCTTGAGCTCACTGTGCATTACAGAAGCCAAGTGATTAGCCCCCACCAGCACCCACAAACTTATTTCAAACTAGAACATCAAATGGGCTGTAAATTTTCATAGGAAAGGCTGCATGATCGTGACAGATTTGGATTCTGACATTTGGGACCCGCAAGAGCCTATCCAAGGTGGTGTCGACTTACTAGCCAGTCAACAAACGATTTTGCCTACCAGCCGTTGGATTGACATCCAACATCTGTCGTGTATCTTCTATCTCTTGTCTTCTTCTTCCTCCAATCGCCCAAACCAAACCACCCCCTCGGCTCCGCCTGCTCCCGCCTCCCATGGTTGGCTGCGCCTCCGCCGCCCTACCGTACGTACCCTCCAACGTTGGCCAGTCCCTCCCTCTATTCCCCCACACGTCCTGTTATTCTCCGGCGATGTCAGCCCCAACACGCATCCGCGCCTGAACCAGTCAACCCTCGTACTCCCCTCCGCCTGCGACTAGACCGGCGCATCTTCAACGGCTCCTATTCATTCCGTCCGAGGCCTCGCCGTCGTCCTCCGCCTTGCGGCCTTGGTTCGCTCGTCGTGCGTGGTGCGCCGCCCTCTTGCGTTGTAAATGTCGTCAACAACCGAGAGGAACAAGGAGATGACTGTACGTGGAGAGGAAGACAGTAGGGACCCACTAGCGTCATGGCAGTACGCAAGCAAGTGCCTCTATAGTACAAGCCCAAAAATATGGTTCCTCCTAATGGTTGGACATCTGGGGCTCACGCCATTGCCAACGTAGTCAATAAACGAGAGAATTACACTACGAGCGGCTGACACCAGGGACCCAGCAAGTCGCGCAGTTTTTTTTTAGGAACAAGCAGTTGTTATTTATACTAGTTTTAGCGACGGATCAGGGTAACAACGGGGCTGTGCGGGGGCTGTGGCCCGTCTAGCCAGGGTTTTATTTATGTTTACCACATCATGAGCCCAGTTGTGTTTTTTTCTTGCTGAAAATGGCTAGCCCAGTTCTATTTTTTTAAAGAAATACCCAAACAAGGCCTACTTGCTTTATCGGCCCTACTGGGCTGCAAATCTTTCAAGGCGAGGAGAGTTTCATTCAGTTTGCCCAGAAATGGGATGTACATTTTTAAAACACATCAAATCGGAAATTAGTTTCAATTTTTTTTCATTACAAGATCTTAAATTCCATTGATTTTTATGCATGGACAATTATTTGGATTTTATATTTATATAAATTATTTTTCAAAATAGTTTGAATGAGAATCGATATTTCTAGTTTAAAAATAGTTGACCGCACCGAAATATGCAAAATTCATTATACTTTTTAACCGTGGCCACAATATGGGGTATGATGCTAACAAAAAGATGGGCTACAAAAAAATTCTTAAGAATTAGCAAATGGGCTGTACATTATTAGAAATAATGGCAGATGGGCTGTATGTTGTTTTCCACAGATTTGAGCCTGACTTGTGCGCCTACTACAGGTTGACGCGTATGCTTTCATAAAAAAAGGTTGACGCACACGCAATGCCCTGTCAACTTAGTCAACACACGAGAGCAGTGACTGTTTGATGTCCATCCAATGGCTGTCGTGCTTCTTCAATCTCTGCTCTTCATGCTCAAGCCGCTCAAACAAGCGCCGGCGGGACTGCCTGCTCCCTCCTCCCACCGCCGGCTATGCTGCCGTGCAGGCCCCACAGCCCCACCGTACTCCCATCGCTGGCCTAGCCATCCCTCTACTCACCCACACATGCTGTTATTCTCTGGCGACGGCAGACGAATCAGTAAACCCTCGTACTCCTCCGCGTGTGAAACAACTGCCGAGTATTCCCTGGCTCCGTGTCGTTCCCTTCCTAGGCCTCGCTGTCGTCCACCGCCCTGGTGCTCTTGGCGTGGCATGGTCAACGTGGTCAATGAATGACATCCATCGGAAGTGGACTATACGTGGAGAGGCCGACAGCTGGGTCCACGGCCGCACGCAAGGAAATGCCTCCTTATTACGCGCAAAATAATGATTCCTCCACCTGACAGCTAGGACCCATAGGAAGGGCCTCATTATTTCACGAAAAAAAACATTCCCCCCGCTGACAGGTCAGACCCACCAGCTATATCTTCGCACACAAGGAAGTGCCTCCTTATTACGCCCAAAAAAATGAATACCCCCCAGCTAGCTGGGACCTACCATATTGTTGGGCTGACTTGTGGGCCTACTAAGTTGACAGGGATGGAGAGCTTTGTCAACTTAGTCAATACTCCAGTGACCATATGATGTCCATCCAACGGCCATAGTGCTTCTTCAACCTCTGGTCTTCTTGCTCCAGCCGCCCAAAGCAGCTCCGGTCGTGCCGCCTGCTCCTGCCTCCCGTGGTCGGCTGTGCTACCGCGGAGGCCTCACCGCCCCCATACTACTCCCACCACTGGCCAGGCCATCCCTCCACTCACCCACACCCCCTGTTATTTTGCAACGACGGTAGCCTCACACCGCAGCCGAACCAGTGAACGCTCGTACTCCTCTCCGCGTGGGCATCCACTGCCGCGTCTTGCACGGCTCCGCGTCGTCCCCTTCCTAGGCCTCACTGTCGTCCACTGCCGTGGTGCTCTCGGTGCGGCGTGGTCAATGTGGTCAACGACCGACTTCCATCGGAAGAGTACTGTACATGGAGAGGCTGACAGCTAGGTCCACGGCAGCCGCAAGGAAGTGCCTCCTTATTACGCGGAAAATAATTATTCCTCCACCTAACATCGGGGACCCACCGGACGGGCCACCAGTATTTTGCGAAAACAATCGTTTCCCCCTGCCTGCTGGGACCCACCGGACGGGCCATCATATTTCGCAAAAAAATATTCCCCCCGCTGCCAGCTCGGACCCACCGGAAGTGCCTCCTTATTACGCACAAAAAAATGAATACTCCCCAGGCTAGCTGGGACCCACCTTGCTGGGAGGCTGACTTGTGGGCCTACTAAGTTGACGGGGATGAAGGGCTTTGTCAACTTAGTCAATATGAATGATTCTAGCTCCAGTGACCATACAATGTCCATCCAACAGATGTAGTGCTTCTTCAACCTCTGGTCTTCTTGCTCCAGCCGCCCAAAGCAGCGCCGGTCGTGCCGCATGCTCCTGCCTCCCGTGGCCGGCTGTGCTGCCGCAGAGACCTCACCGCCCCTACTATTTCCACCACTGGCCAGGCCCTACGGCGAAGGCAGCCTCACATCGTAGCCGAACCAGTGAACCCTCGTAGTCCTCTCCGCGCGGGCTTCCACTGCCGCGTCGTCCCCTTCCTAGGCCTCACCGTCATACACCACCGTGGTGCTCTCCGCGCGGCGTGGTCAACGTGGTCAAGGAACGACTTCCATCGGAAGAGTACTATACGTGGAGAGGCTGACAGCTGGGTCCATGGCCACAACCTAGTTTTTTTGTGATTTGCCAAGTAAGTCGCTTTTTCAGGCCTGTTGGGCTGCAAATATTTCAAGACAAGGAGAGCTTTCATTCGGCTGGCCGAGAAAATGGCCCATCAGTAATGAGAAATGGGTTGTACATTTTTAAAACACATCAAACCGGCAATTAGTTTCAAATATCTTTTTTTCATTTCAAGATTTTAAATTACATTAATTTTTATGCGTGGAGAATTTGTTGGATTTTATATTGATATACATTTATTTTTAAAATCAGTTTGAATGTGAGTCGAAATTTCGGAATTAAAAATAGTTCGGACCGCACCGAAATATGCAAAATTTCATATAATTTTTTAACCGTTACCGCTATATGGGCTGTAATGCTAAAAAAAGAATATGGGCTCCAAAAAAACCTTAAGAATTAGCAAATGGGCTGTAAATTATTAGAAATAATGGCAGATGGGTTGTATGCTGTTTTCCACAGATTTGAGGCTTTCCTAAAAAAAGGTTGACGCACAAGCACTGACTGTTGGATGTCCATCCAACGGCCGTCGTGCTTCTTTAATCTCTGCTCTTCCTGCTTCAGCCGCTCAAACAAGCGCCGGCGGGACTGCCTGCTCCCTCCTCCTCACGGCCGGCTGTGCTGCTGCGCAGGCCTCACTGCCCAACCGTACTCCCATCGCTGGCCTAGCCATCCCTCTACTCACCCACACCTGCTGTTATTCTCCGGCGACGGCAGACGAACCAGTAAACCCTCGTACAATCGTACTCCCCTCCACGTGGGAAACAACTGCCGAGTCTTCCCTGCCTCCGTGTCGTCCCCTTCCTAGGCCTCACCGTCGTCCACCGCCCGAGTGCTCTCGGCACGGCCTAGTCAACGTGGTCAACGACCGACATGCATCTGAAGTGGACTTTACGTGGAGATACCGACAGCTGGGTCCACGGCCGCACGCAAGGAAATGCCTCCTTATTACGCGCAAAATAATGATTCCTCCACCTGACATCAGGGACCCACCGAAAGGGCCTTTGTATTTCGTGAAAAAAACGTTACCGCCGCTGACAGCTCGGACCCACCAGCTATATCTTCGCACGCAAGGAAGTGCCTCCTTATTACGCACAAAAAAACGAATACTCCCCCTGTTAGCTGGGACCCAGTATAGTGGCAGGCTGACTTGTGGGCCTACTAAGTTGAAGGGGATGGAGGGCTTTGTCAACTTAGTCAATATGCACGATTCTAGCTCCAGTGACCGTACGATGTCCATCCAATGGCCGTAGTGCTTCTTCAACCTCTGGTCTTCTTGCTCCAGCCGCCCAAACCAGCGTCGGTCGTGCCTCGTGCTCCTGCCTCCCGTGGCCGGCTGCGATGCGACGGAGGCCTCACCGCCCCCTACTACTCCCACCGCTGGCCAGGCCATCCCTCTACTCACCCACACCCCATGTTATTCTGCGACGACGGCAGCCTCACACCGCAGCGAACCAGTGAACCCTCGTACTCCTCTACACATGGGCATCCACTGCCGCGTCTTCCCGGGCTCCACGTCGTCCCCTTCCTAGGCCTCGCCGTCGTCCACCGCCCTGGTGCTCTCAGCGCGGCATGGTCAACGTGGTCAAGGAACGGCTTCCATCGGACGTGGACTGTACGTGGAGAGGCTGACAGCTGGGTCCACGGCCGCAGCAAGGAAGTGCCTCCTTATTACGTGCAAAATAATTATTCCTCCACCTGATAGCGGGACCCACCGGACGGGCCACCGTATCTCGCCCCCCTGACTACTGGGACCCACCAGCTACATCTTCACACGCAAGGAAGTGCCTGACAGTCGGGACCCACCTGGTCGAAGCGTACGTAGCGTTGTCATTCTGGTCGCGAACGTGTACGTACATATATACTGGTCGATGTAGAGGCGCGCACGTCGTAGTAGAGGCGACCAGGGTGCAAGAAAGAAAATACGGCCATGTATGTGTACATACGGGCGGGGTCTCGAACGCCTACTCGCGCATATGTACGGCCAGGGCTCATGTACATGGCTGGGTCGGAACGGAGAAATAGCGTCGTCGTCATGTTCATGGGGAGGCAACAGAATGCGTCGTGTTCATGGGGAGGCAACGGAATGCGTCGTGTTCATGGGGAGGCAACGGAATGCGTCGTGTTCATCGGGAGGGCTTGGACGGAACAGGGGATGGAAATGAGGCCTGGCATACCGCAGAACGGAGGAAACGACCTTCTCTTCGACCGGCCACGTTCGAAACAGGATCCTGTTCATCGGGAGGGGTCTGGTGTACCGCAAAACGGAGGAAACGGACCTACTACGGTCGAAACGGGGGTCCTGTTGATCGGGAGGGGTGTGGCGTACCACAAAACGGACGAAACAGACTTGTGTTGGAGCGCTACGGTCGAAACGGGGGTCCTGTTCAGCGGGAGGGGTGTGGCGTACCGCAAAACGAGACTCCACGGGATATTGTTCATCTCCACCGTCGAACCCCTCCAGCCTCCACGAGCTACTGTTCATCCACCGTCGACCTCCTCCAGCCTCCACCTGCGACTGTTCATCCACGGGCTCCCGTTCATCCAGCCTCCACCGCGCGCTACTCCACCGGCTACTATTCAACCAGCCCTCTCCATAGGTGCTATGTCTTGAGCTTGCGTTGGTTTTCCCCGAAGAGAAAGGGATGGTGCAAAAGAGTAGCATAAGTATTTCCCTCAGTTTTTGAGAACTAAGGTATCCATCCAGTAGGAGCCCACGCTCAACTCCCTCGTACCTGCACAAAGCGATAGCTACTCGCAACCAACGCGATTAGGGGTTGTCAATCCCATCACGGTCACTTACAAGAGTGAGATCTGATAGATATAATATTTTTGGTATTTTTGGTATAAAGATGCAAAGTAAAAAGTAAAAGCAAAGTCAAAAAGCAAAGCAAGATTAAAGTGATGGAGATTGATATGATGAGAATAGACCTGGGGGCCATAGGTTTCACTAGTGGCTTCTCTCAAGAGCATAAGTATTCTATGGTGGGTGAACAAATTACTATTGAGCAATTGACAGAATTGAGCATAGTTATGAGAATATCTAGGCATGATCATGTATATAGGAATCACGTCTGTGACAAGTAGACCGAAACGATTCTACATCTACTACTATTACTCCAGTCATCGACCGCTATCCAGCATGCATCTAGAGTATTAAGTTAAAAACAGAGTAACGCCTTAAGCAAAATGACATGATATAGAGAGATAAATTCATGCAATATGAAATAAACCCCATCTTGTTATCCTCGATGGCAACGATACAATACATGCCTTGCTGCCCCTTTTGTCACTGGGTAAGGACACCGCAAGATCGAACCCAAAGCTAAGCACCTCTCCCATGGCAAGAACTACCAATCTAGTTGGCCAAACCAAACGGATAATTCGAAGAGACTTGCAAAGATAACCAATAATACATAAAAGAATTCAGAGAAGATTCAAATATTATTCATAGATAGACTTGATCATAAACCCACAATTCATCGGTCTCAACAAACACACCGAAAAAAGAAGATTACATCGAATAGAGCTCCACAAGAGAGGGGGAGAACTTTGTATTGAGATTCAAAGAGAGAGAAGAAGCCGTCTAGCTACTAACTATGGACCCGAAGGTCTGTGGTAAACTACTCACACTCCATCGGAGGGGCTAGGATGATGTAGAAGCCCTCCGTGATGACGGCCCTCTTCCGGCGGAGCTCCGGAACAGGCCCCAAGATGGGATCTCGTGGATACAGAAAGTTGCGGTGGTGGAATTAGGTTTTTGGCTCCTGTTCTGATCGTTTGGGGGTACGTGTGTATATATAGGAGGAAGAAGTATGCCGGAGGAGCAACGAGGGGCCCACGAGGCAGGGGGCGCACCCTAGGGGGGCACCCCCACCCTCGAGACCGCCTCTTTTGTTCCTTGGAGCAGGGTCCAAGTCTCCTGGATCATGTTCGGTGAGAAAATCACGTTCCTGAAGATTTTATTCTGTTTGGACTCCGTTTGATATTTCGTTCCTTCGAAACACTGAAATAGGCAAAAAAACAGCAATTCTGGGCCGGGCCTCCGGTTAATAGGTCAGTCCCAAAAATAATATAAACGTGGAAAATAAAGCCCAATATTTTCCAAAATAGTAGATAATATAGCATGAAGCAATCAAAAATTATAGATACGTTGGAGACGTATCAGGCATCCCCAAGCTTAATTCCTGCTCGTCCTCGAGTAGGTAAATGATAAAAGGAGAATTTTTGATGCGGAGTGCTACTTGGAATAATTTTAATGCAAATCTTCTTAATTGTGGTATGAATATTCATATTAGAAATATTCAAGACAAAAGTTTATATTGACATAAAAAATAATAATACTTCAAGCATACTAACAAAGCAATTATGTCTTCTCAAAATAACATGGCCAAAGAAAGTTATCCCTACATAATCATATAGTCTGGCTATGCTCCATCTTCACCACACAAAATATTTAAATCATGCACAACCCCGATGACAAGCCAAGCAATTGTTTCATACTCTAACTTTTTCAAAACTTTTTCAATCTTCACGCAATACATGAGCATGAGCCATGGATATAGCACTATAGGTGGAATAGAATGGTGGTTGTGGAGAACACAAAAAGGAGGGGAAGATAGTCTCACATCAACTAGGCGTATCAAAGGGCTATGGAGATGCCCATCAATAGATATCAATGTCAGTGAGTAGGGATTGCCATGCAACGGATGCCCTAGAGCTATAAGTGTATGAAAGCTCAAAAAGAAACTAAGTGGGTGTGCATCCAACTTGCTTGCTCATGAAGACCTAGGGCAATTTAAGGAAGCCCATCATTGGAATATACAAGCCAAGTTCTATAGTGAAAAATTCCCACTAGTATATGAAAGTGATAACATGAGAGACTCTCTACTATGAAGATCATGGTGCTACTTTGAAGCACAAGTGTGGTAAAAGGATACTAACATTGTCCCTTCTCCCTTTTTCTCTCATTTTTTTGTTTGGGCCTTTTCTATTTTTTATGGCCTCTTTTTATTTGGGCTTCTTTGGCCTCTTTTTTTCGTCCGAAGTCTCATCCCGACTTATGGGGGAATCATAGTCTCCATCATTCTTTCCTCACTGGGACAATGCTCTAATAATGATGATCATCACACTTTTATTTTTATTATAACTCAACAATTACAACTCGATACTTAGAACAAAATATGACTCTATGTGAATGCATCCGGCGGTGTACCGGGATATGCAATATGACAATGATGGAGTGTGTCATGCTAAACGGAACGGTGGAAAGTTGCATGGCAAGATATCTCGGAATGGCTATGGAAATGCCATAATAGGTAGGAATGGTGGCTGTTTTGAGGAAGGTATATGGTAGGTGTATGATACTGGCGAAAGGTGCCCGGTATTAGAGAGGCTAGCAAAGGTGGAAGGGTGAGAGTGCGTATAATCCATGGACTCAACATTAGTCATAAAGAACTCATATACTTATTGCAAAAATCTAGAAGTTATCAAAGCAAAGTATTACGAGCATGCTCCTAGGGGGATATATTGGTAGGAAAAGACCATTGCTCGTCCCCGACCGCCACTCATAAGGAAGACAATCAATAAATAAATCATGGTCCGACTTCATCACATAACGGTTCACCATACGTGCATGCTACGGGAATCACAAACCTTAACACAAGTATTATTTAAATTCACAACTACTCAACTAGCATGACTTTAATATTATCACCTCCATATCTCAAAACAATTATCATGCTTCAATCTTTTCTTAGTATTCAACACACTCAAAAGAAAGTTTCACAAATCTTGAATACCAAGCATATTATTATTAAGCAATTTACCATGCTATTAAGAGACTCCCAAAATAATTTAAGTGAAGCATGAGAGATCAATAGTTTCTTTAAAATGAATCCACCACCATGCTCTAAAATATCTAAGTGAAGAACATAGAGCAAAATTATAACGCTCAAAAGATATAAGTGAAGCACACAGAGCAAAATTATCTAGCTCAAAAGATATAAGTGAAGCACATAGAGTATTCTATCAAATTTTAATTCATGTATGGCTCTCTCAAAAGGTGTGTACAGTAAGGATGATTGTGTAATAATAAGACACAAAGACACAAATAATACAAGACACTCCAAGCAAAACACATATCATGTTGGTGAATAAAAATATAGCTCCAAGTAAATTACCGATGGAAGTGGACGAAAGAGGGGATGCCTTCCGGGGCATCCCCAAGCTTTGACTTTTTGGTGTCCTTGGATTATCTTGGGGGTGCCATGGGCATACCCAATCTTAGGCTCTTGCCACTCCTTGTTCCATGATCCATCAAAAGAATTCACCCAAAACTTGAAAACTTCACAACACAAAACTCAAAATAGAAAACTCGTGAGCTCCGTTAGCGAAAGAAAACAAAAGACCACTTCAAGGTACTGTAATGAACTCATTATTTATTTATATTGGTTTTAAAACTACTGTATTCCAACTTCTCTATGGATTATAAACTATTTTACTAGCCATAGATTCATCAAAATAAGCAAACAACACACGAAAAACAGAATCTGTCAAAAACAGAACAGTCTGTAGTAATCTGTAGCTAGCGCAAGATCTGGAACCCCAAAAATTCTAAAATAAATTGCTGGACTTGAGGAATTTATCTATTAATCATATGCAAAACGAATTAACTAAATATCACTCTTCAAATAAAAATGACAGCAGTTCTCGTGAGCGCTAAAGTTTCTGTTTTTACAGCAAGTTCAACAAGACTTTCCCCAAGTCTTCCCAACGGTTCTACTTGGCACAAACACTAATTAAACACAAAAAACACAACAAAAACAGAGGCTAAATAATTTATTTATTACTAATCAGGAGCAAAAATCAACAAATAAAAATAAAATTGGGTTGCCTCCCAACAAGCGCTATCGTTTAACGCCCCTAGCTAGGCATAAAAGCGAGGATAGATCTAGGTATTGCCATCTTTGGTAGGCAATCCATAAGTGGCTCTCATGATAGTTTAATATGGTAATTTTATTTTCTTTCTTGGAAAGTGTTCCATGCCCTTTTTTAATGGAAATTGAAATCTAATATTCCCTTCCTTCATATCAATAATCGCACCAACCGTTCTAAGGAAATGTCTACCAAGAATAATAGGGCAAGAAGGATTGCAATCTATATCAAGAACAAATGAAATATACGGGCACATAATTCCTATTTGCAACAATAAGAACATAATTAATTCTTCCCATAGGTTTCTTAATAGTGGAATCCGCAAGATGCAAGTTTAGAGAGCAATCATCAAAATTACGGAAATCTAGCAAATCACACAAAGTCTTGGGAATAGTAGAGACACTAGCACACAAATCACACAAAGCATAAAACTCATGATCTTTAGTTTTAATTTTAATAGTTGGTTCCCACTCATCATAGAGTTTTCTAGGGATGGAAACTTTCAACTCAAGTTTTTCTTCATAAGATTGCATCAAGGCATCAACAATATGTTCGGTGAAGGCTTTATTTTGGCTATAAGCATGTGGAGAATTTAGCACGGATTGCAACAAGGAAATACAAGCAATTAAAGAGAAACTTTCATAATTAAATTCCTTGAAATCCAATATAGTGGGTTTAGCAACATCTAGATTTTTATTTCTTTCAATCCCACTTTCATCAATTTCATCATTAAGATCTAAACACTCCGAATTTTTAGAACGCCTTCTAGGCAAAGGAAGATCATATTCAGTTTCATCAAGATTAATATTGCAAAATAAAGATTTCATAGGGGACACATCAATAACTTTAAGATCTTCATCTTGATTTTCATAGGAATTGGAAGAACACGCTTTAATAAAGGCATCTTTGGAAGCACGCATCCTAGCGGTTCTTTCTTTGCACTCATCAATGGAAATTCTCATGGCTTTGAGAGACTCATTGATATCATGTTTAGGAGGAATAGATCTAAGCTTTAAAGAATCAACCTCAAGAGAAATTCTATCAATGTTTCTAGCCAAATCATCAACTTTAAGCAATTTCTCCTCAAGCAAAGCATTAAAATTCTTTTGTGAATTCATAAACTCTTTAACACTATTCTCAAATTCAGAGGGCATCTTATTATAATTTCCATAAGAGTTGTTGTAGGAATTACCATAATTATTAGAAGGATTACTAGGATATGGCCTAGGATTAAAATTCCCTCTATAAGCGTTGTTACCAAATTTATTCCTACCAACAAAATTCACATCCATAGATTCATTGTTATTCTCAATCAAAGTAGACAAAGGAATATCATTAGGATCAGAAGGAACACTCTTAGTATCAAATAATTTCATAAGTTCATCCATCTTTCCACTCAACACATTGATTTCTTCTATCACATGCACTTTTTTATTAGAAGATTTTTCAGTATGCCATTGAGAATAATTAACCATAATATTATCTAGGAGTTTAGTAGCATCTCCTAAAGTGATTTCCATAAAAGTGCCTCCCGCGGCCGAATCTAAAAGATTTCTAGAAGCAAAATTCAATCCAGCATAAAATTTTTGTATAATCATCCACAAATTCAAACCATGAGTAGGGCAATTACGTATCATTAATTTCATTCTCTCCCAAGCTTGTGCAACATGTTCATGATCAAGTTGTTTAAAGTTCATAATATTGTTTCTAAGAGAGATGATCTTAGCGGGAGGAAAATACTTAGAGATAAAAGCATCTTTGCACTTGTTCCATGAATCAATACTATTCTTAGGCAAAGATGAAAACCAAGCTTTAGCACGATCTCTAAGTGAAAAAGGAAATAGCTTCAATTTAACGACATCATTATTGACATCTTTTTTCTTTTGGATATCACATAAATCAATAAAGCTATTTAGATGAGTAGCGGTATCTTCACTAGGAAGGCCGGTGAATTGATCTTTCATAAATAGATTCAACAAAGCAGTATTAATTTCACAAGATTCAGCATCGGTAAGAGGAGCAATCGGAGTGCTAAGGAAATCATTATTATTGGTATTGGTGAAGTCACACAATTTGGTAGTATCTTGAGCCATCACGACAAACAAGCAATCTAACACACGAGCAAACAAAAAGCAAACGGGCAAAAAGAGGCAAATAGAGAGGGAGGATAGAGAGAGAGAGAGAGGGCGAATAAAACGGCAATGGTGAATTGGGGGGAGAGGAAAACGAGAGGCAAATGGCAAATAATCTAATGCGAGAGATAGGGATTGTGATGAGTACTTGGTATGTTGACTTTTTGCGTAGACTCCCCGGCAACGGCGCCAGAAATCCTTCTTGCTACGTCTTGAGCTTGCGTTGGTTTTCCCCGAAGAGGAAGGGATGATGCAGCAGAGTAGCGTAAGTATTTCCCTCAGTTTTTGAGAATCAAGGTATCAATCCAGTAGGAGCCCATGCTCAAGTCCCTCGTACCTGCACAAAGCGATAGCTACTCGCAACCAACGCGATTAGGGGTTGTCAATCCCTTCACGGTCACTTATGAGAGTGAGATCTGATAGATATAATATTTTTGGTATAAAGATGCAAAGTAAAAAGTAAAAGCAAAGTAAAAAAGCAAAGCAAGATTAAAGTGATGGAGATTGATATGATGAGAATAGACCTGGGGGCCATAGGTTTCACTAGTGGCTTCTCTCAAGAGCATAAGTATTCTACGGTGGGTGAACAAATTACTGTTGAGCAATTGACAGAATTGAGCATAGTTATGAGAATATCTAGGCATGATCATGTATATAGGCATCACGTCCGTGAGAAGTAGACCAAAATGATTCTGCAACTACTACTATTACTCCACTCATCGACCGCTATCCAGCATGCATATAGAGTATTAAGTTAAAAACAGAGTAACGCCTTAAGCAAGATGACATGATGTAGAGAGATAAATTCATGCAATATGAAATAAACCCCATCTTGTTATCCTCGATGGCAATGATACAATACGTGCCTTCCTGCCCCTTCTGTCACTGGGTAAGGACACCGCAAGATCGAACCCAAAGCTAAGCACTTCTCCCATGGCAAGAACTACCAATCTAGTTGGCCAAACCAAACGGATAATTCGAAGAGACTTGCAAAGATAACCAATCATACATAAAAGAATTCAGAGAAGATTCAAATATTATTCATAGATAGACTTGATCATAAACACACAATTCATCGGTCTCAACAAACACACCGCAAAAAGAAGATTACATCGAATAGATCTCCACAAGAGAGGGGGAGAACTTTGTATTGAGATTCAAAGAGAGAGAAGAAGCCATCTAGCTACTAACTATGGACCCGAAGGTCTAAGGTAAACTACTCACACTTCATCGGAGGGGCTAGGATGATGTAGAAGCCCTCCGTGATGACGGCCCTCTTCTGGCGGAGCTCCGGAACAGGCCCCAAGATGGGATCTCGTGGATACAGAAAGTTGCGGCGGTGGAATTAGGTTTTTCGCTCCTGTTCTGATCCTTTGGGGGTACGTGTGTATATATAGGAGGAAGAAGTATGCCGGAGAAGCAACGAGGGGCCCACAAGGCAGGGGGCGCGCCCTAGGGGGGGCGCCCTCCACCCGCGTGACTGCCTCTTTTGTTCCTTGGAGCAGGGTCCAAGTCTTCTGGATGACGTTCGGTGAGAAAATCACGTTCCCAAAGATTTTGTTCCGTTTGGACTACGTTTGATATTCCGTTTCTTCAAAACACTGAAATAGGCAATAAACAACAATTCTGGGCCGGGCCTCCGGTTAATAGGTTAGTCCCAAAAATAATATAAACGTGGAAAATAAAGCCCAATATAGTCCAAAACAGTTGATAATATAGCATGGAGCAATCAAAAATTATAGATACGTTGGAGACGTATCAACGGGCTCCTGTTCAACCACCCCTCCACGGGCTACTGTTCATCCTGCCCTCCAGCGTCTACTGTTCATCCTACCCTCCACGGGGTGGTCCTGTTCATCCGGCCCCAACCGGCTCGATCGATAGGGGTCCTGTTCATCCAGAGGCAACACCACGGGGTCCTGTTCATCCACCCCCACCGGGAAACTGTTCATCCCAACCCCCCCCCCCCCGCAACACTCACTGTTCATCCAGAGGCAACATCGGTCGGCTTCAGTTAGCAGCAGTAGCAAAGGAATCGCTCGATCGGATTCAGTTAATAGCCATCGATCGATCGCTCGGGTTCAGTAACGCGTAGCCTGCGGTGCAATCGCTCGGGTTCAGTTAGAGCCTAACGCCTCGCTCGGGTTCAGTTAGAGCCAACGCCTCGCACACACGCGCGTACGTGTACGAGAGAAACGCGCATCGCTCGGCCCCCGACCTCCCACCGTAACCGGGAACTCCCCGAAATTTTCCTCGCCCTCGCTTCTACAACGGTTTTTTTCGTCATGGACGGCCCAAAGAATGTCATGCAGCTGTGTCTCCGGCCCGTCCAGGACGAAAAGCCCATTTTCTGTCATGATTTTTTGTCATAGAAGTAGGAGCCCACCACATCTATGATGATACCGGGTTTTGTCACAATTATCGTCATAGAAGTGTCATATGTATGACAGAAAAAAATTTCGTTCGGCCCAAAATGTCACGGATGTGTCTTTTTTTGTAGTGGAGGTAGGACCGTAGGAGTTGTCCCTTCTCCGGCCTATCTTGGTCCTTCCCTTAGAAGACGACTGGTCCATTGCAATCTACTCTATTTGGTTGTCCCTGGTCCTAAGAGTAGTGGTGAAAATGCTAGTTATCGACTAGAGGGGGTTAATAGGCGATTTTTATGAAAGTCTTCAAGACAAGGAATGTGTTCAAAGACAGGCAAACAATTGACACGTACACAGTACGCAGCGGAAGATAAACTACACTAGCCTTGCCATGGTTAAAGAGACAGAGGAGATTAAGCACGAAGGAAAATAGCAGCTAGGTAGAACATATTGGAATTGGAAAACAATATGAAGCCAAATATGCAATCAGAGTGAATGTCTTCACACAATGAAGTCAAACAAAACAGGCAAGAAACGACTTCATGAAGCTAAACTGTAAGTAAATGGGTGAAGTGATAGAACCAGTTGCTTGACAAAGACCCACTTGAAAGTGTCAACTGTTTCATCGCTGACTAGCAAGCCCCCAAATATCACACTCTGGAAGTGATTATTGACCCCTATGAACAGCCCAAATGGCATATCATATATGTTTGTGTGGTATGTAGTATCCAATGTTATGGCATCCCCAAAGTAATGGTAATGTGCTCTACTTGCTCTGGTTAACCATATCAAATTTCGTATATGGCTCTCCTCATCAGGCTGCACTCGGTAGTAGAGATCAGAGTCTTTTGCCCCAATTCAGAAAAAACATACATGGTTTTCTTTACATCCTCGTCTACTTGCTCTCGACTGATCTTGCTACATAGTCCTCTCAGTGCCCTTTTACTGAAAGGTACATTTGTCATTAAACCGAAGAAACTACCAATTATATTGTACACCTTTCCGATGCTAATGTTGTTCTCATGGAGTTGCTTCACAACATCCCTTGTGTATATATCGATATGTCTGTGTGAGGCTAGTACATCTCTTCGCCACATTTTTTAGTGAGTACATGATTGTGCTCTGGTCTGTACTCTGTTATGTACCACCCACTGTCATCTGATCGAAGCAACCGTATCATTGTAGGGTATCTGCATCTGCATGTCCTAGTGTTACTCTTTTTCGGTATTCCCTGTGTGAGGCACAACAACTACATAGCATCACTTTCATATTTGTTTTGCAGAGCTTAGGCATGAGAAATACATGATCGTTTAATACTACACCGGATTAGAAAGATCACTTACAGAGCATCCATAGACTATCTCCTCCATGCATTTTGTTCTTTCGACATTAAGCCTGCTCTTGCCATACCTTATCCCGAACCCAATCTCCCAGGAATAGAGATTATAGTAATCATATGCTTCTCCAAGCGACTCAACATTGACCCCTATTGCTGGAACCACTATTGTGTCAGTCTTCTTCTCCGCATATCTTTGCAATGTTTTTTCAAGAGCACTGATTCGGCCAACACATGGTGGGCGTTCGATAGGTGCATGTCCCACACGTACTCTGTATTATGCAGTGGAATGAAATCTCATAAACAATTTTAGTAAGATATAGTTACATGCTAAATACCTTCTTTGTTTAGAGTGGAACTGTAAGTGCATCTAGTGCCACCCCTAGTTGGTTTTGGAGTATTGACGACAAACCTGGTTGAGGGACTAATGTGTTTGTGAGAATTACAGGATAACACAGGTAGGAGTCCCTCATTGATTCGGTTTTCCTACCGGAGATGACCCCTAAAAATGTATGAAGACATTGAAGACAAAGGTGGTATGTGAAGATATTCACAGTGAAGACTATGACAAGAGAAGACACTGAGTGAAGACTATGGAGCGCGAAGACTTAGTTGTTTCGTTGTTTCCTTTTCTTCTTTGTTGAGTCATAGGAAACACCGTACTGTTAAGTGGGGTCCCAGTGAACCAGTCAGAATGACTGAAGTGATGCTTAACCAAAATCCTATGTCTTCGAGCGAAGACAATGAGAGCAAATCTTATCCAGAGCTGGATAAGTCAGCTTTGCTTGTAGCCCAAGTAAAGTTGCCGTGTGTGTTTGAAATCTGACAATTGGAACACGTGTCAGTTCCTTAGTGACCCAGGGTCATTTCAGACAAATCAGGTCGGGTTGCCTAGTGGCTATAAATAGCCCACCCCCTACACCATAAATTGGTTGGCTGCTCAGAGTTAGTGCACGGCTTTTGTCGTTTGAGAGCAACCCACCTCGAAGCCTTTGAGAGAGAAATCCTTGCGAGGACAAAGCCCTAAACACCCAGAGCCAAAGAGTGTTAGGCATCACTGAAGTCTTCCTGTCTGTGTGATCTGAAGACTTATTACACTTGAGGACTGTGAATCCTCCATCTGGTTAGGCGTCGCGTTCTGGGCATCCAAGAGTCATTATGGATCGCCGGTGAACAAAGTCTGTGAAGGTTTGGAAGTCTACCTTGAAGACTTACCTGAGTGATTGGGCGAGGACTGGGTGTCCTTAGCTCAAGGGGAATAAGGTGAAGACACGGTCTTCTGAGTTAAATCTCAGCCTCCCTAACTAGACGTACAGTTGTCATAGCAACTGGAACTGGTCCAACAAATCATTGTCTTCAATGAGCAACTGGTTCTATCCTTCCCATCTCTTTATTACAGTTGGTCCTTGTGAAGTCATTGCCTGTTTGCATTATCTGTTTGTCTTCACTGTGAGACTGCTTGTTCTGTTTGGCTTCATACTATCTTCCATCCTGATCCATACTGCTTAGCTGCTATTAGTCTTTGTGCTTTCACTTCATTGAATACTTGACTATGGCTTGCCTAGTGTAGTCTACCATCCACTGCATGTTAATAGGTACATTTCTATCATTTGTCTTCGAAACTTCCATGTTTTGAAGACTTTCATAAAAATCGCCTATTCACCCCCCCTCTAGGCGATCACTAGCACTTTCAGGAACTGGCGACCCTAATTACGATTTCGACATATAGAAGTACACATGCCAATCAGTTTTTTCATAAGTTTGGAATAGAACATCATATGTGATGGAAATATGCCCTAGAGGCAATAATAAAATGGTTATTACTATGTTTCCTAAATCATGATAAAGGTTTATTATTCATGCTAGAATTGTATAGACGAGAAACTTAAATACAAGTGTGGATACATAAACAAATACCGTGCCCTAGTGAGCCTCTACTAGACTAGCTCATTGATTAAAGATGGTTAAGGTTTCCTAACCATAAACATGAGTTATCATTTGATAACAGGATC
>NC_053024.1:97326269-97433544 GCF_003073215.2 Triticum urartu
GCGCCACCGGAAGCGAGGGGGAGAGAGCCCCCCTCCTTCTTCTTCTTCCTTGACCTCCTCCCTAGATGGGAGAATGGTTTCCCCTCTGGTCCATGGCCTCCATGGCACGGAAGGGGCGAGAGCCCCTCCGAGATTGGATCTGTCTCTCTGTCTCTCTCTGTTTCTGCGTTCTGTTCTGGCTCTGTTTCACCGTTTCGCGTATATATGGAGATCCGTAACTCCGATTGGCCTGAAACCTTCGCCGTGATTTTTTTTCCGAATATTAGCTTTCTTGCGGCAAAAGAAGAGCGTCAACCGCCTTTCGGTGGGCTCACGAGGGTAGGGGCGCGCCCTGGGGGGCGCCCCCTATCTCATGACCACCTCCGGCACTGGTTCGCGTTGATTTTCCTTCAGAATTTTCCATATTTTCCAAAAATAAGCTCCGTCCGTTTTTATCCCGTTTGGACTCCGTTTGATATGGATATTCTGTGAAACCAAAAACATGCAACAGACAGGAACTGGCACTGGGCACTGGATCAATATGTTAGTCCCAAAAATAATATAAAAAGTTGCCAAAAAGTATATGAAAGTTGAATAATATTGGCATGGAACAATCAAAAATAATAGATACGACGGAGACGTATCAGCATCCCCAAGCTTAGTTCCTGCTCGTCTTCGAGTAGGTAAATGATAAAAAAGATAATTTTTGATGTGGAATGCTACCTAGCATAATCTTGATCATATGTCTAATTATGGCATGAATATTAAGACACGAGTGATTCAAAGCAATAATCTATCCTTTGACATAAAAATAATAATACTTCAAGCATACCAACCAAGCAATTATGTCTTATTGAAATAACATAGCCAAAGAAAGCTCATCCCTACAAAATCATATAGTCTGGCTATGCTCCATCTTCACCACACAAAATATTCACATCATGCACAACCCCGATGACAAGCCAAGCAATTGTTTCATACTTTTGACGTTCTCAAACCTTTTCAACTTTCACGCAATACGTGAGCGTGAGCCATGGACATAGCACTATAGGTGGAATAGAATATGATGGTGGAGAAGACAAAAAGGAGAAGATAGTCCCACATCAACTAGGCGTATCAACGGGCTATGGAGGTGCCCATTAATAGATATCAATGTGAGTTAGTAGGGATTGCCATGCAACGGATGCACTAGAGCTATAAGTGTATGAAAGCTCTAACTGAAACTAAGTGGGTGTGCATCCAACTTGCTTTCTCATGAAGACCTCGGGCATTTGAGGAAGCCCATCATCGGAATATACAAGTCAAGTTATATAATGAAAATTCCCACTAGTATATGAAAGTGATAACTCAAGAGACTCTCTATATGAAAAACATGGTGCTACTTTAAAGCACAAGTGTGGAAAAGGATAGTAGCATTGCCCCTTCTCTCTTTTTCTCTCATTTTTTGTTTTCTTTTCTTTTTTTCCTTTTTTTGGGCCTTCTCTTTTTTTTGGCCTTTCTCTTTTTTTTTATTTTTTTATTTTTTCATCCGGAGTCTCATCCCGACTTGTGGGGGAATCATAGTCTCCATCATCCTTTCCTCACTGGGGTGATGCTCTAATAATGATGATCATCACACTTTTATTTACTTACAACTCGATATTACAACTCGATATCTAGAACAAAGATATGACTCTATATGAATGCCTCCGGCGGTGTACTGGGATGTGCAATGATCTAGCGTAGCAATGACATCAAAAAACGGACAAGCCATGAAAACATCATGCTAGCTATCTTACGATCATGCAAAGCAATATGACAATGAATGCTCAAGTCATGTATATGATGATGATGAAAGTTGCATGGCAATATATCTCGGAATGGCTATGGAAATTCCATGATAGGTAGGTATGGTGGCTGTTTTGAGGAAGGTATATGGTGGGTTTATGGTACCGGCGAAAGTTGCGCAGTACTACAGAGGCTAGCAATGGTGGAAGGGTGAGAGTGCGTATAATCCATGGACTCAACATTAGTCATAAAGAACTCACATACTTATTGCAAAAGTCTATTAGCTATCGAAACAAAGTACTACGCGCATGCTCCTAGGGGGATAGATTGGTAGGAAAAAGACCATCGCTCGTCCCCGACCGCCACTCATAAGGAATACAATCAATAAATAAATCATGCTCTGACTTCGTTACATAACGGTTCACCATACGTGCATGCTACGGGACTTGCAAACCTCAACACAAGTATTTCTCAATTTCACAATTACTCGACTAGCATGACTCTAATATCACCATCTTTATATCGCAAAACTATTGCAAGGAATCAAACATATATTTTATGACTAACCATGTGAATGACCAATTCCTGTCATCTCTCTAAACAGATATAAGTGAAGCAAGAGAGTTTAATTCTTTCTACAAAAGATGTGCCCACGCTCTAACAAATATAAGTGAAGCAAAAGAGCATTCTGCAAATGGCGGTTGTCTAAGTAAAGAGAAACATGCAATTCAAACTTCAAATTATATAAGTGAAGCACCTGAAGCATTCTATAAAGCCATACTCCAAAAATATAAGTGAAGTGCAAAGAGCATTCTATAAATCAACCAAGGACTATCTCATACCATCATGGTGCATAAAAATAAAAATAAAAACCTAAATGCAAAAGACGCTCCAAGACTTGCACATATCGCATGAACGAAACGAATCCGAAAACATACCGATATTTGTTGAAGAAAGAGGGGATGCCTCCCCAGCATCCCCAAGTTTAGACGCTTGATTCTCCTTGAATATTTACTTGGGGTGCCTCGGGCATCCCCAAGCTTGAGCTCTTGCCTCTCTTCCTTCTTCTCACATCGAGACCTTCTCAATCATCGAACACTTCATCCACACAAAACTTCAACAGAAAACTCGGTAAGATCCGTTAGTATAATAAAGCAAATCACTACTCTAAGTACTGTTGCAAACCAATTCATATTTTGTTTTTGCATTGTGTCTACTGTAATATAACTTTTTCATGGCTTAATCAACTGATATAAATTGATAGTTTCATCAAAACAAGCAGACTACGCATCAAAAACAGAATCTGTCTAAAACAGAACAGTCTGTAATAATCTGAACATTCACCATACTTCTGATACTTGAAATATTCTACCAAAATTAGTAAAAATAAACAATTTTTAGAGAAAGAAACTGTAAAAAGAATCAGAACCATTTGACGTTCCAGCTAAAAATGTAAAATGGCGCACTACAGCCAAAGTTTCTGTCCTGCACCGTACAAACCATCAAGCAAATGTAAACATCCTAAAGGCAAACCTTGGCACATTATTTTTATAATACAATGGAATTGTACAAGGGGATAATTATTTTTATTGAAAAGTTTCTGTAATCAAGATTCACAAAGTTTCCGTGAGCATGAACAAAGTTCAAGGCTAGCTCCCACTTCAACAATGCTTGTCTTTCTCACTTTCGCTTTCCTTTTTGAAGAAGTTTTGGGTTCCCCTCTTTATTTTTGTTGTTTTTAAACTATATGAAAGCACTCAACAGAAATAAATGACTCTCTAAAACTTCCGGGTTGTCTCCCTGGCAGCGCTTTCTTTAAAGCCATTAAGCTAGGCATATAGTGCTCAAGTAATGAATCCACCCGGATCCCAAGGTATATCAAAGCCAATTTGAATCAACAATGATTTGTAATTTAGTAGTGAGCACAAAGCAACATATATCATGTAATGACGAAGTCTAACTCTCTTCCTATGCATCGGCATGTCATAAAAGAACAATTCATGCACACCTAGTAAAGGCCAATGCATAGTATAAACAGTTTCTTGCAATTTTATCATGTTGGAAACATAGAGAGGTGGAGATATAGTTCCTCTCTCATAATAATTACAAGTAGGAGCAGCAAGCACATGCATATTATATTCATCAAAATCATCATGTGTAACGGTAAAAGGCAACCCATCAATATAATCCTTAATAAGGAAAAACTTCTCCGATATAGTGTAGTCGAGAGAATTCAAAAAGATAATAGGACTATCATGCGTGGGTGCAATAGAAACAATTTCATGTTTAACATAAGGAAATATAGCGAGTTCATCTCCATAAGCATAATTCATATTGGCATCTTGGCCACAAGCATCATTAAAAAGGTATATTTCAAAAGAATCATAGGGATCATAACAGTCATCATAGCAATCATCCTTCGGTAAGCACGAAGGGGAATTAAACAACGTATGAGTTGAAGAGTTACTCTCATTAGAAGGTGGGCATGGGTGATCAATCTACTCTTCCTCCTTTTGTTCTTCGCTCTCCTCCTCATCTTTTTCATCCAATGAGCTCACAGTTTCATCAATTTCTTTTTCCATAGACTCCTGCAAAATATTAGTATCTTCTTGGACAGCGGAGTATTCCTAAATATATAGTTTAACATAGGCATTAGAAGCACAATTCTCATAATAATATTCAAGTATGGAAAAAATTTCAGATTTGTGAAGAGTAGCATTATACTTTTCAATCAAAGAAGCAATTTCAAAAGCACCCTTAAAAGCAACAAATTCTTCAATTTGTTGAACATCATAGTAATTATAAACACCCTTAGAATACGAAGATACGATTCCATTATTACTAAACTCACATTGATAGGGAAGGTGTTTCTTAGGGTTTTCAGAACAACAAGTAAAATCATATATTTCACATAAATTCCAAGCATAGCATTGCAAACGTTGAATTTGACCCCATAATAGTTTCCCTTTTTCAGATATACGGTGTCGCACATAACAAGCATGCTCATCTAAAGATTTTCCCTCAACTAAGTGTGACGCCCCGAGACCGATGTGCCAGTTGTCGTCCACTTATTCGCCGTCGTTGCCATGTCATTCGCTTGCGTGTTGCTTCTTGTCATGTCATCATGTGCATTGCATCATCATGTTTTCAAAACTTGCATGCATCCCGGCCTCCTCATTCTCTCAGTTGTCCGTTCTGAGCCCAGACACACTTGCACGCACCCGCGGCACGTCCGAAATATTATTTTATAAGTGGCCAGAAAAATGTTCTCGGAATGGGTTGAAAGTTGGCGTGTGGTCTTATTATAGTGTAGATAGACCACCTGTCAAGTTTCATCACATTCGGAGTTCGTTTGTTAGCCCAACCGTTAAACTATAGCGGCATTATAGCCGGTCTTTTCGTCGGACGTTTTCGGTCTTCGGAAACAGATGTCGGGCTCTCTCTCTCTTCTCCCCCTCGCAGTCTCGCCACGGCCCACCTAGTCCATCCTCTTTTCCCTCTTCGCTTCCGGAGTTGTCCGATGCGATTGCACGGCCCGAAACCCTCTCTGCTCAGTGCATCAAACCCCCCCTCGCGCGCGCGTCCGAAAAGCTGTCCCGGACCCGACCCGAGCAGTCGTCACCATTATGTCCGTATCATCCCCAAACGTCTACAAAACATCACCGTTTTCTTATGTGGACTTCCTAGTGTTTTATTCTCAACCGCTCGATTTTAATTGGAGGGACGGATTAGCCCCTAAACTTCCCTCTTTTCCATATATATAGTCCACTCCTAGACTATTTTGGACAAACACTAAAATCTAGGGACCTTGTCCCATCCATCCCATCCCCACGCCGCCGCCACTCTCCTTGTTATCAGCGTCGAACCAACCAGCTGCCCTCCTCGTTTTCCCCCGATCCAATCCAATCCATCTCCTCCTTCCTCTGCCCGCTCGATCTTCCCCACCCCGCGCCCGAATCAGGGGAGAGGAGCTCCTTGCCGCCTCCCACCTCGTGCCCGAGCCCCTTGCTCCCGCAGCAGCAGCAGAGCCCCAATCGCTGGGTTTGTCCATCTCCCATATCACCCATGGCGCCCGAGGTGCACCTCGACCCCGTCGTCGACCCAGCCGCTGCCGGCGAGCAGCAGCAACCAGCAGGCCATCCTCGCCACCCGGATCCACTCCACCACCTCGGCGTTTGCACGCCTCCCGCTCAGCGCCCGCACCTCGCCATCTTGCTACTGCCCGCACCATCGAAGGTCCGCCGGACCCGCGACTAGGTCATTGCCGAGCCTCCTCGCGACCAAGAACGGAACCCCGGTGACCTCCCGTGCTCGGATCTGGCCGCCCCGACGCCTCCGCTCGCGGATCCGGCGAGCCCCATTCGTATCACGCCGCCTCCGCTCCTCCCTGCCTTCGTCAGCGCCACCGTCAACCTCCCTGCTCGTGCGGGAGCACGAGGACGACGAGCACGCCTCGCTCGCCTGGGCCAGCCGGCCTCGTTGGCCCAACCACAGCCCAGCGCCTCCCCAGCCCACTGCGCAGCTGGCCCAGCGCACCAGCCTCTGCACCGAGCGGGCCTCAGCCCACTAGGTGAGGCCAACCCCAGCGCCCAGCCGCCCCTGTTGCGGTCCAGCTCTTGTTTTTTTCAGTTCGGCAAATTTATCTATTTTTCCAGAGACAGCGGTTTTGCAGAAAACCCCTTCATGATCATGCATATTGTAACTCACAAACGATGCATCATATTAAAATAAACTTAATATGAAAAATGCTTAGAATTGCATCTAGTTTCATAATATGTCATTTTCACCCATGTTTAAAATGATTAATTTGCTGTTTGTTTAAATTTGCTCCTATGCCATGCTAAAATGATTTATTTCATAACTAAATAACCGTAACTCGGATTTTAATAAACTTTATATGTAAGTGGGGTGGGAAAATGCCTAGTTTAATATGGTGGCTTCACTTTGCATGCTTAACAACTCTAAAATATTGTTTAGGGCAGAACAGTACCAAACTTTAAAATATGCATATGAGGAGTTTCCGGAAATTGTTGTTCGTTGTTTCCGGCCTCATTTAACCTTGACTAGATAGGTAGTTTTCATTTGCTTCATCTCTTGCCATGCTAACAACATTTAATGTTGTTGGGTACATAAACGAGATCGAACTAAATAAGTCACGTGGTGTTTCGTCAATATGCAACGGAGTTGCATATTGTGCTCCACTTAATTTGTAGGGTTGCTTGTGCATTTTGCCATGCCATGCTTCATTAAACCGGACATGCATCATACTTGTTTGTGCATCGTGCCATGATTATGTGATGGTTGTTTACTATGTTGTTTGCTTCTTTCCGGTGTTGCTTCTTCGGGTTGGTTCCGATAACGTCGTGTTTGTGAGGAACCGTTCGACTACGTCCGTTTGTCTTCTTCATGGACTCGTTCTTCTTCCTTGCGGGATTTCAGGCAAGATGACCATACCCTCGAAATCACTTCTATCTTTGCTTGCTAGATGCTCGCTCTTTTTCTATGCCTATGCTGCGATACCTACCACTTGCTTATCATGCCACCCATATTGTTGAACCAAGCCCCTAACCCACCTTGTCCCAGCAAACCGTTGTTTGGCTATGTTACCGCTTTGCTCAGCCCCTCTTATAGCGTTGTTAGTTGCAGGTGAAGTTTGAAGTTTTGTTCCTTGTTGGAACATGGAGATGTTGTTCCTTGTTGGAACATGTTTACTTGTTGGGATATCATAATATATCTTATTTAATTAATGCATCTATATACTTGGTAAAGGGTGGAAGGCTCGGCCGTATGCCTGGTGTTTTGTTCCACTCTTGCCGCCCTAGTTTCCGTCATATCGGTGTTATGTTCCCGGATTTTGCGTTCCTCACGCGGTTGGGTTATAATGGGAACCCCTTGATAGTTCGCTCTGAATAAAACTCCTCCAGCATGGTCCAACCTTGGTTTTACCATTCGCCACCTAGCCTTTTTCCCTTGGGAGTCGCGCATCCCAAGGGTCATCTTATTTTAAACCCCCCGGGCCAGTGCTTGTCTAAGTGTTGGTCCAAACTAGAGCCCCTTGCAGCGCCACCTCGGGGAAACTCGAGGGCTGGTTTTAGTTGTACGGATTGCTTATCCGGTGTTGCCCTGAGAACGAGATATGTGCAGCTCCTATCGGGATGTCGGCGCATCGGGTGGTCTTGCTGGACTTGTTTTACCATTGTCGAGGATGTCTTGTTGTACCGAGATACCGAGTCTGATCGGAATGTCTCGGGAGGAGGTCTATTCCTTCGTTTACCGTGAGAGCTTGTGATGGGCTAAGTTGGGACACCCCTGCAGGGATTTGAACTTTCGAAAGCCGTGCCCGCGGTTATGGGCAGATGGGAATTTGTTAATGTCCGGTTGTAGAAAACCTGAACTTGACCTTAATTAAAATGCATCAACCGCGTGTGTAACCGTGATGGTCTCTTCTCGGCGGAGTCCGGGAAGTGAACACAGTGTTGGAGTTATGCTTGACGTAGGTTGTCTAGGATCACTTCTTGATCATACTTTTATCGACCGTGCTTTGCCTTCTCTTCTCGCTCTCTTTTGCGTATGTTAGCCACCATATATGCTAGTCGCTTGCTGCAGCTCCACCTCATACTTTTACCTTACCCATAAGCTTAAATAGTCTTGATCGCGAGGGTGCGAGATTGCTGAGTCCCCGTGGCTCACAGATTCTTCCAAAACCAGTTTGCAGGTGCCGATGAGTCCGCGCAGATGACGCAACCCAGCTCAGGAGGAGCTTGTTGAAGATCTTGTCCTTTGTGTTGTTTCATTCTAGTTGATCAGTAGTGGAGCCCAGTTGGGGTCGATCGGGGACCTTGTCGCATTTGGGGTAGTCTTCTTTTATTTTGGTTCCGTAGTCGGACCTTGATTGTATCTGGATGATGTAATGCTTTATTCATGTAATTGTGTGAAGTGGCGATTGTAAGCCAACTATGTATCTCTTTCCCTTATGTATTACATGGGTTGTGTGAAGATTACCTCACTTGCGACATCGCTTTCAATGCAGTTATGCCTCTAAGTCGTGCTTCGACACGTGAGAGATATAGCCGCATCGAGGGCGTTACACTAAGCTAGTTGGGGTTTCGGCACGAGCACAAAGGGATCGAAGATGATCCAAGTAAAAAAGCTTCAGCAGTGTGATAGATTTTGAGTGGTTCTTCAACCATTGGTTCAGTAGGTACAACTATTTTTTTTGGTATTTTGCGTTTCCTACCCATAACTAAAGATAGGAAACAACTAAGAACAGCAAATAAAAATTACTTAGTGATAAAGCAAACAAGCACACACGAGAATATTCACCCCACGCTATTGCTCCCCGGCAACAGCGCTAGAAAAAGGTCTTGATAACCCACAAGTATAGAGGATCGCAACAGTTTTTGATAAGTAAGAGTGTCGAACCCAACGAGGAGCTAAAGGTAGAACAAATATTCCCTCAAGTTCTATCGACCACCGATACAACTCTACGCACGCTTGACGTTCGCTTTACCTCGAACAAGTATGAAACTAGAAGTACTTTCTAGGTGTTGTTGGATAGGTTTGCAAGATAATAAAGAGCAAGTAAATAAAAAGTAGGGGCTGTTGTAAGTAAAGAAGCAATAAAGTAAATATAGCGAGTGTGGAAAAGTGGTGGTAGGAGTTGTGAAATTGCCCCTAAGCAATTGACTACTTTACTAGACCAATAGCAAGTATTATGTGGGAGAGGCCACTGCTAGCATGTCATCCCTGACTTGGAATTCTATGCACTTATGATTGGAACTATTAGCAAGCATCCGCAACTACTAATGTTCATTAAGGTAAAACCCAA
The DNA here is from genome assembly GCF_003073215.2 of Triticum urartu. Lineage (NCBI taxonomy): Eukaryota > Viridiplantae > Streptophyta > Magnoliopsida > Poales > Poaceae > Triticum > Triticum urartu. The sequence continues at coordinate 97,335,844 of NC_053024.1, forward strand.
CCATAGCATTAAGGTATATTGGTCCCCCTTCAATCCCGTATGCATCAATTTCTATGCTAGGTTGAAGCTTCTGTCACTCTTGCCCTCCAATACATAGTCCTATCAACATACAAACTAACCCTAGGGTGTGATCCACATGCGCAATCATATGATGGGCACCAAAGGACAGCAACATAACCACAAGCAAATTAAATCAATCATAGCAATTCATCAACCACCGATAGGACAACGAAAATCTACTCAGACATCATAGGATGGCAACACATCATTGGATAATAATATGAAGCATAAAGCACCATGTTCAAGTAGAGGGTACAGTGGGTTGCGGGAGAGTGGACCGCTGTAGATAGAGGGGGGAAGGTGATGGAGATGTTGGTGAAGATGGCGGAGGTGTTGGTGTAGATCGCGATGATGATGATGGCCCTCGGTGGCACTCCAGCGCCACCGGAAGCGAGGGGGAGAGAGCCCCCCTCCTTCTTCTTCTTCCTTGACCTCCTCCCTAGATGGGAGAAGGGTTTCCCCTCTGTTCCATGGCCTCCATGGCACGGGAGGGGCGAGAGCCCCTTCGAGATTGGATCTGTCTCTCTGTCTCTATCTGTTTCTGCGTTCTGTTCTGGCTCTGTTTCACCGTTTCGCGTATATATGGAGATCCGTAACTCCGATTGGCTTGAAACCTTCGCCGTGATTTTTCCCTGAATATTAGCTTTCTTGCGGCAAAAGAAGAGCGTCAACCGCCTTTCAGTGGGCTCACGAGGGTAGGGGGCGCGCCCCCCTGTCTCGTGACCACCTTGGGCACTGGTTCGCGTTGATTTTCCTTCCGAATTTTTCATATTTTCCAAAAATAAGCTCCGTACGTTTTTATCCCGTTTGGACTCCGTTTGATATGGATATTCTGCGAAACCAAAAAGATGCAACAGACAGGAACTGGCACTGGGCACTGGATCAATATGTTAGTCCCAAAAATAATATAAAAAGTTGCCAAAAAGTATATGAAAGTTGAATAATATTGGCATGGAACAATCAAAAATTATAGATACGACGGAGACGTATCAGGTAGTGTGGGGCATATGGCTTTGATTGGCAAAGAGTTGGCATCCGACGCAACGTTGGACAAGGTCATGCGCATCTGCTCGAGCCGTCGGCCAATAAAACCCTGTATGGAAGGCCTTGCTAACAAGGGCCCGAGCTGCGTTGTGGTGACCGCCGAGTCCAGCATGAATTACAGCCAAGAGATGCCGCCCCTCTTCCTCGGATATATATCGTTGAAGGACTCCGGTGGCGCTTTTCTTATAGAGCTCTCCATCATGAACCGTGTATGACTTTGAACGCCGGACAATGCAGCGGGCCTCCTTCTGGTCCTCAGGAAGCTCTTTCCTGTTAAGGTAGGCCAGGAAGGGTTCGGTCCATGGGGCAATGACTGCCATGATGAAATGCGCCGACTATGCTATTTCGGCGGCTGAGCCCCCGACGACGTCGGTGTTTCCGGGATCTGGGGTTATGTTTGGATCCGGACTAGTATTGCCGTTTTCCCCCTGCCACACCACGGATGGCTTAAAAGAGCCTTTCCAGGAAAATATTAGGTGGGACGGGGTCGCGCTTAGCGCCGATACGAGCAAGAACATCCGCCGCTTGATTACTTTCTCGAGCCACATGATGGAACTTGAGCCCTTCGAACCGGGCTGACATTTTTATGACTGCATTACGGTACACTGCCATCTTCGGATCTTTGGAGTCGAGATCTCCATTTATTTGAGATATTGCAAGGTTTGAGTCCCCGCGTACTTCTAGGCGCTGTATGCCCATGGAGACAGCCATCTGGAGACCATGCAATAAGGCCTCGTATTCGACTACGTTATTGGAGTCTGTGTATAGTATTTGGAGAACGTACTGGACGACGTCTCCAGTAGGGGATGTTAAAATGAAGCCCGCTCCTAACCCTGCCAGCATTTTGGAACCGTCGAAATACATGACCCAGTTGGAGTACGTGCCGTGCTCTTTAGGGAGTTTGGCCTCTGTCCATTCGGCGACAAAGTCGGCCAATACTTGGGATTTGATAGCTCGATGTGGCTTATATGTAATGTAAAATGGTAGGAGCTCGATGGCCCATTTGGCAATCCGGCCCGTGGCATTGCGATTGTTTATAATGTCATTGAGTGGTACTTCGGAGGCCACCGTGACCGAACACTCCTGGAAGTAGTGCCGGAGCTTTCGAGATGCCATGAAGACCGCGTATGCTATCTCTTGATAATGAGGGTACCGGGATTTGCATGGTGTAAGGACAGTAGGTACGTAGTATACTGGCTTCTGAAGCGGGAATTTATGTCCATCCTGTTCTCGTTCAACGACGAGTATGGCGCTCACCACCTGATGTGTTGCCGATATGTATAATAACATCGGTTCGCCGGCATTTGGTGCGGCCAGGATTGGATTGCTCGCAAGAAGGGTTTTTATTTCCTCCAGTCTGGCTGTTGCCGCATCCGTCCACTTGAAGTGGTCGATTCGCCGTAGAAGGCGATAGAGTGGCAGTGCCTTTTCTCCCAATCCGGAGATAAAGCGGCTTAGAGCTGCTACGCAACCCGCTAGCATTTGAACTTGTTTAAGGTCTGTTGGCTTAGCCAATTGTGACAAAACCCGGATTTTGGCTGGGTTTGCTTCAATTCCTCTATTGGAAACGATGAAACCCAGAAGTTTTCCAGTAGGGACGCCGAAAACGCACTTCTCCGGATTGAGCTTAATGTCATACACGTGGAGGTTGTCGAATGTGAGACGTAAATCGTCTATTAGTGTTTCGACGTGCCTAGTTTTGATGACAACGTCATCCACGTAAGCTTCAACTGTCTTGCCGATCTATTTCTCTAGGCATGTTTGAATCATGCGTTGGTATGTGGCGCCGGCGTTCTTGAGCCCGAAGGGCATAGTGTTGAAGTAGAATGGCCCATATGGGGTGATGAATGTCGTTGCAGCTTGATCGGATTCCTTCATTTTGATTTGATGGTATCCGGAATATGCATCAAGAAAACACAGTGAGTCATGTCCTGCGGTGGCATCAATGATTTGATCGATGCGGGGGAGGGGGAAGGGATCCTTGGGGCATGCCTTGTTGAGGTCTTTAAAATCGACACACAGGCGCCAGGATTTGTCCTTCTTTGGTACCATCACCAAATTTGCCAGCCAGTCCGGATGTTTTATTTCTCTAATGAATCCAGCCTCGATTAGCTTGGCAAGTTCTTCCCCCATAGCTTGGCGTTTGGGTTCGGAGAAGCGCCGCAGTGTTTGCTTAACCAGTTTGTGTCCCTTCAATATATTGAGGCTGTGTTCGACCAACTCGCATGGGATTCCTGGCATGTCAGAAGGGTGCTAGGAGAATATATCCCAATTCTCACGTAGGAACTCTCGTAGAGCAGCGTCAACCATTGGGTCTAGTTGTCCTCCTATGGATGTTGTCTTCTTTGGGTCCATTGGGTGGACTTGGAATTTGACTATATCTTCTGCCGGCTTGAATGCGGTGGATTTGGGTCGTTTGTCTAGGACCACATCATCTATGTCCACCGTGGAGCGCAGCGCGGTTAATTCTTCAGCCGCTAGGGCTTCAGATAATGCCTTAAGGGCCAGGGACGCAGTTTTATTCTCGGCGCGGAGTGCTATGTCTGGATCACTAACTAGAGTGATTATGCCGTTGGGCCCGGGCATCTTAAGCTTCATGTACCCGTAATGGGGTATTGCGTGAAAGCGCGTGAATGCATCTCGCCCCAAGAGGGCATGATATCCGTTGTTGAAGGGGGCCACCTGGAAAGTTATTTCTTCGGACCGATAGTTCTCCGGCGTGCCGAATACCACCTCAAGTGTGATTTTTCCCGCACACCGTGCCTCCTGACTGGGAATGATTCCTCGGAAGGTCGTGTTGCTTTGCTCAATGCGGCTCCTGTCTATTTCCATCTTTCGTATTGTATCCTCATAGATGAGGTTTTGTCCGCTGCCGTCGTCCATGAGAACCTTGGTGAGCCGAAAGCCATCCACAATTGGGCTGAGGACCAAGGCGGCGGTGCTCGGACTGTTCTGTGTTTTGGTTCGTCGCTAGCGTTGAAGGTCATCGCTATGTCGTTCCAGGGGTTTATTGTTGCGATCTGGCAGACTTCGGCGAGTTCACGGAGTGCCCTTTTGCGCCTATTGTTTGAAGTGAATGTCTCAAAGACTGTCAGTATTCTAGGTTCGTCGTCTTCTGGAGGGTGTTGCTTCGGGATGTCCTTGGTGAGGATGTCCTCGCCGTTTTTGGCTAACTGCCGGAGTATCCAACATGCTCTAAGGCTGTGGGTTGGTATAGTATCCGGTGTGGTGTGTATTTTACAGGGGCCATCAAGCCATCCCTCCAGAATGGTTCCACGCCAAGTAATGGGTTTGTATTTCTTAGCTTTTGGTCTGGGCGCGTTATAGGGGTGCACCCTTTTTGCCTGGACCAGTGGTTGAGTTGGGGCCGATAGCTCCCAAACAGTGTGATTCCTCCAGGCGCTCTCCGTTGCGCTGTACTTCTGTACAATAGTTGCCGAGTCAGCGAAGTGTAGTATGCGGCGGCGATTAATGGCGTTGAAGAGTCCTTCGTTTGTGCAGTTATTGCGGAACGCCAATATCGTGTCCTCGTCGCGGCAATCCTTGACCTTGTCCTTCACAAGGAGAAATCTGGCCCAGAAGTGCTGGACCGTTTCTCGAGACTGTTGTTTTGTTCTCGTGAGAGCACTTATGTCTGGGTGGGTGGGTGGAATTGGATCTGAACCCTGACCCGATCGATGATCCGGAGTCTGAGGTGTTTCCAGACTGAACAGTTCGGGCTCCGGAGTGTCTTCTGATTTTTGAAGCCTACCATCCGACTCTAAGTTCGGAGGGCAAGGCATGTCCTTCTGCCAGTTGGTGTTCGGCTTCTCGAGGTCGAAGATCCGAACATAATTCGTCCTCAATGTAGAGGAAGGGTTATCTTACTCCTCGACTACCGCTATCTGGTGGGTGATCGGTGGAGAATTAATCTCTCTCTGGTCGGGTTTAAGCCCAATCCGATCGTAGTGTGTAGCGACTCCCAAGGCGGTAATGCGATCTAGGAGTTCATTCAAAGACGATAACTCCGCTGGATCCATCCGTTTGGCGTATTCAGAATCAACGCAGATGCGTTTTTTGATGACTCGAGAGGTCATCCTCGCTGGCTCAGAGGCCGAGCGGGCGATCATGGTAAAATCGCCCAGCTGGAGGGTTTGGCCCGAGGCCAGAGCTCCTTCGGAGGTAATATTTTCCTTGATGATAAGTCGAGCCATCAACCTCTGTGATGACGGCACAGTGGAACTCTCAATGAAAGCACCAATGTCGGTGTCAAAACCGGCGGATCTCAGGTAGGGGGTCCCGAACTGTGTGTCTAAGGTTGATGGTAACAGGATACAAGGGACACGAAATTTTACCCAGGTTCGGGCCCTCTTGATGGAGGTAATACCCTACGTCCTGCTTGATTGATATAGATGAATATGAGTATTACAAGAGTTGATCTACCACGAGATCGTAATGGCTAAACCCTAGAAGTCTAGCATGTATGACTAAGGTATTGAGTATCCCCTATCCGGACTAAGTCCTCCGGTTTATATAGACACCGGGGTATCTAGGGTTACATAGAGTCGGTTACATGATATGAAATCTTCATAGTTTTTCGCCAAGCTTGCCTTCCACGCCAAGGAGTCTCATCCGGACACAGGCACCGTCTTCGGTCTGCATATCTTCACAGCCCATCAGTCCGGCCCATAGATAACAGGCCGGACGCCCGAGGACCCCTTAGTCCAGGACTCCCTCAGTGGTGGAGTGGCGACCAGCGGCGAGGCAAGCCTCGGTGGGGTGAGTGCAAGAGGGAGCTGCAACTGCAAGAGGTGGGGTGGCAACCGGACTCTAGTTCTGTCAGCCGCACAAGATGTGTTTGATGAAATGTTTCTGCTACAACTCACGGAGAGTAAGACAGATAGAGGATGAAGTGGCAGTCAATGTGATTGTTCGAGTCAAAATCGGGACACGTCAGCCCAATACCGTTTTAGCTTCTGGTTTCGGGCGAAAATTACCCAGTTTTGAGACATGGGAGACTAACTGTCACCATAAAAATTCTGAAGGATCCATATGTCATATGTAGACTTTTCATAAACTTGAGGGACTAGAAATACACTTCTCTTTTTTAACACAGTACACTCAAAGTCAGTCATATACGATCGAGGAGACTTGGAGTGGGTGTCAAGAAACGATCGAGGAGGGCACAAGGCAGGGGGGCGCGCCTACCCCCCTGGGCGCACCCTCCACCCTCGTGGGCCCGTCGTTGCTTCACCGACGTACTTCTTCCTCCTATATATATCCACGTACCCCCAAACATCCAGGAGCACCACGAAAACCTAATTCCACCGCCGCAACCTTCTGTACCCGAGAGATCCCATCTTGGGGCCTTTTCCGGAGCTCCGCCGAAGGGGGCATTGATCACGGAGGGCCTCTACATCAACTCCATGGCCTCTCCGGTGATGTGTGAGTAGTTTATTTCAGACCTTCGGGTCCATAGTTATTAGCTAGATGGCTTCTTCTCTCTCTATGGATCTCAATACAAAGTTCTGCTCGATCTTCTTGGAGATCTATTCGATGTAATCTTCTTTTGCGGTGTGTTTGTCGAGATCCGATGAATTGTGGGTTTATGATCCAGTTTATCTATGAACAATATTTGATTCTCCTCTGAATTATTTTATGTATGATTGGTTTATCTTTGCAAGTCTCTTCGAATTATCAGTTTGGTTTGGCCTACTAGATTGATCTTTCTTGCAATGGGATAAGTGCTTAGCTTTGGGTTCAATCTTGCGGTGCTCGATCCCAGTGACAGAAAGGGAACCGACACGTATTGTATTGTTGCCATCGAGGATAAAAAGATGGGGTTTATATCATATTGCATAAGTTTATCCCTCTACATCATGTCATCTTACTTAAAGCATTACTCTGTTTTTATGAACTTAATACTCTAGATGCATGCTGGATATCGGTCGATGTGTGGTGCAATAGTAGTAGATGCAGAATCGTTTCGGTCTACTTGTCGCGGACGTGATGCCTATATACATGATCATACCTATATATTCTCATAACTATGCTCAATTCTATCAATTACTCGACAGTAATTCATTTACCCACCGTAATGCTTATGCTCTTGAGAGAAGCCACTAGTGAGACCTATGGCCCCTGGGTCTATCTTCCATCATATTAATCTTCCAACACTCAGTTATTTCTATTTCCGTTTATTTTACTTTGCATCTTTATTTCTCTTTATCATAAAAATAGCAAAAATATTATCTTATCATATCTATTAGATCTCACTCTTGTAAGTGACCGTGAAGGGATTGAAAACCCCTTTATCGCGTTGGTTGCAATGTTCTTATTTGTTTGTGTAGGTGCATGGGACTCGAGCGTGATCTCCTACTGGATTGATACCTTGGTTCTCAAAAACTGAGGGAAATACTTACGCTACTTTACTGCATCACCCTTCCCTGTTCAAGGGAAAACCAACGCAGTGCTCAAGAGGTAGCATTGCCGACGTGGCAGGTCAACATGCGCAGTGGCGGAGCTTGGAACACATTTTAGGAGGGGCAAATGGGCTGGGGGCAACCAACATCATGTTTATGCTCGATTTCTATGAATCTATGGGCAATTTGCTGATCATAATATGAACATGTCTCCTGGACTGGGGGGCGCGATGACCCAGGTTGATCTCCACTAAGCTCCGCCACTGATCACGTGTGCCAAGGTTCGTGATTCCGATCCAACGGCGGTCAGGCAGTTCGCTTGGGATGTCAAAAATATCCGACGTTCCCCAATTAGCTTTTTTCCGGAAAACATAACTATCATTCCCTAATAATAAAGCACCGATTGAGACAGTCGGGTTCACCGTCGCATCCTTTTTACACAAAGGTCCCTATGGTTTTTAGGATTTGAACCTGCAGTCTTGGTTAACTAAACCCGAACCGGTCGAGCAAGAGAAAAGAAAGAAAAAACATACCCACCCGCTGAACCCACGCCCTGCCTTGCAATCCCCTTCCAGCGGGCATCGCTGCCCGATAAGCGAGTCCTGGTGGCCGGCTCCGCGGAGATCTCCACCTTCCTGGAAGTCCAAATCTCGTCGCTGTCCCGAATTCTCCGGATGTCCCCACCCCCGAGTTTACTAAAGGAAATATGCCCTAGAGGCAATAATAAAGTTGTTATTTTATATTTCCTTATATCATGATAAATGATTATTATTCATGCTAGACTTGTATTAACCGGAAACTTGATACATGTGTGGATACATAGTCAAAACACCGTGTCCCTAGTAAGCCTCTACTAGACTAGCTCGTTAATCAAAGATGGTTAAGTTTCCTAACCATAGACATGTGTTGTCATTTGATGAACGGGATCACATCATTAGGAGAATGATGTGATGGACAAGATCCATTCGTTAGGTTAGCATAATGATCGTTCAGTTTTATTGCTATAGCTTTTTTCATGTCATATACATATTCCTTTGACTATGAGATTATGCAACTCCTGGATACCGGAGGAATACCTTGTGTGCTATAAAATGTCACAACGTAACTGGGTGATTATAAAGATGCTCTACAGGTATCTCCGAAGGTGTTTGTTGGGTTGGCATAGATCGAGATTAGGATTTGTCACTCCGAGTATCGGAGAGGTATCTCTGGGCCCTCTCGGTAATGCACATCATGATAAGCCTTGCAAGCAATGTGACTAATGAGTTAGTTGCGGGATGATGCATTACGGGACGAGTAAAGATACTTGCCGGTAACGAGATTGAACTAGGTATGAAGATACCGACGATCGAATCTCGGGCAAGTGACAAAGGGAATGACGTATGTTGTCATTGCGGTTTGACCGATAAAGATCTTCGTAGAATATGTAGGAACCAATATGAGCATCCAGGTTCCGCTGTTGGTTATTGATCAGAGATGTGTTTCGATCATGTCTACATAGTTCTCGAACCCGTAGGGTCCGCACGCTTAACGTTTCGATGACGATTTTGTATTATATGAGTTATGTGATTTGGTGACTGAATGTTGTTCGGAGTCCCGGATAAGATCACGGATATGACCAGGAGTCTCGAAATGGTTGAGAGGTAAAAATTCATATATAGGATGATAGTATTCGGACACCGGAGGTGTTCTGGGGGTACCGGATACGTATATGGGCCTTATTGGGATAAGGGCGGGACAGACCAGCCCCTAAGGGGCTGGTGCGCCCCCATATGGGCCGGCCTAACTAGGGAAAGGAAAACGAGAGGAGGAAAGGAAATAGAGGGAATAGGGTTCCCCCTTCCTTTCCCCTCTCCCCTCTTTCCTTCCCCCCTCCGGGGATAAGGAAAGGGGGAGGCCGAATTGGAGGAGGCCCCTCAAGTAGGATTCCTCCTACTCGGGGCGCCTCATGGCCGTCACCCTCCCCCTCCCACCTATATATATGCGGGGAGGGGGTGCCTAGAACACACAACAAACATTGTTAGCCGTGTGCAGTGCCCCCTTCACAGTTTACACCTCCGGTCATATTCACGTAGTGCTTAGGTGAAGCCCTGCGCGGATCACTTCACCATTATCATCCCACGCTGTCGTGCTGACGAAACTCTCCCTCGACACTTTGCTGGATCAAGAGTTTGAGGGACGTCATCGAGTTGAACGTGTGCAGAACTCGAAGGTGTCGTACATTCGGTACTTGATCGTTTGAATCGAAAAGACGTTCGACTACATCAACCGCGTTAAACTAACGCTTCCGCTTTTGATCTACGAGGATACGTGGACACACTCTCCCGTCTCGTTGCTATGCTTCTTCTACATAGATCTTGTATGATCATAGAAATTTTTTTGAATCACTGTGTTTCCCAACATTTACATCTCTCCCGAGACCCTCTCCAACCCCGAGTTCCTCGCGGAGGGCACCCGCTCACACCGGTTGCGTGTGGAGAGGAGGTAGGCCGCCCCACCTTGCGGACGCACGGACGAGGGTGTCATGCCGCCGCCGGAAGCAGCAGCGGACCATGTGCTCCGGCGTAGTCAGGGGAAAGCAGCGGCTTCGACTCCAATTGCGGCGTTGGTGGCACCATGAAGGGGTCACACTGGGCGGCTGTACGGTAGGGGACAGGGTGCAGGGTTGATCTTCTTCTTCCACGACAGCCGCCCCTCGAAGCTCAGGCTCCCCACTGGGCCCAGGTACACCCCATTCTCTATCCTCTGCCCCTACGGAATAAGATGGGTTCAGAGTTTCAGTTACAGGAAAGTGTCTATTAGTCAGGTAAGTAGCTATTGGACCGCTGAATCATCGTTGCTCATTTGTTCGTCCAGAATCTGATGCCATGGCTGCAATGTGACATAGGTGCTCACCGCGGCGTCGAATCACTGGACGGCGGTCACAGGGAAGTAGCTCCCTTTCTCAAGCTTACCCTGCGAGACATTCAGTTTAGACAAATCGATTGATTAATTAATGACCAAATGCAAATTGCAAGTCTGAAGCTTAAAATTCAGGTGTGTGTTTGTTGGCTTGGTTACCTGAGCAGTGAAGATGAGCATCCACGTCCCGCCGGGGTACTCGGTCCTGCCGAGCGCCTCAGAGAAGGCCGAGGTGTCGAGCTTGGCCTTCTTGATCTTGGCCAGCGCGGTCAGCAGCAACACCTCCGGGGCCGGCACCTTCCTCTGCTGGTACAGGGTTTCGTGGCTGCCATGTGAATCCACTGTCTATTCTCATTGCTTAATTTGCATAGGTTGTTCCAGTCACACATAGCTAATTTTACTTTTCATACGTGCTGAAGGTTGATTTGTGCATGAAATGCTTTATGAATCTGAGCGGTCTGGCTCTTTATCAAGGAATTTCACGCAATCGTCTAATATTTTGAGAGCAATTGGTGCGGGTACAGAATGGGGACCAGTTCTCCCTTTGGACATTTTTATGATGTTGTTTGGTAGCAAGTTTTGATGTTTCCTAATCAGAGAGAACAAAGATCTCTCCAAGCAAGATGAAGCTTTTATCTCAGATGCTTTATGCTGAAATTGATGGGCTATCTTCCATTTGCTAGACAGATGTTTCTTGCTTCATTTTCATTTGAATGTGGTGATGAAGAGTTGAAGCTGGAAGAAGCCGCATCCGAACAGCTGCTCCCCGTCGCTGCTTTATGAGCCGCCTCATCCAGCGACGCCGCTGCTTCTGAAGACACAGGAGCCGCCTCACCCGGTGAAGACTCGCCGTTGTTCCATAGTGAGTCTGCCACCACCTCTGTTGTTTCCGCACTAAAATGCAGGTTTTTGCCAGCGCCTAAATTTTCTCCGCTGCTTATCATGTTTATTTTAGCTGTCCTTCCTCTGCAGAATTGAGCGCATGTTTTTTTTATAATAGTATAGCCTTTGAAAACATTATATTTCTTACCTGCACATTACTTGAAACATAGTTAAGCTGTGTATATTTAGTAGATTTTCTGCTTACATGCAATTGTCCTTAACTCTGGTTACATTTCTCTATGGCCGCAAAATTCAAGAAGTTGTATATATACATACTTTGGTCACGGTATGATCATCAAATCGAATACAATATGAGTATATGACACTTCCCGCTAAATATCTTCAGCTATAAATCTGGTTATGTACTTCTCTTTGTGTAATTAAGTCCGGATTACTAGATCTTACGCAAATGGCTTTTTATTTAAGCAAATGTTGATTTTAATCTGTTGAAATATAGATGGTCTTTGCAAATCCAACGAAGGGGTGGGAATATCTGCAGCATGAAGTTTCTCCTGCTGATAGGGTGTTCTTTTTCACGTTTGTGGCATGATCATGGTCTTCTGCTATCAGTGGCAACGATTCTTCTGCTGTTGTAAGTGAGGTCTTAAGTGTTGTGTTATTACGTATTAGAGATAAAAGATTACATGTGTATGAAGAAAAATACTTGGGAGTAAGGCTGCATTTGACCTTAGTTCTCACAAAATTATTTTCTATTTGTTTGCTAGGTTGTGTGTCCTAACATCACTACATGTTGTAGTGTATTTTTTTCCTTTAAAATCCACATTATGCAATTTGGCTTTATAAGAGGTGTCACTTTATTATTAGTGCATATATGCAAATAAAGGAAAGAGGAGGGCAAAAACAGTAAGTCAAGCAACTGACGTTTGTTCGGCAGCGAAGAATGGGAGTTTGTTCTATTATGTTCATCAGTGTACAGATGAATTGAGACCGAAGGAATGCTATAAATTTGCTTGAGGTTATGAATTATTTTTTGTTCTTCCTTGCATCTTACTAGAATTTTCTTATTCTTGCAATTCTTCATGTTTTCCCATACCATCTGCTTTATAGAAGTTGCTACATCAAATTAAATAAGTATATCCTTCTTTGCTGTCCAAGTTTGTTTTATTCTTTTTGTTCATCCGAAATCTGTATGGAGTTGAGACTGAGAGAGTGACATAGATTTGCTTGAGGTTTTAAATTATTTTCTGCTGTCGAGTTTGCATGCTATACTGCAGTGGCGGAGCCAGGATTGGCTGACGCCCCAGGCGAGAAACTAAGTGTAAAAAAAATCTAGTTTCAAGCATAGTTTTAAATAGCCTGCTATAGCCCCGCTATAGCTCCGCTATAGTTGTTTGAGCATGTTGCCGCTAAATGATTTCAAGTACAATTTACCGCAGCTATAACTGTTTTTAAGGGTCACCGCTATATGTCATAGCCCGCTATTTAAAACATTGGTTTCAAGGCATATAAAGTCAAGTTATAACTAATAAAAATCCAAACACAATGTTCAATGGCGGTATTTGTTCATTCACAGTTTAACTAATAAAGTAAGATATATTAAAAGACAATATCTAGCATATAAATGATACAAAAGATGGTACCAAATCAAAGGATTGATTGATATGAGCCTCCTATGACTGCATGTTCAATAAAGAAAGACATATGATGTCTCTCCTCTAAGGGCGACTAGGGTTCCTGCCGCTCGACAGCAGCGGCGGCGCCATTCTGCCTCGTCCCCTGTGGCTTTAGGTCCATGGGGCGTGGTGGATCCCGGCCCTTGCCGGCGGAAGGACTCTATTTTTAGACATTTATTTGAGTTTTTTGGGCTTATGTCCTACTCAGGAAGACGAGATAGTGGCGTCTCCCTGAAGATGGAATCAGGTTCTCCCTGTCTAGCCCCCATCCTGATGGTGCGTCTAGCATTGTCGGACAGGGTGTGGAGGTGTTTCTTCAGCGGATCTCACACAATTCAGTCGGTGGTTGTATTTGATGCGCTTGTCTTATAAGGCCTTAGTACGACGACTTCTGACTATCTACTACATGCCAGCTCCGGCGAGGGAGGGCGATGACGACGGCATGATTTTGGCTCGCTTCAGTGCTTGTAGTCGTCGTTAGGTGGTCTACGAACTCGAATGTAAGTTTTATTATTTTTAGTGTTCATCGTACTGCTATAATTGAAGATGAATAGATTAAAAGTTTTCCGGCAAAAAAATTATAAATTTTGAAATACAAATCAGTGCATTCAAGTAATTTTTTTTTAAAAAAAATTAGCAGGTTTAATAACAAATGCAAAATGTGAATTACTAAATCGGATTCCACATTTATCTTCTCTGCCGAACAACAAAAGTAAGTAAAACAATATAAAAAGGGAAAGAATTAAAGATCATGTTTGAATCAAGCCTCAAATAGTGACAACTAGCAAGAGAAATTCCCTGCAAAAAGAACTAGCACGAGAAAATGGGATTTGAAAATAGTGGCAACTAGCAAGAGAAATCTCTTCATCAACTAGCCTAAGATGGGTCATCTTCCTTTTCTAGACAAAAAGACTCCCGTACGCAACGCACTAGCAGCTCAGGCTTTTGTGTCTTTCCTATTCTCATTCACTTTTTTATTAATTGAAGTGGGCTGCACCCCAGGCCAGTGTTTTGTTCAATGGCCCAGCAAGAGGGGTAGGAAGTGGGCTGCGCCCCAGGCCAGTTTTTTTTTTCTCTAGATATATAGGCTGAGAAATTTCTCACGCCCCAGGCCATTGCCTGGGCTGCCTGGGGCCCAGATCCGCCCATGCTATACTGTATCATTAATAACTATTTTCTGTTGTCTGAGTTTACAAAGTCTTAAGTGCATCCAACGATCAGTTTTATTTGATTTGAATTAATAAGGTGGGATGTACATTATTTATAATCATTATAAATATTATGTTGTCAATGCCTTAATTTGAATGTTGCAAGTTTTGTTACCCCGTTGTAACGCACGAGCTCTTTTACTAGTTTCTATCCAATATATATAGTATTGCACCAGGTTAATAATAATCATTGATACTCACGTATATATACCAAAAAAGGTGTTCTTCTCCGGATCATGTTTGTTCCGGTTACATAATCACGGGAAGCAACCTTTGCACAACATATTCCTCATCATGGTACTGAAGGAGATGCTCCTTCAACCGCCTCCTACTCTCGTCGTACTCCGCCGATATTATCTTGTAGTAGAGGAGGGGGTCATCATCGGCGGCTCCGAGTCCGTATAGAAACGCGTTGTAACCGTAGGGCCAGCCCGTCGGCCGCCACTCCCGCACCAGCTCCAGGAATCGGCGGAACGCGTCTCCGGTGGCGGCGGCGAGCGGGGGATCCCCGTCCTCCACCGCCCTCTACTCCGCCAGCACCCTCAGGTCGTACAGTTGGGGGAAGAAGATGTTGCACCTCCGCAGGAACGCCTCGCGCCGGGGCGGGATGCCGCCGTCAAGGTGCCTGAGAAGGTACGCTACGTCGGCGGCGCCGTCCCGCGTGGCGCAGACGCATCGGGCATGGTGGCGCGGGTGTAGCTCCAGAGGGCCTCGCAGAAGCGGTGCGGGTTGGCCTCGCCGCGCCCCTCCCCGAGGTGGAACCGCCACACGCGGCCGGCCGGAGGCAGGTCGCCGTCGAAGCTGAGGAGGGCCAGGCCCAGCTGCACGGACCGCACGCCGTCCACGGCGGCGCGGACGGCATCGTAGCTGTCGTCCAGGGTGCGCGTGGGCGACGGGCCCGGCGGCAGCTCGATGGACGTGGCCACCGCCGCGACCCTGAAGCCCCGGGCGAGGCCGCGGATGCGGGCCAGCTCCGCCGCCTCGTTCTGGGCCCACACGTCGACCACCCGCACGGTCCTGCCGCCGCCGGATGATTCACCATGCGACATGATTGACGTACGTGCTTAGTTTCTTGTTTCCTGATCGAAGAAGCTCCGGCTATTGTTGTGGGAAGGCGAATTGGATCGATGCCCTCGGTCGGGCCTCAGGACGAGATGAGAATATATAACGGTACGACCCACCGATGCAAACTCGGAATCCCTTGGAAAAAACAACTAAAAGTAAGAAAAGATGGAAAACAAATATCAGAAATTAACGCAAGACAGAAGCAAAGACAGATTTGCTAATTATCATCTAGATACAAATTAGTTAGGTCTCAACTTAATTTTTAACCACGAGATCTAACATCAAGATATGTGTTTTTTATTTTACGGTGTCCTCCTATTATTATACTTAATCACATCCCCGTGCGTCTTTTCGCGGGCGCGCGGCCTGTTTATCCGGCCGACTATATGTCTCGCTTATAACGAGATGCAGGGCAGTCTCACCGGCAAGGGCGACATGGTCCAGCCCAGGCGGTCGTGAGGCCACAATCCTTTTTTCCGTTTTCCTTTTTTGCTTTCTTTCTTAGTTTTATTTATATTTGCAAAATACACACACACACACACACACACACACACACACACACACACATATTATAAAACAAGTTTAAAATAAATTCAAAAATTCAAAATAAGCATTTGAAGTTGTTAAATGTGTATAATGTCTTATATATATATGAAAAATGTATACACAAAAGTGTATAATAAAGTTAATCATGTATTTTAAAAATGTTAATCAAGCTTTTGAAAAAAAACAAGTATTTTCAAATGTTAATAGAGCATTTAAAAAATATTTAATGTGTATAGGAAAAACCTTCTCATCCAAATGAAAAAGATATACAAAAAATGTGTATGAAAAAATAATGCTCATGTATTTACAAAATGATAAATGGATATAAAAGTGTTCCTAGTGTGTATGAAAATGTACAACAAGATTAGATAAAAGTAGACATCGACAAAATATTTAGAAAAAGTAGATTATGTATTTCAAAATGTTAAACAAGTATATAAAAATTTCCTGGCGTATAGAAAATGAAACATCGTGTGTGAAAACATGTTTATTGCCATAAAAAGCTCACCGTGTATTAAAAAATGTTTAAAATGTATAAAAATACTAATATTGAATTCAAAGAATGTTAAACGTGAATTAAAATATTGTGTTTGACATATATAATTCTATATAATTATAAAAAGTGAATTATGAAAAAAATATA
This sequence comes from Triticum urartu, assembly GCF_003073215.2. Classification (NCBI taxonomy): domain Eukaryota; kingdom Viridiplantae; phylum Streptophyta; class Magnoliopsida; order Poales; family Poaceae; genus Triticum; species Triticum urartu. The sequence goes on from NC_053024.1 coordinate 97,352,228, forward strand.
ATTATAAAAATTTAATTATGTATTTCAAAATGCTAAACATGTATAATTTATTCTCTAATGTTTACGAAAGATAAAAGATCACCATGTATTTGAAAAATATTGACCATTAATTAAAAAAATCATAACTTGTATTTAAGAAAAATGTTTCACATGATACTAAAATTATACATTGTGTTTTGAAAAACAGACATGTGTTAATAAAAATGTAATGGATGAAAGACCAACAAAGAAACAAGTAAAATTAAAAAACAATGAAAGCCGAAAAAGAAACAATTGAATCTAGTAAAAGAAAAAAAATACCGAATAAAATGAATGCAAAAGAATGGAAACGGTGAAACCCGAAAAAGAAACAAATAAAAATAAAGGAAACCAAAAAAAGTGAACCATAAAAAAATAAGAGAGGAAAAGCTAGTAAAAACGAAGAAAGAACAAAGGGACTGAAGAAATCATAGAAAAGATGGGAAAGTAAATATCTAGTATAAATCAAGAAAGTAAATGAAGAGAACCAGTGAAAAAAGCTTAAATACGAAAACAAAGAAAACAATGAAGAAAAAAAGAAAAGCGAAAGAAACAAAGGAAAAAGAAAAAAAGGAAAAAGGGAAGAAACTCGCAGCAGCAAAGACATTAAACACATGTCGGAGTAAGTGACCACGGGTAGCCTAGCCGGCTTCCCCTGGCCTTTCTGCAAAAATTACGAGCCGATCCGGCTCTCAAGAACCCAAGACATGGGGCCGCCTTTCCCTGGCCGGCTGTCTCCCAGGCCAGCTATTGGAAGGCGGCCCGACTTCAGCCCTCATGAAGAAGGCCGCGGGAGGGCCGGCTCCGAGGAGCCGGCTGCGAGAAGGCCGACTCCAAGGAGACGGCTCCCATAGAGCGGTCAAGACCGTACCCTCGAAGTCTGCATCCACATAATGGCGATGTGACGGAGCGTGGCTACAGTGAAGCCTGCCACCCCCAAATCCCGGAGCGCGCCTGGCACAGTGCGCCGTACAGGTGGCCATGACCCGTCCGGCGCAGCACTGTTGCCACGTTGACCCTGATGTCATCCACGACGGGCTACCAGTACGGCCCACGGGCGGTGGGCCCCTTCGGGCAGAGAGACACCCGAAGGCGGCCTGGCCTCCCCTAGTCGGCCCAAGACGGAGCCGGCTCTCTCCGGACGGCCTGCCACCCCCTCGAAGGAGACGCCCCATTAAGGAGACAAGACGCGGTGAGGCTACAGTGGTCACCCGCCGGACGGCAGCACTGTAGCCATGTTTACCTCGGCGAAGCCCTCGTCACCAAGATTGAGCAACAGTAACCAGCCACCGACAAGGCCCTGGACAGTGGGGCCTGCCTGTCGACCAAGGAGCCGGTAGCCAGCGGGACCCACCAGCCGGCGGGCCCCAGCAGCCGGCGCAGAAGCCGGAGAGCGAAGACACAGACGGCTGGGCCCCACGCCCAGCCGGATTACCATTGTACCCCCGGGGGGTAGGCCTATATAAACCCCCCGGGACACCCATGCAAAGAGATGGATCCCTGCTAGTTTTAGACACCACGTAGGGAGGAGAAGAGAGCAAGCAGAGCCCTTCTTCCTCCTCTCGCCAAACAGCTCAAGGAGCATCGTGTAGCTACTTGTTCATCTAGTGATCATGCGGAGACCCCGCAGAGCAGCAGTAGGGGTGTTATCTCCACGGAGAGCCCCGAAGCTGGGTAAGATTCGCCGGCGTGCATGTCTTCGCCTCATCCCGTTTCCAGGCACCGGCGATGTTTTACTGGCTCCCACAATGATAAGCCACCCGTTGGCATATGTCGCACCTACCACCCGACATTTGGCGCCCACCGTGGGGCCAGGTGCACCGTCGTCCGGAGACCTGTTCTGAACGGGAACTCTCTTCCTCCCCCGCGAGCGTAGCCAGCCCGGCACACCCGATGGCGCTTGCCACGACGCGCTGCAAGGCATCACCAACGCCTGCGCAGCGAGCAGCCTCGCTGATCTCCTCGACAAGACCCTCATCTCCGACGAGCTCGCCTCCGACGCGGGCACCGACCACCTCGTCAACCTCTTCGGCCGGCTCTATGTCTCCGGCGAGCCTGCTGTGGACTTGGAGTCGGTTGGCTCCACCGATCCGATGCCTGTCGACTCCGACACGGCCTCATTCGACACCTTCCCCACCGACGTCACGATCTACAACGACCCGCTTCCCTGAGCCGATGGCTACGACGCTGTCACCATCGAGGTAATGGTCATCGGCCACGACGGCGCTGCTGATGAGAGCACCCACGACGCCCCGCACGCGGCGGTCCATGACTTGTCCATCCCCCTCCCGGCCGATGCCGACGCTAAAGCACTGGAGGCTCGCCGCCTCGCCCTCCTCGCGGAGGGCCGGAAGTTGGTTTCCATGAGACGCCTCACTGAGGCCCACCGACGCGAGGCCGACCGCGCCGCCTTTGGCACGCCGCCCCCAGGCGGACCCAGCCGGGTCGGCGTTGTCAGACAGCGCGGCGCTGTCGTTGCCGACACGTTAGGAGTCGACCGCCCAGTCTACGCCACTCCACTCGAGAACCTACGCGCCGCCCAGGCAGCCGTAGACGAGCTAGACGGACTGGGGGCCGAAGAGCTCCCCCACATGACCCGACGCATTCAGGAGCTGATCGATGCAGCCGCGCAGCGGCACGAAGCCGACGCCCGCGCGGAAAGCCCTCCCCCGCGCCGAGATCACGGCGCGACGTCCCGGACGCCGACTGCGGGTAGAGACCGCGCGCGGCGCGAGAAAGAGCCGGCTGCCAGCCGAAGCCAAACCCGGATCTCCATCGAGCGAGACGCAGAAGGCCACCCTCGGGCCGTGGAGTGGCGGGGCAACCCGCCTCCGCCCCGGCCCCGTGGAGAGAGATATCCCACCCCACCGCTTGTTGCGCATCCGACTCTCAGCGGCCGGCTAGGTCGCCGCGAAGGAGTCGGCGAGAACGACGCCCGCCATCGGATCGACCGCCTGGCGCGATCCCTGGCGCTGGAAGAAGAAGACGATGTCGGTCCGCCTTGCTTCGGCCCCCGCATCCGCGACGAGCCCTTCCCCAAAGGGTTCTCGCTCCCAAGAGACACGCCCAAGTACAACGGCTCTGTGAAGCTGGAAGATTGGTTGATCGACTACTCCACGGTGGTTAGCATAGCCAATGGCAACCGGCGCGTTGCCGTGAAGTACGTGCCCCTCATGCTGCAAGGCACGGTGCGGACCTGGCTCAACAGCCTCAAACCACACAACATCAACAGCTGGCTAGATTTCACGGAAGCTTTCGCCCGCAACTTCACCAGCACCTACAAGCGGGCTCCCAAGCCCAGACAGCTCTCCTTGTGCGTACAAGGCCCCGCCGAGTCAACTCGCGACTACCTCACGCGTTGGGCCGAGCTTTGCAACTCTTGCGAAGGGGTGCACGAGGTGCAAGCCATAGAATACTTCACAGTCGGGTGCCGAGAAGGCACCCTCCTCAAGCACAAGCTTCTCTGCGACGAGCCGACTACCCTCGACGAGCTTCTGGACATAGCGGACAAGTACGCTACCGCCGACTCCTTAATGAAGACCGAGCTCCGGGTAGACGCGTCCGGAAAAGTACTCAACCCGGCGCCCAAGACGCCGGCTGGGGATTCCGGCCGACGCCCACACTCGAACGACCACAGCGCAAGGGCCCCGCGCCGCCTCCCGCCAGTCGGCAGGTGACCACAGTCGAAGACGTGCCGCCCGAAGGGCGGCCCACGCCCAAGTAACCCAAGGGCGGCAGGCCGGCTTGGCAGCCGGCCTTCTCCTACGAGCAAACTCTCGACGCCCCGTGCAAATTCCACAGCAGCGCGAAGCCGTCCAACCACACAACCCGGAAGTGCCATTGGCTCACCCGAATCTCCAAAGGCGAAGGGCTCGCGTCGCCTCCGCCTGCCGGCCCGCCGCCTTCGGTTCCGCCGCCGCCGGCCGCTCGGCCCGCAGTCGGAGCCGTGCATGATGAGTTCCCCGACGAGCATGCCGCCTATATCGTCTTTACAAGCCAGCCCGAAGACCCACGCAACAAACGCCGAGAGAACCAGGAAGTCAACATGGTTGCTGCCAACCCCGCCGAGCACATGCACTGGTCAGAAAAACCTATCAGCTGGAGCCGGGCCGACCACCCAGAGGTGATGCCATCTCCCGGCTCTTATGCGTTGGTTCTGGATGCCACCCTTGCAACGGACAGACGCGCCGCCCGCTTCTCCCGTGTGTTGATAGACGGCGGGAGCAGCATCAACATCTTGTACCGCGACACCCTGGAGAAGCTGAACATCAAGAAAAAGCAACTCATGCCTACTCGGACAGTGTTCCATGGCATCGTACCCGGCCTGTCCTGCGCCCCCATTGGCAAGATCAAGATTGATGTACTTTTTGGGGACAAGGAGCATTTCCGCCGGGAAGCGATCTGGTTTGAAGTGGTGGACCTGGAGAGCCCTTACCATGCATTGCTTGGCCGACCTGCCTTGGCCAAATTCATGGCAGTTCCCCACTATGCTTACCTCAAGATGAAGATACCAAGCACCAAAGGCGTCATCACCGTAGCCGGCGATTACAAGAAGTCCTCTGAGTGCGCAGCAGCCAGCAGCCGGCTGGCCGAGTCCCTTGTGATTACCGAAGAAAAGAAGATGTTGGACCGAGTCGTGGCCATAGCCGGCAAGCAGTCGGCCTTGTCCTCCGATCCCAAGGAGCATGATGCTCAAGGATCTTTCCAGCCAGCCAAGGAGACGAAGAAGATACCCCTTGACCCCGAGCACCCAGAGAGGTTTGCCATCATCGGGGCAAACCTAAACAGCAAATAGGAAGGCGAGCTCGCCGATTTCCTCCGTGAGAATCGGGACGTCTTTGCGTGGTCCCCCAAGGACATGCCGGGCGTTCCGAAGGAATTCGCCGAGCACAAACTACACGCCCGAGAAGACGCAAAGCCAGTCAAACAACCCCTCCGCCGACTGTCGGAGGAGAAACGCAGGATTGTGGGAGAGGAGATAGCCCGGCTTCTGGCAGCCGGCTTCATTATGGAAGTTTTCTTTCCAGAGTGGCTCCCCCACCCCGGCCTCGTGCTAAAGAAAAACAACAAGTGGCGCATGTGTATAGACTACACGAGCCTCAACAAGGCCTGCCCCAGAGATCCCTTTGCCCTACCAAGGATTAACCAAGTGATAGACTCCACGGCCGGATGCGAGCTGTTGAGTTTCTTGGATGCTTACTCAGGGTATCACCAGATAAAGTTAAATCCGGCAGACCGCCTAAAGACCGCCTTCATCACGCCATTTGGAGCCTTTTGCTACCTGACTATGACATTCGGCTTGAGAAATGCCGGTGCCACTTTTCAGCGTTGCATGCAGAAGTGCCTCCTCAAGCAACTCGGCAGAAATGCCCACGTCTACGTAGACGACATTGTGGTGAAGACGGAGAAGCACGGCGCCTTGCTGGAAGACCTCAAGGAAACATTTGAGAACCTACGCCGGTTCCAAATCAAGCTTAACCCCGAGAAATGCGTGTTCGGAGTACCAGCCGGCCAGCTCCTAGGCTTCCTGGTCTCCGAACGCGGAATCGAATGCAACCCAGTAAAGATCAAGGCCATTGAGAGAATGGCGATTCCCACCAAGCTTCGAGACATCCAGAAGTTCACCGGATGCTTGGCCTCCCTAAACCGCTTCATCAACCGGCTCAGAGAGAAAGCTCTCCCCCTCTACCGCCTCATGAAGAAGACCACTCACTTCGAGTGGAATGACCAAGCTGACCAAGCTTTCCACGAGCTGAAGAAGATGCTGGCCACACCGCCAGTCCTGGCGGCGCCGACTGAGAAAGAGCCCATGCTCCTCTACATTGCCGCAACCAGCCGGGTGGTCAGCACCGTCATCGTAGTCCAACGCCCAGAAGAAGGCCGAGCCCAGCCGGTCCAGAGGCCGGTGTACTATTTGAGCGAGGTGCTGTCTACCTCGAAGCAGAACTACCCGCACTACCAGAAGATGTGCTACGGCGTGTACTTCGCCGCCAAGAAGCTGAAGCCCTACTTCCAAGAGCATCCCATCACGGTTGTATGCACCGCCCCGCTGGCCGAGATCATAGGCAGCCGGGATGCATCTGGCCGGGTGGCGAAATGGGCCATCGAGCTGGCCCCTTACGCGATCTTCTACCAGCCTCGCACCGCCATCAAATCCCAAGCATTGGCCGACTTCCTCGTCGACTGGGCCGAGACCCAGTACCTGCCGCCGGCTCCTGACTCCACTCATTGGCGCATGCACTTCGATGGGTCCAAGATGCGCACCGGCTTGGGAGACGGCATCGTCCTCACCTCTCCCAAAGGCGACAAGCTCAGATACACGCTGCAAATCCACTTTGCCGCCTCCAACAACGTGGACGAGTACGAGGCGCTCATACACGGGCTCTGGCTTGCCAAAGAACTCGGCATTCGCCGGATCCTATGTTATGGCGACTCGGACTTGGTGGTCCATCAATCATCCGGCGACTGTGATGCCAAGGACGCAAATATGGCAAGCTACCGCTTCCTCGTTCAGCAGATCAGTGGGTATTTTGAAGGATGCGAGTTCCTCCACGTACCGCGAGCCGACAACGAGCCAACTGATGCTCTGGCTCGAATAGGCTCCACCCGGCAAGCAATACCAACCGGCGTCTCTCTACAATGCCTCCTCAAGCTGTCTATCAAGCCGTCTCTAGAGTCCGATTCCATCTTCGTGCCGCCTGACCCCGATGCGGCCGGGTCCGGCTCGAAGAACCAAGCAGGTGGCCCGGGGACTTCGATAGTCGGCCAGGGGGTATCAGCAGGCGGCTCGGGGACTTCCGTAGTTACGCCCAACCCGGGGACTGCCTCACCCGGCTCGGGGACTGCGGTAGTTAGCCCGGAGACTACACCAACACAACAGGCGGCGGCCGACTTCAGCATTTCACCGCCCAGCCCGCCCGCCCTGGTCGCAGTAGCCGTTTTGGCAATAGAAGAAGTTGCAGCTCCGTCATGGGCTCAATCCATCCTCAACTTCCTAATAAACCAAGATCTGCCGGCTGACGAAGTAGAGGCAAGACAAGTCCAACGCCGAGCCGGAGCATACACAATCGTCAACAGAGAGCTCGTCAAGTGCAGTGTCACTGGAGTCCTCCAGCAATGCGTCGAGCAAGAGAAGGGCATTGCAATCCTCAGAGACATCCACCAAGGAGAATGCGGCCACCATGCGGCCTCAAGATCACTCGTCGCCAACGCCTTCCGCCATGGTTTCTTTTGGCCGACTGCTTTGGATGACGCCAAGTAGTTAGTTAAACATTGCAAAGGGTGCCAACTCTTCAGCTCCAAGAAACACATGCCGGCTTCAGCACTCAAGACCATTCCCCTCACTTGGCCCTTCGCCGTTTGGGGACTGGACATGGTGGGCCCATTCAAGACGGCACGCAGTGGCATGACACATCTGCTTGTCACCGTGGACAAATTGACCAAATGGATTGAAGCAAAGCCGATCAAGAAGCTGAATGGGCCGACTACCGTCACATTTATCACAGATATAACGACTCGGTACGGCGTGCCACACAGCATCATCACCGACAATGGCACAAATTTCGCCAAGGGAGCATTGGCACGTTTCTGCGCGATGCAAGGCATCCGGTTGGATCTAGCATCCGTCGCCCACCCGCAGTCAAACGGCCAGGTCGAGTGAGCCAAGGGCCTCATCCTTTCCAGCATCAAGCCCCGACTGATCGTACCACTGGAGCGTTCAGCCGGCTGTTGGCTCGATGAGCTGCCAGCTGTCCTCTGGAGTCTGCGCACTACACCAAACAAGTCAACTGGCTTCACCCCTTTCTTCCTCGTGTATGGTGCCGAGGCGGTCATCCCAACTGACATCGAGTTCGACTCGCCTTGAGTAACCATGTACACGGAAGCGGAGGCCAAGGAAGCACGAGAAGACGGCATCGACCTGCTAGAAGAAAGCCGGCTGTTAGCCCTCAGCCGGTCCGCCATCTATCAGCAGGGCCTGCGCCGCTACCACAGCCGGAAGGTCAAGCCAAGATCCTTCCAAGAGGGCGATCTTGTGCTCCGGCTGATCCAGCGAACAGCCGGCCAGCACAAGCTCTCGGCCCCTTGGGAGGGCCCCTTCGTCATCAGCAAAGCCTTAGGCAACGACTCCTACTACCTGATCGATACGCAGAAGCCGGAGGCACGAAAGAGAGACGACTCCGGCAAGGAGTCGGAACGACCATGGAACGCCAACCTCCTCCGAAGGTTTTATAGCTGAAATGCAGTATGTATCACGCTAACTTTTGTACTAAGTACAAGACAATAGGGCCCCCGAGGAGAGCTCGGGGACTGCCATCTTTTTTCTATAAATGAAAAGTATCATGCTTATGGCCTTGTCATTGCATTCACTTTTTTCCGTCCGGCACTGGGTTCGACTAGTCGGCCCGGGGACTGGCCGCCTGGAGTTATATTAGAAGTCCTACCCGCAGTCAGACAAGTAGTGTGCCGGCTCCCAAGCCTTCTCTTGCCGAAAGTCGCAGTTTGAAGAACCGGCTGTCCGGCTGGCAAGAGTTAAGGGCAGGAACGGGTGCCCACACGAAAAATGGCTAGGGACTAACGGACTAATATAACAAAAGCTGGTTTTTCTCCCACCGCCGACTGGCTACCAGAGTAGCCGGCCGGCCGGCTTCCATTCACCTCGCTCCAATCTAAGAAAGCTCGAGTACTCGCCTTCCCAGAAGGGGAAGGCGGCAAAGGAAACAGCCTAAGGATAAAAAGCATACGTGAATGGAAACCAAACATGCACAAGTTAATATTTACATAAAAGACCTTCAAAAGGCCAGCATTCAACATAGTTTGGACACACCCCCAGTGGGTGGAACTGCGGAAGCCTAACAAAATTGTTCAGAAGGCAACAAGCAGGAAAAAATAAGGACGGCAGATTAAGCCGGCGGAGCGACTGACGAGCCGGGCAGGTCGGTGGAGACGGCAGTGCCGGCTGGAGGAGTGGCCGGCTGGCGAACCTCGGCATGATCACCGCCTCCTGCAGAAGGTGCGCTTGCGCGCGCCTCGTTGCTGGAGGCATGGTCAGGCTGAGGCTGGCTGTTCCACCGGCCGGCTCGACGTCTTTGCTTTCCTCTCCTTCGTCGTCTTCGCCTTCGTCGCTGGAGGCGATCTCTTCTGCCGAGTCTTCACCCGTCGCCGGGTCCAGCCCGAACCACTCCTCCGGCTGGGCAACGCCGTCATCATTAATCTTGGGAGCGAAGACGCTGATGTCAGTACACTCGGCGATTGTCGATGCACGCTGAGCGATAGCCGGCCGCACCTCCGCTAGCTCTTCGTCGGCCTCCAGCCGCCAGGTGCGCAGCTGGTCCAGGTTCCGCCCCGGATACCAAGCTCGAACGAACTCCAGCGCCCGCCCAGCTCCAAGCTGGGCCGCCGACGCCTTCCAGGCCTCGAAGCGGCCAACCGCAACCTCCAGCCAGTCGGCAGTCCGACTCGGGGTGCGGGGAATCGTCTCGCTTGGCCAGAGGGCGGCCAACACCTGCGCTCCGGCGCGCTGGAGGCGGCGGAGCATACGATGAGCCGGCTGCAGCCACGCTTGGACCGCCAAGAGTTGCTCTTCGAGCGACCGACTCGCGTTCGGCGCGGCTTCAGCCCCTGCCTGCCGGCGCGCTTCGCGATGGGCCTCGATGGTTTGGGCGGCGAAGACAGAGTAGCCAGGAAAGTAGTCTGCACAGAGAATAAAGAGCAGCTCAAGTCAGAACACAAGTCAGGCGGCAAGGGGCAGGCAAGGAGCGAGGAAAGCGGCTTACCGTCGATCAAATCCTCAATACGGCCGAAGCCTTCATTCAGCGCTTGCCTAGTCTCAGACCAACCCGCCGCTTCAGTCTCGAACTCGGACTTCAGGGCGGCTTCGTTATCCTGCGCCTTCTTCAGAGCCGCCTTGTGTCTCTCCTCCTGGTCAGCCAGCTTCTTGGCCAGGCGGTCACGCTCCAGGACCAAGGCGTCGTACTCGGTTTCCTTGGCGCGAAGGGCGGCCTGCGCCTCGCTGAGCTGCCCCCTTAAGTCGGCATTGGCTTCTGCGAGCACGAAAGACAAAAGAAAAACCAGTAAGGTGAAGTTGTCAGGAAAGATCCGACCCGACTGCTCAGCAGTCGGCCCGAATCTCGGGGACTACACCTAGTGGGTGCGCTGACATGCCCCCACAGGAGATGAACGAAACCAAGTACGTACTCCGGCTACTGATCAGGTCTTCAGTTCTTCGACCCAGCTCCTGAGCCTGGGAGTTGAAGGCGGCAGCGCGGAGGTTATGATACTCCTGGAAGATTAGACAGGAGGCGAGAATAAGGTAGTCGTCAAGGAAGATCCGACTCGACTGCTCAGCAGTCGACCCGAATCTCGGGGACTACACCCAGTGGGTGCGCTGACGCGCCCCCACGGAAGAAATCAAGAGAACAAAACAACCAAAGATAGAAGACTCACCCGGATGACGGCCCGTGTCGCAAGGAACTCCTGGGTGTATTGCTGCAGCGAAGCGGCTTGGGCCTGAAGCCGGTTCCGAATCTCTTGGGCCGCCACATTCAGCTCGCCCGTCCCGCCGCTGGGAGTCCACTCGGACGTGCCGGTGCTGGCTGCCTCCAAGGCCTCCGCCGTCTGGCCGTCACCCATAGCTCGGTGCGGCTCCGGCGCAGCGGTGCCTCCCCCTGCGCGCCGGCGCATTGCCGGCTGCACCTCGAGGCCGGCTCCTGTTTTCGGCTCACCCCCGGCCGGTTGCTCTGGCGCCGCAGCCGACTGGCCGCCTTGGCCCGCTCCGGTTGGCGCTGCCGGCGGCGCCCCCTCCACGAAGATCACGGAGTCCTCCCTCCGCTCCATCACCGGCGGTTCTTGGTCGACCTCCTCCAGCGGAGGCACAGGAATGTTGGGGGCCACGACACGGAGGGGAATGGCTAGCAGTGGAGGCTGGTTGTGCGAAGCCTCCGCCTCCGTCTCCGCAGCTGCCGCCTCCGCCCAGGCCTTGGCTGCTGCATCGGCCTGCTCCTTCGTCGCCTGGGCGGCCCTTCGCTCCGCCGCCTCCCGCTCCTCCCGCACCTCTCGTGCGTTCCGCTCCGTGGCCTCCCTGAGGTCGGCGCGGGGATCCACGCGGCGGGAGCCTGAAGACCCTCCAGTCGGCCCGACTACGGAGCCGCCCGGACCCCGCTCAAGGGAAAGCGGCGCCCTGTCCGGCGAGCAAAGAAAGGTTTAGAAGAGTTTTCAATCGAAAAGAACAACAAAAAATATGTATCCAAGCATTCGACGACTTACGCTGAGATCGCCTGCGGCTGCTTCACCGCCTTGCGGAAGCGGGCCGCCTTCACGGCCGCCTCATCTCGCTTGGTCACCGCTGTGGAAGCCTTGGACTTCTTCGGCCGGCTGCCGAAGAGGATCGACACGGCCCGGCGCTTCTGGGCGCCACCTCCAGCAGCCGACGCGGCGGACGAGCTCGCGCCTTGATGATCAGGCGCCGGCTGGCGGCGCGGGGCGACTTCGACCTTGGCATGATCTGGCCAGTCCTCGAAGCCGGCCGTGAGCCCCGCGCCTCCGGCCTCGTCGCCTTCCCCCATGATGGCATCTTCCATGGCGGCCGCTCCCAGGTCCGGATCGTCGGCGTCGTCCACCGTGCGGTCGGGGAGGAGCTGGCGCTCTACCCCCGCGGCCCCGGCTGTCGGCGGGAGAAGAGGGTTCTGCAAAAGGCAAACCAATTGATCAAAGAGTCGGCTATCATGAGGCCGGCTACCAAAGGAAGAAAAGAAGAAAGAACTTACGACGGGCGGAGGGTTGGCCGAGAGTACGGCCCCTTGCCGTACCGCCAATCCTCGGCGAGCTTACAGTTGGAGATATAGTTCACCATGTAGGAGACCTCCGCATGAGGCATCTCCCTGGTGCACAGCCGGCTTGGGTCGAAGCGGCCGCTCATCTAACAAACCATGTGAGGCCGGCTTTGGAGGGGAAGAACTCGGCGCTCCACGAAGGCGGCCACCAAGTCGGCTCCGGTCAGGCCCTTCGACTGGATCATCACCCGAAGCCGGGAGATGGCTGCGTTCCCGGCCTGAGACAACGACCTAGCCCGGTAGCTCCACGAGGGTCGCCTCCCAGCCGGCGGGCCGGCTTCATAAGCCGGCAGGTTGACGTAGTCGCCTTGCTGTGCGACATTCTTCACGTAAAAGTACGACTTCTGCCGGAGCTTCACCGACTGGATCAGCGGGATGGGCGGGAACGGGTTGTTCTCGCTCACCCGCCTCATGGCAATAAAGGCTCCGCAAGGGGCGGGCACGCCCGCGACGACGGTGCCGAGCTTGCTTTGGTTCCGCCCAGAGCTCGAGCATGGGGAGGACCCCAAGGAAGCCTTCGCACAGCGTGACGAAGGCCGACAGTAGCATCACCACGTTGGGCGTGAGGTGATGCGGTTGGAGGTTGTAGAATTCGAGGAAGGCTCGGAGGAACCCGCTCGCCGGAAGGCCGAAGCCGCGCAGGCAGTGCGAGCGGAAGATCACCCGCTCGCCCTCCTCCGGTGCCGGCAAAATCTCCTTCTCCGGCGCTAGACAAACCCGAACAAAGTCCTCGCCGGGCAGGCGTCGCGTCTGGCGGAAGAACTCGACGTGGTCCTCATGGACGTTGGAGCCATCCCACGAGCTTGACAGCGCCATGGGGTAGCGCGGCGAGAAGCAAGACGATGTGGCGGCGGAACGGCGCGGCAAAGAGTTACTGCGGCGGCGGGAAGGAGAAGAAGGAGGGCGAGAAGAGGCGGAGTGAGGGAGAGCGCGCGAGCCTCTGCCGCTCCCCCCTCCTCCTACTTATAGACCGTGCGGAGAAGCCGAGGAGGCGCGGCGTGGGGGAACGTGGGGATCAACTGCGCCCACTCCCTCACGTCTCGCGATTATTGTGCCTTGATGGCAGAATAAAACCGCCGCGGGAAGGCGAGCGGTCCATGTGGGCCGTGGAAGATCCGCGCTCGGACCGAGGCCTGCGAGTGGCGGGCCCGGGCCTGCGGCGGCGTCCCGTCGCGCGCGTGCGTTGGCAGGATTTCCTCGCCACGTGGCCCGCGTTCCCGCCTACGAGAAACGGAGCTCTCCGAAGTCGACCCGCACAAGCAAAGCCGGCCCCTCAGGATAGGAAGCTGACCAAGCTTCTCATCCCTTTATCAGCCTCGAAGCTCGCTCAGCTTCGGGGACTACTGTCGGAGTAAGTGACCACGGGTAGCCTAGCCGGCTCCCCCTGGCCTTTCTGCAAAAATTACGAGCCGATCCGGCTCTCAAGAACCCAAGACATGGGGCCGCCTTCCCCTGGCCGGCTATCTCCCAGGCTGGCTATTGGAAGGCGGCCCGACTTCAGCCCTCATGAAGAAGGCCGCGGGAGGGCCGGCTCCGAGGAGCCGGCTGCGAGAAGGCCGACTCCAAGGAGCCGGCTCCCATAAAGCAGTCAAGATCGTACCCTCGAAGTCTGCATCCACATAACGGCAATGTGACGGGGCGTGGCTACAGTGAAGCCTGCCACCCCGAATCCCGGAGCGCGCCTGGCACAGTGCGCCGTACAGGTGGCCATGACCCGTCCGGCGCAGCACTGTTGCCACGTTGACCCTGATGTCATCCACGACGGGCTACCAGTACGGCCCACGGGCGGTGGGCCCCTTCGGGCAGAGAGACACCCGAAGGCGGCCTGGCCTCCCCCAGTCGGCCCAAGACGGAGCCGGCTCTCTCCGGCCGGCTTGCCACCCCCTCGAAGGAGACGCCCCATTAAGGAGACAAGACGCGGTGAGGCTACAGTGGTCACCCGCCGGACGGCAGCACTGTAGCCACGCTTACCTCGGCGAAGCCCTCGTCACCAAGATTGAGCAACAGTAACCAGCCACCGACAAGGCCCTGGACAGTGGGGCCTGCCTGTCGACCATGGAGCCGGTAGCCGGCAGGACCCACCAGCCGGCGGGCCCCAGCAGCCGGCGCAGAAGCCAGAGAGCGAAGACACAGACGGCTGGGCCCCACGCCCAGCTGGATTACCATTGTACCCCCGGGGGGTAGGCCTATATAAACCCCCCGGGACACCCATGCAAAGAGATGGATCTCTGCTTGTTTTAGACACCACGTAGGGAGGAGAAGAGAGCAAGCAGAGCCCTTCTTCCTCCTCTCGCCAAACAGCTCAAGGAGCATCGTGTAGCTACTTGTTCATCTAGTGATCATGCGGAGACCCCGCAGAGCAGCAGTAGGGGTGTTATCTCCATGGAGAGCCCCGAAGCTGGGTAAGATTCGCCGGCGTGCATGTCTTCGCCTCATCCCGTTTCCAGGCACCGGCGATGTTTTACTAGATCCCACAATGATAAGCCACCCGTTGGCATATGTCGCACCTACCACCCGACAACACACGAGCGAGCGAGCGGGCATGGTCGCTAGAAAAGGGCTAGCCCAGTAATACATGGAAAAAAGCTTCAGGCGAGACTTACTTATGACTCGCGTCCAGCGAGATATAGTCAGGATGTCGTGTCTACAGTATTGTGCGCCGCGTACAACAGAATAGTAGTAGCAGGTCATCGAGGTTGCATGCTGGCGTGCTCCTAGCGAATGCTCGGGTGGCGACTAGGGTTTCCTCTTGTCGCCACCCCTAGCCCTCCCACTCTCTCCCTCGCCGCCACCCGAGGAGGTCGTGGGGCAAGTTCGCGTGGCCGCCGGTGACGGTGGCGGTGGAGATCTTGTCATTTCGTTTCTCTCGTGGAGGGCAGCGGTCGTCGGGTGGCAGCCCCGAGCGGCGAGGCATCGACGTGACGGCTGGTTGCCTTTGTTGGTGCTGGTAGCCAGGTTCCTTCACCATTCGGGCGGCAAGGCGCCTCGTGGTTGGCGGTCGCGGCAGGAGGCCTTCTTCTTGTAAGATCTGAAGGTATGACTTCTCCACCTTTTTGGCTCACTCTTTCTCCCCATCCATGGTGTCCGGCGGCCTTGGCGGCCGTCGCTCTAGCTAGTGAGGTGTTGGTGGCACAGGTTTGGGTTCGAGGGAAACCCTAGGCCGGTTGGTCCAGCCTCGGCAGCTACGACGCCCAAGGGCGCCACTTTCTATCCTTGGAGGCAACGTTGAGGACCCTCCAGCCCCACCCCCTACCTTGCTCCCGAGCGAAAGCTCAAAATCCTCTCCGGATTGGGCGGCGTCGTCGCCGTGCGCGTCATGCTCTCAATGGAGACGCCGCCTGAGGATGCTATAGGTTTGGGTGAGTGTTGCCTTGGTGTGGAGGCGTCTGGCAGCTGGTTTGTCCTTATAGCGCCCCCGATATGACCGTACACTAATCATACACGCAAACGTGTATGGTCAAGATCGGGGACTCACGGGAAGATATCACAACACAACTCTAAAAATAAAATAAGTCATACAAGCATCATAATACAAGCCAGGGGCCTCGAGGGCTCGAATACAAGTGCTCGATCATAGACGAGTCAGCGGAAGCAACAATATCTGAATACAGACATAAGTTAAACAAGTTGCCATAAGATGGCTAGCACAAACTGGGATACAGGTCGAAAGAGGCACATGCCTCCTGCTTGGGATCCTCCTAAACTACTCCTGGTTGTCGTCAGCGGCCTGCACGTAGTAGTAGGCACCTCCAGTGTAGTAGGAGTCGTTGTCGATGGTGGCATCTGGCGTCTGGCTCCTGGGCTCCAACATCTGGTCATAACAACCAGGTATAGAAAGGAGGAAAAGGGGGGGGGAGCAAAGCAACCGTGAGTACTCATCCAAAGTACTCGCAAGCAAGTAGCTAGACTACATATGCATTGGTATCAATGAAAGGGGGTAGTATATGTGGACTGAACTGCAGAATGCCAGAATAAGAGGGGGATAGATAGTCCTATCGAAGACTACACTTCTGGCAGCCTCCATCTTGAACCAGTAGAAGAGAGTAGATGGTAAGTTAACCAAGTATCCTACCCGTCGATCCTCCCCTCGTCGCCCTGTGAGAGAGCGATCACTGGGTTGTACCTGGCACTTGGAAGGGTGTATTTTATTAAGTATCCGGTTCTAGTTGTCATAAGGTCAAGGTACAACTCCGGGTCGTCCTTTTACCGAGGGACACGGCTATTCGAATAGATAAACTTCCCTGCAGGGGTGCACCACATAACCCAACACGCTCGATCCCCTTTGGCCGGACACAATTTGCTGGGTCATGCCCGGCCTCGGAAGATCAACAGGCCGCATCCCCACCTAGGCACAACAGAGAGGTCAGCACGCCGGTCTAAATCCTATGGGCGCAGGGGTCTGGGCCCATCGCCCATTGCACACCTGCACGTTGCGTACGTGGCCGGAAGCAGAGCTAGCCCCCTTAATAAAAAAGCAGGCTTACGGTCCAATCCGGCGTGCGCTACTCAGTCGTTGACGTCAAGAAGGCTTCGGCTGATACCATGATGTCGAGTACCCATAACTGTTCCTGCGTAGTTGGTTAGTGCATATAGGCCAATGGCCAGACTCAGATCAAATACCAAGATCTCGTTAAGTGTGTTAATTGATGTACCGCGGACGCCGACCAGTGCCAGACCCACCTCTCTCCTAGGTGGTCTCAACCTGCCCTATCGCTCTGCCACAAAGTAACAGTCGGGGGCCGTCGGGAACCCGGGCCCACCACTACCTGGGTGGAACCACCTGCCCCTTCAGCCCCATCTCCGAACAGTATCATAAGTAATGTAACAGTATAAAGTATATACTATATGCCCGTGATCACCTCCCGAAGTGATCACGACCCAGTAGTATAGCATGGCAAACAGACAAGAGTGTAGGGCCACTGATGGAATACTAGCATCCTATACTAAGCATTTAGGATTGCAGGTAAAGGTAACAATAGTAGTAGCAAAGACAGGCTATGCATCAGAATAGGATTAACGGAAAGCGGTAACATGCTACACTACTCTAATGCAAGCAGTAGAGAGAAGAATAGGCGATATCGGGTTGATCAAGGGGGGGCTTGCCTGGTTGCTCTGGCAAGAAGGGTTTGTCGTCGATGCAGTCCATCACAGGGGTACCGGCAGCGGTCTCAGGGTCTACCGGAAAGAAGTAACGGATGGGGACCACAATAAATAACAGAGCAATCAAAGCATCACAAAGCATAACATGACAATATGCGGTGCTAGAGGTGACCTAATGTAGTACTAGGTGATACCGGCGAAGGGGGGAAACATCTGGGAAAGTATTCCCGGTGTTTCATGTTTTCGGACAAACAGACCGGAGGTGGATGTGTGGCAGACGAACGGAGAGTGTATATGTATTTGTCTCGTCGTTTTGAGCAACTTTCATGTACAAATTATTTTAATCCGAGTTACGGTTTAAAAGATATGATTTTCTAAAGTTTTATCAATTTCTTGGAATTTACTAGAATTAATTTAAATTCCAAAATTAAATTGGAAAATGCTATGGGTACCCAGCTCTGTGTAGACAGAGTGCACACAGTGGCTGACCAGTGGGCCACGTTGACTAAGTCAACCGCCCAGTCAGCAGTGGCTGACGTGTGGGCCCTCTGCTGAGTCGGTAGGGCACAGTCAACAGACCTTATCCGTCTGAATAGTAAAAGTGGGCCCCACCTGTTAGTTTGTTAATTTAACCAAATCATTTTCATTTGGCTAATTAACTACATGGGGCCCAACTGTCAGTCACTGTCTAGGGTTAGACTAATTAGGGGCTAGGGCTAATTTAAACGGGCGGGCCCACACTACAGTGGGTCAACCCACTGGTTCACGCGCGCGCGGGCGCATGCCCGCCGCCACCGATCTACAGGGGCAGCGGCGAGGCCCTAGCGGCCATCTCCGGTGACCATTTGGTCCGCCGCATGCTACTACAGGACGAGGGCGACGGCATGCATCAACAGGCGCAAGCAGGAGGCTGCGGGGTGGCCGATCACGACAGCAATGGCGACGACCGACGCGGCTACGGGCGGCGCTCGATGGTCCGACGGCTACGGGGCATGAGGAGGAGAAGGGAGAGGGCAAGAGGAGGCGGGAGCTCACATCGAGCTCGATGACGTGCACGGGGAGGCCGGGGAGGACGTCTGGTGGCGTTGGGCGAAGCAGAGGCGGGGGAGACGGGGCGGTCCAGCGGCCAAGTGGCACCGGCGAGGTAGAGGCGGTGGGGCGGCGCCGGTGAGGTGACGCCGCCAAGGAGGACGGAGGCTCGACGGGGTGGCGTCGGGCAGCGATGCATCAGGGTCGGGCGACGAGGCGATAGTGTCGGAGGACGTGGAGGCACGAGAGGGAGGGAGCTGCGAGGAGGAGGCCAGGGGGCGGTCCTCGGCGCAGGTGGGCGGCGACCGTCCTCGGGCGCGGGCGCACCGAGAGGAGGGGGAGCGAACAGGGGCGCCCCTCCTTCGTGCGCATGTGTGTGTGCGTGTGGGTGACGACACGGGGAGGGAATGAGGGAAAGTGGGGGATCGTGTGGGAGAGAGTGGATGAGGCCTAGGGTTGGGCGGCTGGGCTGCCGCGGCCCATTGTGGCCTAAAGCCCAGGTGGGAGGCAGTGGGGTTTTCTTGCTTTCTCTCTCTCTCTCTCTTTTATACTTTTGCTTTTTTTCCTTTTCTGTGTTTTTTATTGTTGTTTATTCTAGTGTTAAAAATATCCCAAATTCACACCTAAATTGATGTTACCAATCCTGCCATTGCCACATAATTTTGCTACCCAAACTAAAGTAGTTTTGTAATTCTTTAATATTTAAAAGTATTTACATAATAGTTTCACTACTATTTTATTCATCTCATAGTTTTTAGCATTTTATAAAAGTGTGGTTCTTCACCACCATTACCTATGCAATATTTGGCACAACCCGAACATTTAGTTTTAATATTTGAAAACTTTTATTGTTTGCCTTTATTTTGAAGTTGAATTTGAACCGGTTTCGAACTAATGCGAGATTAGCAACAGTAATCGAGGTGACGTGGCATCATTAGCAGAGGTTACTGTAGCTTGATTATCCGGGCGTCACAATTCTCCTCCACTATAAGAAATCTCGTCCCGAGATTTAAGAGGTAGAGAAGGGGGGAAGGTCTAGTTACGAAATTCTAACGGACCTTCTCAGTCTTGGTTGCTCTTCTCGAAGAGGTCGATCCATTACATTGTCTTCATTTCTCTGCTTTAGGTCATCATGGTGAAGTTGTACTTTTCTTCTAGAACTCCAACGTACTTATGAATAGGTAAGGTGCAGCTTGGCTACGACGGAATGCTTAGGAGGGAAAACAATCTGGGGTTAACCCATGAATGAGCATAAGATTATCTCTTGAGTTGAACATATAAAATACATCGAGAGTAAGGTACGAAGGTACATTAAGAGGTTCCAAGCGGATAGATAGTTGCTCAAAGTCTGAACTAGAGTGAGAAAGGGGTTCAGAGCAGAGAGAGTAAGTATTGCATCTGATACCAGAATAGAGCACTAGGAAGGCGGCACATGAATTAAATATGAAGCCAAGCATGAGGAATAACCATTAGAAACAGGGGTGAATAGGAGAGTCGGGTTTCGATCCTGTGGAACTATGGGTTATGGGCCCACCATGTGGGTTAAAAGTAGGAGCGGTGACATCTTGCATGGTCATGATAGCAAGGCATGTCAGAGAGTAGCATGTCAGTTATGTCAGCAATAACGTCGGTACCAAGGGCGAGGGACGAAGAGAACCATTTTCCTGCTCATTGAAACGAGGCGGACCAATAGGCAAAGTTCTCGTCCATCGGTGGCTACCGGAATGTCATCAACAGTAGAAACAGGGTCTCACTGACAGAGTTGTACACCAAGGTGTTTACATAAGCAGTGAATTATTACTGCTTAGATTATATAGATCACAAGAAAGGTTAAACAAACCGATGGAAAGGAAAATGTGATCATCAGGTTAAACAGAACAATGGAAAGGAAAAATGTGTTCAAACATATATTTCAGGGGTATATCCTTCCCAAGGACAAGCAGAGCATGATATCCATGACAGGATATAACGTAGAAAACCCTTTAGGAAAGGGGAGAGAAATATCATGACATTACCCATACGACGGTGTTTGGGGTAATTAATAAAGAAATTTTAGCATTGTGCTTCAAATGTTCTTATTGAAAATCGGAGTACCACATACATGCTTCGAGATAGCGTTGATATGGTCTTCAAGCAAATGTCGGACTTGGATACACAAAGGATTCATGAAAAACAACTTATAGAATAAGTCCTACAATTTCCTCATGGAAGAATGGCTAACCTTTCTAAAAGGAAACTGTAACACTAGGTCCTACAGCTAGGTGTGCTAGGCATGACATCACCTTACCGGGTCATATGAGGACCAATGTTATAACTCTTGAAAATATGTTCCAACCATCATATCTGCCCGAGGTTCAGATTTGGTGTCAGGATACCTTAGACCCAGGATGCCTAAGAAGAAGGTGTAACACAAATTAATGATGTGACATTGTAAGATTCTTGGGAAATGAACTATGGAAGCGAGTTCTGGCACAAGAGTTCATCATTAAACCAAGGATAGGATGAGGGGGTGGCTAATGGACTCAACGACAATCCTTGAGATTTCCAACAAGATGGATTTCCACAATTATGTGAACAAGTAGAAAACATTTGTCAGATCGAACAGTACAATATAATGATGTATGTTCGAGGAAAACATCCACAGTTAAACATTGGTTGAATGGTGCACTCGAAATATGGGCTGGGCTGCATGACCAACGTTGGAATGGCGATTTAGCAACCAACACACTAAATTGGAATAGTTGTCCATTAACTCAGAAGCAATAGGGTGGCTAGGAATATTAAATTCTCACAACAGAGTTCACTTATTGGTATTCTAGTTGGAACACGGGGACCAAGATAAGGATGGTGATGACGAGAAGCATCACTATACCAAGAATTATTAAGAGGTGGAGCAATTCTCTCAACATCCTCGACATAACATATGGTAATACTCCAAGGTAGAACATATCATAAGCTAGATAGCAAGGAAATCAAGATACAACACAAAAACATGAACACGCTTGTGTTGGGGGAAGGCAAGAATGTGGTCGATGATAACACAATTCATCGAGGGGCAAGGATGGTATTTCTCATCCTGAATTCGACAACAACTTGGAAGAAATCAAATTGTTGACAATGATCACGACAAATTTGTCGAGAGGTTTCAAGAAGATGTAATCGATCAACGATGACATCAAGTCAAAGGAATGATGAAAGCGAAAGGTTATTGGAACCACGGGTAGGACACAAACTCGAAATCAAGTTTGCAGTTCAAGGAGAAGTGATATGACAAGGAAGATCGACACAAGATTAGCTCATTGTGGAAATTTGTGCTCTGGGAAGAAGGACTAGGTAGTACAGTTAAAATTAGCACAATAATGATATAGCTGATCAGGCTAGGAATGACTTGAAGGATTATTAAACTCGTAAGCAACGAAAATTATTTAGAGTTATTGAATCGGAGTGCGGACTTGATATGTCCATTTTGCATCATGCTTTTATATCGATATTTATTGCATTATGGGCTGTTATTACACATTATATATGTCATAATACTTATGCCTATTCTCTCTTATTTTACAAGGTTTACATAAAGAGGGAGAATGCCGACAGCTGGGATTTTGGGCTGGAAAAGGAGCAAATATTAGAGACCTATTCTGCATAGCTCCAAAAGTCCTGAAACTTCATGGAAGACATTTTCAGAATATATAAAAAATACCGAGCGCAAGAAGTTCACCAGGGGGGCCACACCCTGCCCATGAGGGTGGGGGGCGCGCCCCCTACCTCGTGGGCCCCCTGGTGGCCCTCCGATGTCCATCTTCTGCTATATGAAGTCTTTCGATGAGAAAAAAATCATAAGCCATCTCCTCGAACGAAACTCCGCCGCCACGAGGCAGAACTTTGGCGAAACCAATCTAGGGCTCCGGCAGAGCTGTTCTACCGGGGAAACTTCCCTCCGGGAGGGGGAAATCATCGCCATCGTCATCACCAATGCTCCTCTCATCAAGAGAGGGCAATCTCCATCAACATCTTCATCAGCACCATCTCCTCTCAAAACCCTAGTTCATCTCTTGTATCCAATTCTTGTCTTCAAGTCCGGGATTGGTGCTAGTAGGTTGCTAGTAGTGTTAATTACTCCTTGTAGTTGATGCTAGTTGGTTTATTTGGTGGAAGATCATATGTTCAGATCCTATATGCATATTAATACCCCTCTGATTATGAACATGATTATGCTTTGTGAGTAGTTACGTTTGTTCCTGAGGACATGGGAGAAGTCTTGCTATTAGTAGTCATGTGAATTTGGTATTCGTTCGATATTTTGATGAGATGTATGTTGTCTCTCCTCTAGTGGTGTTATGTGAACATCGACTACATGACACTTCACCATTATTTGGGCCTATAGGAAGGCATTGGGAAGTAATAATTAGATGATGGGTTGCTAGAGTGACAGAAGCTTAAACCCTAGTTTATGCGTTGCTTCGTAAGGGGCTGATTTGGATCCATATGTTTCATGCTATGGTTAGGTTTACCTTAATACTTTTGTTGTAGTTGCGGATGCTTGCAATAGAGGTTAATCATAAGTGGGATGCTTGTCCAAGTAAGGACAGTACCCAAGCACCGGTCCACCCACATACCAAATTATCAAAGTACCGAACGCGAATCATATGATCGTGATGAAAACTAGCTTGACGATATTCCCATGTGTCCTCGGGAGCGCTTTTCTCTATATAAGAGTTTGTCCAGGCTTGTCCTTTGCTACAAAAAGGATTGGGCCACCTTGCTGCACTTTATTTACTTTTGTTACTTGTTGCTCGTTACAAATTATCCTATCACAAAACTATCTGTTACCACTTATTTCAGTACTTGCAGAGAATACCTTGCTGGAAACCGCTTATCATTTCCTTCTGCTCCTCGTTGGGTTCGACACTCTTACTTATCGAAAGGACTACGATAGATCCCCTATACTTGTGGGTCATCAGGACTCGATTCACTATTCTATGTTCTCGGTTGACAAAAACCCAGAACCTAGGAACAATTGGATCCGGTGAGAAATAACCGTTGATGAAGAACTCATAAGAAGTTATGTAGTTCCCTGATATTCTTGAGATACTAGAGGGCATACTCGAAGGCAAATCAGAATAGAAACTGAATTGGAGCATTGACTTGTGATAGTAGATACTTTAATCTTGTCAGAATAGACGAGGCAAAGGAATGGTTTCCTTTTGGATACATTGAATAAGGTTAGCATGGTCGGAACCATAACTACAAGGGATCCAATTTACGATACCGGAAGAATTATTCAAATGGTTAAATATTCTTGCAAGAAGCTTTCATGATAAGTTCCACATCATGTCCGTGGGCATGAACACAAAGGTTCAAGGTCGACTCCCACTTCTACAATGCATAACCTTTCATTCACTTCTCGTTTGGAAAAAAGTTGTAGTGTTGAAATTTTATTTGGCAAAGCAATAGAAGAGTATGACTCGCGAAAACTTTTGGGTTCATACAGTTTGGGGAAGGCATAGGTTCAACCCATCGAGGTATCTTAGGAGCATATACAACAAATTTCAAGAACAAATAACACAAGCTCGATAGTAGAGCATGCTTGAGAAAGCAGAGGATACAATTTACCAAAGGCATTATGTATTCGAGGAAAGGCTCACAAGCTTATTGAATATGAAGGACGTTGTTGGATAAAATCCGACAAAGGGTCTAGTGGTCCACAAGGGATCTGATGTGAGCATCGGTACTCAACCAGAGGGAGAAAGAATGCATGCAAGGAGATCACATTATAGAAACAACTGACTAACTCAAAGTTCAAATGCAAAGGAATTATGAATTCCAAGACAAGGGATCAAAAGCAATGCTCTGATTAGGGATGGATAAGTTGAATAGCCTTAGGGGTACAATCGATGGCAAAATTTGATTGGTCGAGATCCAGCTCATGTTTAAAATGACGTCTGAGTCAGGAGGATGAATTCTAGGATCTGATTAAGGATTCCGTACATTCACAACATATTGAATTGAGGGAATCAAGATGATAAAGGCAAAGGACATCAAAGAATATTGCTAGGCATTTGGAATTAACCAAATTGCAGGCAGACAAGAAGTTCGAGAGCCATAGGCGGTTGAGGATTTTCGAAAGATCGAATGGTATTTCGAAGACTTTTGTGAAATACTTGAATCAACTGGGATGAGCGGATACTCGGTAAGTGCAAGGAATTGTGCGTAGGAGTATTCATGTGGCAAAGAACTGCAAGGCAGTAGGCACAAAGTATTCTCTGAACAATAGAGAGGATTTCAAGGTAGCTTATAATAACAAGATCAACTGGGAATGGTTGTATGAAAGGCAAGTGTATGTGGTTATCCATAGAGGTTTAACGATGGATGGGAATTGCAAAAGTGATGGCACAAAGTCTCGGGAGAACATCATAGAGTATCCTTAGAATCTTCAGGACGAGGGCGACGGCGTGCATCAACGTGATGGGGAATGTAGTAATTTCAAAAAAAACCTACGCACACGCAAGATCATGGTGATGCATAGCAACGAGAAGGGAGAGTGTCGTCTACGTACCCTCGTAGACCGTAAGAGGAAGCATTATGACAATGCAGTTGATGTAGTCGTACGTCTTCACGATCGACCGATCCTCAGTACCGAACATACGACACCTCCTCGTTCAACACACGGTCAGCTCGGTGACATCCCGCGAACTCACGATCCAGTAGAGCTTCCGGGAAGTGCTTCGTCAGCACGATGGAGTGGTGACGGTGTTGATGAAGCTACCGACGCAGGGCTTCGCCTAAGCACCGCTACGATATGACCGAGGTGGATTATGGTGGGGGGGGGGCACCGCACACGGCTAAAAGATCAAGGATTAATTGTCGTGTTCTTGGGTGCCCCCTGCCCCCGTATATAAAGGAGCAAGGGGGGAGGCCGGCCGGCCCCTGTAGGGCATGCCAGGAGGAGGAGTCCTCCTCCTAGTAGGAGTAGGACTCCCCTTTCCTACTCCTACTAGGAGGAGGAAAGAAAGGGGGAAGGGGAGAAGGAAGGAGAGGGAGGAAAGGAGGAAAGGGGGGCCGGCCCCCTAGTCCAATTCGGTTTGGGCCAGGGGGGCCGCGCGCCCTGCCTCCTCTCTTCCACCACTTGGCCCATGATGCCCAATACTCCTTCCCCGTATTCCCGTAACTCCCCCGTACTCCGAAAAATACCCGAATCACTCGGAAACTTTCCGATGTCCGAATATAGTCATCCAATATATCGATCTTTATGTCTCGACCATTTAGATACTCCTCGTCATGTCCACGATGTCATCCAGGACTCCGAACTACCTTCGGTACATCAAATCACATAAACTCATAATGCCGATCATCACTGAACGTTAAGCGTGTGGACCCTACGTGTTCGAGAACTATGTAGACATGACCGAGACACGTCTCTGGTCAATAACCAATAGCGGAACCTGGATGTTCACATTGGCTCCTACATATTCTACGAAGATTTTTATCAGTCAAACCGCATAACAACATACGTTGTTCCCTTTGTCATCGGTATGTTACTTGCCCGAGATTCGATCGTCGGTATCTCAATACCTAGTTCAATCTCGTTGCCGACAAGTCCCTTTACTCGTTTCTGTAATGCATCATCCCACAACTAACTCATTAGTCACAATGCTTGCAAGGCTTATAGTGGTGTGCATTACCGAGAGGGCCCAGAGCTACCTCTCTGACAATCGGAGTGACAAATCCTAATCTCGATCTATGCCAACTCAACAAGCACCATCGGAGACACCTGTAGAGCACCTTTATAATCACCCAGTTATGTTGTGATGTTTGGTAGCACACAAAGTGTTCCTTCGGTACTCGGGAGTTGCATAATCTCATAGTCATAGGAACATGTATAAGTCATGAAGAAAGCAGTAGCAACAAACTAAACGATCATCGTGCTAAGCTAACGGAATGGGTCAAGTCAATCACATAATTCTCCTAATGAGGTGATCCTGTTTATCAAATGACAACTCATGTCTATGGTTAGGAAACATAACCATCTTTGATTAACGAGCTAGTCAATAGAGGCATACTAGTGACACTCTACTTGTCTATGTATTCACACATGTACTAAGTTTTCGGTTAATACAATTCTAGCATGAATAATAAACATTTATCATAATATAAGGAAATAAATAATAACTTTATTATTGCCTCTAGGGCATATTTCCCTCAGTGTCCCACTTGCACCACAGTCAATAATCTAGTTCACATCTTTATCTAATTAGTTCACATCTCCATCTGACTAATACCCAAAGGGTTTACTAGAGTCAATAATCTAGTTCACATTGCTATGCTATTAATACCCAAAGAGTGATCATGTTTTGCTTGTGAGAGAAGTTTAGTCTACAGGTCTACAACATTTAGATCCGTATGTATTTTGCAAATTTCTATGTCTATAATGCTCTGCACGGAGCTACTCTAGCTAATTGCTCCCACTTTTAATATGTATCCAGATCGAGACTTAGATTCATCTAGATCGATGTAAAAAGCTTGCATCGACGTAACTCTTTACGACGAGCTCTTTTATCACCTCCATAACCGAGAAATATTTCCTTAGTCCTCTAAGGATAATTTTGAACGCTGTCCAGTGATCTACTCCTAGATAACTATTGTACTCCCTTGCCAGAAAAATGCTAAGGTTTACAATAGGACTAGTAAACAGCATAGCATACTTTATAGAACCTATGACTGAGGCATAGGGAATGACTTTTCATTCTCTTTCTATTTTCTGCTGTGGTCGGGTTTTGAGTCTTTACTCAACTATACACCTTGCAACACAGGCAAGAACTCCTTCTTTGACTGTTCCATTTTGAACTACTTCAAAATCTTGTCAAGGTATGTACTCATTGAAAAAACTTATCAAGCATCTTGATCTATCTTTATAGATCTTGATGCTCAATGTGTAAGAAGCTTCATCGAGGTCTTTCTTTGAAAAACTCTTTTCAAACACTCCTTTATGCTTTCCAGAAAATTCTACATTATTTTCGATCAACAATATGTCATTCACATATACTTATCAGAAATGCTGTAGTGCTCCCACTCACTTTCTTGTAAATACAGGCTTCACCACAAGTCTGTATAAAAACATATGCTTTGATCACTTTATCAAAGCATATATTCCAACTCCGAGATGCTTGCACCAGTCCATAGATGGACCGCTGGAGCTTGCTCACTTTGTTAGTACCTTTAGGATCGACAAAACCTTCTGGTTGCATCATATACAACTCTTCTTTTAAGAAATCCATTAAGGAATACAGTTTTGACATCCATTTGCTAGATTTCATAAAATGCGGCAACTGCTAACAAGATTCGGATAGACTTTTAAGCATCGATACGAATGAGAAAATCTCATCGTAGTCAACACCTTGAACTTGTCGAAAACATTCTGCAACAATTCGAGCTTTGTAGATAGTAACACTACTATCAGCGTCCGTCTTCCTCTTGAAGATCCATTTATTCTTAATGACTCACTGATCATCGGGAAAGTCAATCAAAGTCCATACTTTGTTTTCATACATGGATCCCATCTCAGATTTCATGGCCTCAAGCCATTTCACGGAATCTGGGCTCATCATCGCTTCCTCATAGTTCATAGGTTCGTCATGGTCTAGTAACATGACTTCCAGAAAGGATTACCGTACCACTCTGGTGCGAACCATACTCTGGTTGTCCGACGAGGTTCGGTAGTAACTTGATCTGAAGTTTCATGATCATCATCATTAGCTTCCTCACTAATTGGTGTAGAGATCACTAGAACTGATTTATGTGATGATCTACTTTCCAATTCGGGAGAAGGTACAATTACCTCATCAAGTTATACATTCCTCCCACTCACTTCTTTCGAGAGAAACTCCTTCTCTAGAAAGGATCCACTTTTAGCAACAAAGATCTTGCCTTTGGATCTGTGATAGAAGGTGTACCCAACAGTTTCCTTTGGGTATTCTATGAAGGCACATTTCTCCGATTTGGGTTCGAGCTTATCAGGTTGAAACTTTTTCACATAAGCATCGCAGCCCCAAACTTTAAGAAACGATAGCTTAGGTTTCTAGCCAAACCACAGTTCATATGGTGTCGTCTCAACGGATTTAGATGGTGCCCTATTTAATGTGAATGCACCTGTCTCTAATGCATAACCCCAACATGATAGTGATAAATCGGTAAGATACATCATAGATCGCACCACATCTAACAAGTACGGTTATGACGTTCGGACACACCATTACGCTGCGGTGTTCCAGGTGGCGTGAGTTGCGAAACTATTCCACATTGTTTCAAATGAAGACCAAACTCGTAACTCAAATATTCTCCTCCACGATCAGATCACAGCAACTTTATTTTCTTGTTACGATGATTTTCCACTTCACTCTGAAATTCTTTGAACTTTTCAAATGTTTCATACTTATGTTTCATCAAGTAGATATACCCATATCTGCTCAAATCATCTGTGAAGGTCAGAAAATAATGATACCCGCAGCGAGCCTCAACACTCATCCGACCGCATACATCAGTATGTATTATTTCCAATAAGTCAGTATCTCGCTCCATTGTTCCAGAGAACGGAGTCTTAGTCATCTTGCCCATGAGGCATGGTTCGCAAGCATCAAGTGATTCCAAAAACCCATCAGCATGGAGTTTCTTCATGCGCTTTACACCAATATGACCTGAACGGCAGTGCCACAAATAAGTTGCACTATCGTTATTAACTTTGCATCTTTTGGCTTCAATATTATGAATATGTGTATCACTACGATCGAGATTCAATAAACCATTTATATTGAGTGTATGACCATAGAAGGTTTTATTCATGCAAATAGAATAACAATTATTCTTTGACTTAAATGAATAACCGTATTGCAATAAACATGATCCAATCATATTCATGCTTAATGCAAACACCAAATAACATTTATTTTAGGTTCAACACTAATCCCGAAAGTATAGGGAGTGTGCGATGATGATCATATCAATTTGGGAACCACTTCCAACACACATCGTCACTTCACCCTTAACTAGTCTCTGTTCATTCTGCAACTCCCGTTTCGAGTTACTAATCTTAGCAGCTGAACTAGTATCAAATACCGAGGGGTTGCTATAAACACTAGTAAAGTACACATCAATAACATGTATATCAAATATACCCTTGTTCACTTTGCCATCCTTCTTATCCGCCAAATACTTGGGGTAGTTCTGCTTCTAGTGACCAGTCCCTTTGCAGTAGAAGCACTTAGTCTCAGGCTTAGGTCTAGACTTGGGCTTCTTCACTTGAGCAGCAACTTGCTTGCCGTTCTTCTTGAGGTTCCCCTTCTTGCCTTTGCTCTTTTCTTGAAACTAGTGGTCTTGTCAACCATCAACACTTGATGCTTTTCTTGATTTCTACCTTCATCGATTTCCGTATCACGAAGAGCTTGGGAATCGTCTCCGTTACCCCTTTCATATTATAGTTCATCACGAAGTTCTAGTAACTTGGTGATAGTGACTAGAGAATTCTACCAATCACTATCTTATCTGGAAGATTAACTCCCACTTGATTCAAGGGATTGTAGCACTCAGACATTCTGAGCACATGCTCACTAGCTGAGCTATTTTCCTCCATTTTGTAGGCAAAGTACTTGTCAAAGGTCTCATACCTTTCGACATGGGCATGAGTCTGAAATACTAATTTCAACTCTTGGAACATCTTATATGCTCTGTGGCGTTCAATTTTTTTTGAAGTCCCGGTTCTAAGCCGTAAAGCATGGTGCACTAAACTATCAAGTAGTCATCATACCGAGCTTTGCCAAACGTTCATAACGTCTGCATATGCTCCCACATTAGGTCCGTCACCTAGCGGTGAATCAAGGACATAATTCTTCTATGCAGCAATGAGGATAATCCTCAGATCACGGATCCAATCCATATCATTGCTACTAACACCTTTCAATTTATTTTTCTCTAGGAACATATCAAAAATAAACGGGGAAGCTATGTGCGAGCTATTGATCTACAACATAGATATGAAAATACTATTAGGACTAAGTTCATGATAAATTTAAGTTCAATTAATAATATTACTTAAGAACTCCCACTTAGATAGATGTCCCTCTAATCATCTAAGTGATCACGTGATCCAAATCAACTAAACCATAACCGATCGTCACGTGAAATGGAGTAGTTTTCAATGGTGAACATCACTATGTTGATCATATCTATGATATGATTCATGATCGACCTTTCGATCTCAGTGTTCTGAGGCCATATCTGTATATGCTAGGATCGTCAAGTTTAACCCGAGTATTCTGCATGTGCAAAACTTGCTTGCACCCGTTGTATAAGAACGTTGAGCTTATCACACCCGATCATCACGTGGTGCCTCGGCACGACGAACTTTGGCAACGGTGCATACTCAGGGAGAACACTTGTACCTTAAAATTTAGTGAGAGATCATCTTATAATGCTACCGTCAATCAAGCAGAATAAGATGCATAAAAGATAAACATCACACACAATCAATATAAGTGATATGATATGGCCATGATCATCTTGTGCCTTTGATCTCCATCTCCAAAGCACCTGTCATGATCACCATCGTCACTGGCACGAGACCTTGATCTCCATTGTAGCATCATTGTCGTCTCGCCAACTATTGCTTCTACGACTATTGCTACCGCTTAGTGATAAAGTAAAGCAATTACATGGCGATTGCATTTCGTACAATAAAGCGACAACCATATGGCTCCTGCCAGTTGCCGATAACTCCATTACAAAACATGATCATCTCATACAATAAAATATAGCATCATGCCTTGACCATATCACATCACAATATGCCCTGCAAAAACAAGTTAGACGTCCTCTACTTTGTTGTTGCAAGTTTTACGTGGCTGCTACAGGCTGAGCAAGAACCATTCTTACTTACGCATCAAAACCACAATGATAGTTCGTCAAGTTATTGATGTTTAAACCTTCAACAAGGACCAGGCGTAGTACCACTCGGTTCAACTAAAGTTGGAGAAACTGACACCCGCCAGCCACCTGTGTGCAAAGCACGTCGGTAGAACCAGTCTCGCGTAAGCGTACGCGTAATGTCGGTCCGGGCCGCGTCAGCCAACAATACCGCCAAACAAGGACCGGGCATAGTCACACCTGGTAAGCAGTATGACTTGTATTGCCCACAACTCACTTGTGTTCTACTCGTGCATATAACATCTACACATAAACCTTGCTCGGATGCCACTGATGGGGAACGCAGTAATTTCAAAAAAATTCCTACGCACACGCAAGATCATGGTGATGCATAGCAACGAGAAGGGAGAGTGTCGTCTACGTACCCTCGTAGAGCGTAAGCGGAAGCGTTATGACAACGTGGTTGATGTAGTCGTACATCTTCACGATTGACCGATCCTCAGTACCGAACGTACGACACCTCCGCGTTCAGCACACGTTCAGCTCGGTGACGTCCCGCGAACTCACGATCCAGTAGAGCTTCCGGGAAGAGCTTCGTCAGCACGACGGTGTGGTGACGGTGTTGATGAAGCTACCGACGTAGGGCTTCGCCTAAGCACTGCTATGATATGACCGAGGTGGATTATGGTGGAGGGGGGAACCGCACATGGCTAAAAGATCAATGATCAATTGTTGTGTTCTAGGGCGCCCCCTGCTCCCGTATATAAAGGAGCAAGGGGGGAGGCCGGCCAGCCCCTATAGGGCGCGCCAGGAGGAGGAGTCCTCCTCCTAGTAGGAGTAGGACTCCCCTTTCCTACTCCTACTAGGAGGAGGAAAGGAAGGGGGAAGGGGAGAAGGAAGGAGAGGGAGGAAAGGAGTAAAGGGGGGCCGGCCCCCAGTCCAATTCGGTTTGGGCTAGGGGGGGCGCGCGCCCTGCCTCCTCTCTTCCACCACTTGGCCCATGAGGCCCAATACTTCTTCCCCGTATTCCCGTAACTCCCCGGTACTCCAAAAAATACCCGAATCACTCGGAACCTTTCCGATGTCCGAATATAGTCGTCCAATATATTGATCTTTACGTCTCAACCATTTCGAGACTCCTCGTCATGTCCCCGATCTCATCCGAGACTCTAAACTACCTTCGGTACATCAAATCACATAAACTCATAATACCGATCGTCACCGAACTTTAAGCGTGCGGACCCTACGGGTTCGAGAACTATGTAGACATGACCGAGACACATCTCCGGTCGATAACCAATAGAGAAACTTGGATGTTCATATTGGCTCCTACATATTCTATGAAGATCTTTATCGGTCAAACCACATAACAACATATGTTGTTCCCTTTGTCATCCGTATGTTACTTGCCCGAGATTCGATCGTCGGTATCTCAATACCTAGTTCAATCTCATTACCGGCAAGTCTCTTTACTCATTTCCATACTACATCATCCCGCAACTAACTCATTAGTCACAATGCTTGCAAGGCTTATAGTGATGTCCATTACCGAGAGGGCCCAAAGATACCTCTCCGACAATCAGAGTGACAAATCCTAATCTCGATCTATGCCAACTCAACAAGCACCATCGGAGACACATGTAGAGCACCTTTATAATCACCCAGTTACGTTGTGATGTTTGGTAGCAAATAAAGTGTTCCTCCGGTACTCGGGAGTTGCATAATCTCATAGTCATAGGAACATGTATAAGTCATGAAGAAAGCAGTAGCAACAAACTAAACGATCATCGTGCTAAGCTAACGGAATGGGTCAAGTCAATCACATCATTCTCCTATTGATGTTATCCTGTTTATCAAATGACAACTCATGTCTATGGTTAGGAAACATAACCATCTTTGATCAACAAGCTTGTCGGCGTTCTGGGAACGGGGGTCCCTACACTTGCCTGCCTGCGGCCTGCGGCGTGGCTCAAAGGGGGCCCGGCACGGCCCATCTTCACCAACACAAGACTCAAGACCCTCGCGAGGGGCCAAGCCTCGCGGGGCGGACGACGTGGAGCTTCCTCAGGCACGGCCTCGTCAGGCTGGCTCACGAGGAGGCGGAGAAATCAAGGCGGGGTCCCTCGCGAGGTGCCCGTGACGCAAGCCATGACGACTCAGGGCGCCAGGCGGGTGCCAGCCCGCGCAGCGTCCTCCTTTCCTCTTTGGTGCAAAGGGGGCAAGCGCAGCCGCGGAGTACCGAGGCATCAGGCAAAGGTTCCATTTTGGTGCAACGAGACCAAGACCAGGAGGACTACGAGACGGAGGTCACCGTGGAGCCCAAGACAGCGTCATCACCAGAGCTTTGTGCAGGCGAAGACTACCTTTGTCAGGATAGCTGATACTTGCTGTCCCCCTTCAAATTAGCCCGCCATTGTTGGCTCCCTTCCCGCTCAAATATTTGGGAAGAGGACCAGGGCCTCTATAAATAGGTCTAGCCACCCCTAGGGTAGGAGAGATCAAGAACCAGCCACCTACACAGCAAAGGCCGTCAAGTAAGAGCAAGGCAGTGAGTGAGAGAGAGAGAGAGAGAGAAAGAGAAAAGGTGGCTGAACTCCTCACAGCAGTCCATCGCCCCATCCAAGAACAGACCCTCGCGAGGCTGTTCTTCTTTGTATTGCTCATCATCATCAGCCCCAAGAGGCAATCCACCCACCACACACTGGAGTAGGGTATTACACCACAACGGTGGCCCGAACCAGTATAAACCTTGTGTCTCTTGTGCAGTTCTTTCAGTAGTCTAGATCTTTGCGAGACGGAGAGGTAGAAGGCGTAATCTCCGTGCGCACCCCAGTGTTTGAACCTTAAGGGTCTGCCGGAACCCGAAATCCAACATTTGGCGCGCCAGGTAGGGGTGTGTCGGAATTCGTCTTCCACCGCCCCGTTCTCCTCCTACCGTCGCATCCATGTCCGACGCTTGTCGGGCCCGCGCCGAGCGCCGGGCCGCCATCGCTTCCCGCGTCGCCCAGACGGCGCCCGTTGGCGGACGTCCTCGTCGTTCCCCGTCGCCCGCCATCAACGCCGCCACCGGCCCGGCGGGGGGCGAGCAGCAAGCGTCGTCTCAGCATCCATCCGTGCGGCAAGACGGCCGCACCGCTACTCCATCGCTCGCACCAGCTGGTTCTTCGTCCCGCGCACTCCGCGCACCCTTGGAGGCTCGAGCTGCGCTCATCGCGGCAAACGAGCTCCTGCGCTACCGTCCCGTCGACGACGTCTACGAAGAGTGGCTCGACCGCGTCGCCGAGCTCGTCCGCGCCGCGGGGGGCTCTCCCGCGCCGTCCGTTCCGCCGCGCCGCACCCCGCCCCGCATGGGCAACGAAGCTCCGGGGGCGTACCAGCCGCCTCCTCTCCAAGAAGACGCCATAGCTCCAAGGCGCGTGGCCCCTGGGCGGAACCCGCTTCGTCAGGTGCCAGTGCAGCAAGAACGGAGCTGCCAAGAAGTCCCTCACCCGCAAGGAGCTGCCCGGGCGCTCCCTGCTCCGGCACGCCGCGACCCTGCTCCGGCCCCAGCACACCAAGACCCCGCGCTGCTCCTAGCTGCAGCGCGTGGGGACCCTCAAGACCGAGCTCTCCACCAGCCGAAGCCTTTCGTGGCCACCACAGGCTGCCGTGCCTACACCACCGAGCTGCGTAGCGTCACGTGGCCCGGCAAGTTCAAGCCAGACCTGCCTCCTCGTTACGATGGCACGACTGACCCTGCCGAGTTCCTCCAGCTCTATGAGCTGGGCATCGAAGCTGCCAGCGGGGACGAGAAGGTCATGGCGAACTGGTTTCCCATGGCGCTCAAGGAAGGAGCTCGCACCTGGCTCCTGAATCTGGCTCCAGGCACGATCTCTTCCTGGGACCAGATGCGCACCCGCTTCATCACCAACTTCCAAGGTACTCGCGACCGGCCACCCGCCGTGAGCGACATGCGCCGCATCAAGCAACAACCTGGAGAGACCCTGCAAAAGTACATCCAGCGCTTCAATGGCGCGCGCCTCAAGATCCCCAAGGTGTCTGAGGAGGCCATCATCTCGGCCTTCTCCGATGGTGTGCGCGACGTCAAGATGAAGGAGGAGCTGGCGATGCATGAAGACCTGTGCACCTCCCTGGAGCTGTTCAATTTGGCGACCAAGTGCGCCAGGGCTGAGGAGGGACGCCTCTCCCTCCTCGAGCTGCCTGCCGCAAACCCAGAAGAGAAGAAGCCCAAGGCCAAGGACGTGAAGCGCAAGGGGGCTGCCATGCTCGCGGCAGAACCAGACACCAAGCGGGGCAAAGATCAGCCTGAGTCCTCCCGGGGCGGCCGGTACTGTGTGTACCACGACCTCCACACCCACAACACCAACGAATGCCAAGAACTCCGCGCCGTGCGAGAAGGAAGGATCGGCCGTCGTCCTGAATGCACCGATCGGGGCTACGGCCGAGGAGGAGGAAGAAATGCAGGACACTGGGAAGACCGCGGCCCGCGCCAAGGGTGGCGCGATCAACCTCGCGAGGATCGTTGGCGAGACCTGCCTCACGAGGGGGACTGGAGGGATCAGCCTCATGAGGATCGCCCACAGGGCCACGCAGGCCACCCTCCACTGCCGCCTCAGCCAAGGAGAAACGAGGACCGCCATCAAGACAAGGGGGCTGGGGGCTTCCAGGAGCCACGCGCCATCGCCTGCATCCTGGGCGGAGCTCAAGCCCCGGCCTCCCAACGCATCTTCAAGCAGTTTGCCCGCGAAGTGAACGCAGTCCTCCCCAGGCTTGAAGCAACGCGCCCTCTCAGGTGGTTGGCATGCGCCATCACATTCATCTCAGCGGATCAACTCAAGTGTGCGGCCACAGCCGGAGTCCTCCCGATGCTTTGCTCCCCAGTCATCAGCAATGTACTGGTCACCAGGACCCTCATCGATGGTGGGGCAGGGCTCAACGTCCTGTCCGTGGAAATGTTCAACAATCTCCAAGTGCCTTACGACCAGCTTCAGCCAACCAAGCCCTTCTCCAGAGTCACCGACGGCTCCACGGTCCCGATTGGGCACGTCCGCCTCCCTGTCACCTTCGGGGCACGCGACAACTACCGCACCGAGCTCATCGACTTCGACGTCGCCCACATCCGCCTGCCGTACAACGCCATCCTCGGGTACCCAGCGCTGGCCAAGTTCATGGCCGTGACTCACCATGGCTACAACATCCTCAAGATGCCAGGAAGTGGCGGAGTCATCACGGTGCCCTGTGAAGAGAAGGATGCAGTGTGTTCCCTGGAGCGAGCCTTTCAGGCCGCGACACTGGAAGACCCGGATCGCGAAAGCAGGAGGCTTCCCGAGACCACCCCCAAGAAGAAGAAGACATCGTCCGGCCCGGCCCCTTGGAAGGCGGGCCCCTCAGGGCC
Source organism: Triticum urartu (assembly GCF_003073215.2). Lineage (NCBI taxonomy): Eukaryota > Viridiplantae > Streptophyta > Magnoliopsida > Poales > Poaceae > Triticum > Triticum urartu. The sequence goes on from NC_053024.1 coordinate 97,388,510, forward strand.
CGCATCTGCCCAGGGGAACCTCCTTCCATCGCATAGGAAAGCACGCCCGGCGCCCTCCTCAGGCAGGGCTCGAGGGCTCTCCCCTGGAGGGCCACCGACCTGGCCAGGGTCACGAGGGAGGCGCTTGGGCACCACATGGAGGCGTGTTTCGAAGCACGTTTCCCTCAAGAAGGAGAAGGGCAAGGAAGGTCAGACCCACAGGAGTTCGTCGACAAGGCCATTCAAGAACTACAGGAATCAAGAATCATGAGAGGTTGCCACCGTCTACCGGCTGTGGCTCCCCATCCGGGCGAGGATGGTGGGCTGCGCGTCTGCATCGACGTACCAGGGCTCAACCAAGCCGCCACGATGGGGCGCCTCTGGCCCTCGCGAGCGGGGAACTGCGGGGGCCTGCCCCACAGCTACGTTCGCATGCCTTACGGCTTGCCGAGCGCGGTTGCAACGTGCCAGCGCCTCACGAGGGGCATCATGGAGGCACAAGAAGACAGGCGTTCCACAGCCTTGGCGGGGATGGAGATGATTCACGAAGAGCTACCAGTGCCTCCGGAGCCTCCCGAGGCCCCTGGGCCTGGGGGCTCGTGAGGATCGGCTTCCGCAACCTACCGAGTCTGCTGCACCAACACCCCTTCGCCCTCGACACCCGCAAGTGACATCTTACAAGTTTCATTTCCAGCTGGGAGCGCCCTCCCAGGGCTGCATCGTCCCTAGGCCGTGTGGGTCTGTCCCTGCGGTATGTATCCCTTTTATTCCCTGTCGTTAGCCTGCTTTGATGGGGCGCCCCTCGGGCTGCATCATCCCCAAGTCGCTTGGGCCCGACCCAGCGATGTCTACCTTCCCAACATCTGTTTGAATGAATCCCCTCCTTCACAGCTAACGTGTTTGATCTAGTTGCCTGCTTAACTGACGCCAACCGACGGAATTGCTCCCACAACGGCACGACGCTTGCGCATGGGTCCGTCCCTGCAACGCCGACAAACCTGAATGGCTGAGCTCTGGCCGCGGCAGCCCCGCATGGCGCCACCTCGTCAAGCCTCCAGTGCCTCACCTCCCCTCGGAAGCAACTAACGGCAGACTGATAGTTGTCATGGCAACATTTTCTTCCTTCTATGATGAGTTTACAGGATCCCCTAAGGGAGTTGCGCCAGGCAAGGCCCTCGCGGCGTTCCTTTCACTCTCGACCACGCGAACCGCTTGCACATTAAAGGGGGGGTGCCTGAGCATCACGACTCAGGGCTCCTATTGGCTCTCCAGCCCTCACCCTCTGGCCTTGACCACGGCATCGCGACCTGGCATACCAGCGATGGCTGAGACTAGCTCGAGGGCCGGGACCCGAGGACGTAGAGTAGAAAGGGGAGCAAAGGCGGGGGAGAAGGGGCACGCGAGGACCTCGCCGAGCGATTCCGCTCCTGCTGACGCGCAGACCCAACGACACACCAGGAATGATCCCCGACTCTCGAGATAAGTCACCGCCCGAAAGCACTGGCTATCGTAGCACTACCCCCGCACCTCATGCAATTCCGTGTCAGCGAAACCGCTCTCCTTTCTCACCGAGCGACGGCTGCTTGGGCGCCAAAGGGGACCTCCTGAGCATCGCGACTCAGGGGCTCTTACCGGACCCCGGGTCGCTCACCTCCTGGCCTTGACCACGGCATCGCGACCTGGCATACCAGCGACGGCGACGCCGCCTTGGGACTGGGACCCGTCGACGCAGAGCACCAAGCCCTCGCGAGGTTCGAAAGGGAGAACTGAGCTAAGACGGAATCAGCAACTCGCACAGCTCTACAACAAGGGTTATGTATTAACAAACAGGATTACAGGCACCTTACAAGCCCCCATGGGCGCATTTTGGTTCCTCGCAGGGAACGGATCCTAAGGGATGCTAACTAAACGCGCTCCTGCAAAAGATGCCATCATCAACAGTGGGCCGTCGAGCGCCGGGGCCAACCCCATCCAGATCAGAGTCGGCGACGGCCAGACGAGCCTGCCCTGCTCCAGGAGCGGCGCCGGCTCATGGGCTTGTAGCTGTCGTCACTCGTCTCCGGAGTCGCGAAGATCTCGCTGGAGTCACTGGATCCCCCGGCGCCTCCGTCGCCTGCAGAGCCGCCAAGGGAGCGGTCGACGGGCCTAGCCTTCACCATGGCGAGGTCTTGGCCACCTCTCCCGGGGCAACACTCTAGCCGGCGCCCATCTGCGTCGAAGACCTTGAAGAACATCACCGAAGCGCCATCATACTCCAAGTGGACCGCGAAGACGCCCCTTACCCTGCAAACCCGGGCGATCTCTCTCCAGCCACGAGTCATGTAGACCTCGCCCGGGGCAACGACCGCGACCTCTGCCTCGTCGCGAGGGCGCTGCAGCCGGCATGCTGCAGCCGGAGCTCCAAGGGCACCCCCTGCGGGATGATGGAGGCAAAGAAGGGAGGCAGGCGGATCCAAGACTGGAGAGGAATGGCGACGTGGAGCATGAACTCTTGGGAGGAGACCTCGGCGTGGACCCCAGGAGGAACAACCCACACCTTCGTGACCCGTCGGCGCCGACGACGGTGCTGACCGCAGGGATCGGCATCGACCCCTTCGAGGCCCTCGACGTGGGCATACAAGGGAAGCGGGAACCCCGGCGGAGCCCGCTCGCACCAAGGCCTTGACGCCACCTGACGGTCCTCCTCGTCCCGACCGCAAAGGGCGAGCCGTTTCTTCGGCGGGAGCGGGGCTGGTCCCTCTCGAGGGGCCTTTCCCTTCTCCGCTGCAGAGAACCGGTGGATCGGAGCCATCGCGGCAAGATGGAGCAAGGATCGGGAAGAAGGAGAAGCAAGGAGGGATGTACTGGAAGGGCACGCGCAATTCCGTACTTATAGCCGGCGAAGGCCAACCGCCGGCCTCCATGATCACAGGTAATCATGACACGATTTGCATGCAGGGACTTGTCCAACTCGCGCGATCACCAAGGCGACGTGGGGAAGCGGAGACGCCCATGTCCCATCAACCGCCACGCGGCGCCCAAGGCCGCAGGCTGTTAGGGCCCGCGGCGCTTCGCCCTTGCCCTTTCGCCTCTCGGCATGGCCAAGTCCGGGCGCGCCTTGGGCCCGGGGGCTACTGTCGGCATTCTGGGAACGGGGGTCCCCAGAATTGCCTGCCTGCGGCGTGGCTCAAAGGGGGCCCGACACGGCCCATCTTCACCAACACAAGACTCAAGACCCTCGCGAGGGGCCAAGCCTCGCGGGGCGGACGGCGTGGAGCTTCCTCAGGCGCGGCCTCGTCAGGCTGGCTCACGAGGAGGCGGAGAAATCAAGGCGGGGTCCCTCGCGAGGTGCCCGTGACGCAAGCCATGACGACTCAGGGCGCCAGGCGGGTGCCAGCCCGCGCAGCGTCCTCCTTTCCTCTTTGGTGCAAAGGGGGCAAGCGCAGCCGCGGAGTACCGAGGCATCAGGCAAAGGTTGCCATTTCGGTGTAACGAGACCAAGACCAGGAGGACTACGAGACGGAGGTCACCGTGGAGCCCAAGACGGCTTTATCACCAGAGCTTTGTGTAGGCGAAGACTACCTTTGTCAGGATAGCTGATACTTGCTATCCCCCTTCAAATTAGCCCGCCATTGTTGGCTCCCTTCCCGCTCAAATATTTGGGAAGAGGACCAGGGCCTCTATAAATAGGACTAGCCACCCCTAGGGTAGGAGAGATCGAGAACCATCCACCTACACAGCAAAGGCCGGCAAGTAAGAGTAAGGCAGTGAGTGAGAGAGAGAGAGAGAAAGAGAAAGGTGGCTGAACTCCTCCCAGCAGTTCATCGCCCCATCCAAGAACAGACCCTCGCGAGGCTGTTCTTCTTTGTATTGCTCATCATCATCAGCCCCAAGAGGCAATCCACCCACCACACACTGGAGTAGGGTATTACACCACAACGGTGGCCCGAACCAGTATAAACCTTGTGTCTCTTGTGCAGTTCTTTCGGTAGTCTAGATCTTTGCGAGACGGAGAGGTAGAAGGTGTAATCTCCGTGCGCACCCCAGTGTTCAAACCTTAAGGGTCTGCTGGAACCCGAAATCCGACAAAGCTAGTCAAGTAGAGGCATACTAGTGACACTCTGCTTGTCTCTGTATTCACACATGTACTAAGTTTCCGGTTAATACAATTATAGCACGAATAATAAACATTTATCATGATATAAGGAAATAAATAATAACTTTATTATTGTCTCTAGGGCATATTTCCTTCACAGCGGGCGCAAGCAGGAGGCTGCGGGGTGGCCGGTCACGACAGCAACGACGATGGCCTACACGGCTACGGGCGGTGCTTGATGGTCCGACGGCTACGGGGCACGAGGAGGAGAAGGGAGAGGCCAGGAGGAGGCGGGAGCTCACATCAAGCTCGATGACATGGACGAGGAGGCTGGGGAGGACGACTCGCGGCATTGGGCGAAGTAGAGGCGGGGGAGACGGGGCGGTCCGGCGGCGAAGCGGCGCCGACAAGGTAGAGGCGGTGGGGCGGCGCCAGTGGGGCGGTGCCGCGGAGGAGGACGGAGGCGCGACGGGGCGGCGTCGGGCAGCGATGCATCAGGGTCGGGCGACGGGGCGACATCGTCGGAGGACGTGGAGGCGCGAGAGGAAGGGAGCTGCGAGGAGGAGGCGGCGGGGGCGGGGGGGGGCTTGATATGATACGTCTCCAACGTATCTATAATTTTTGATTGTTCCATGCTATTATATTATCAACCTTGGATGTTTTATATGCATTTATATGCTATTTTATATGATTTTGGGACTAACCTATTAACCTAGAGGCTAGTGACAGTTTCTGTTTTTCCTTGTTTTTGAGTTTTACAGAAAAGGAATACCAAATGGAGTCCAATTGACGTGCCAATTTTTGACGATTTTTAATGGACCAAAAGAAGACCCCAGAGTAAAAGAGTTGGGCCAGAAGAGTCCCGGGCTGTCCATGAGGGTGGGGGGCGCACCCACCCCCCAGGCGCATGGGCCTACCTCATGGACGACTCGGGCACCTTCCTGACTTGTTCACGACGCCAAAAATTCCTATAAATACTGAAACCTCCAGAAAATAACCTAAATCGAGAGTTCCAACGCCAGAAGCCTCCGTAGCCACGGAAAACCAATCTAGACCCGTTCCGGCACCCTGCCGAAGGGGGGAATCCCTCTCCGGTGGCCATCTTCATCATTCCGGCGCTCTCCTTGACGAGGAGGGAGTAGTTCTCCCTCGGGTCTGAGGGTATGTACCAGTAGCTATGTGTTTGATCTCTCTCTCTCTCTCTTGTGTTCTTGAGTTGGGACAATCTTGATGTATCACGAGCTTTGCTATTATATTTGGATCTTATGATATTTCTCCCCCTCTACTCTCTTGTGATGAATTGAGTTTTCCCTTTGAAGTTATCTTACCAGATTGAGTCTTTAAGGATTTGAGAACACTTGATGTATTTATTGCATGTGCTTATCTGTGGTGACAATGGGATATCACGTGATCCACTTGATGTATGTTTTGGTGATCAACTTGCGAGTTCCGTGACCTCGTGAACTTATGCATAGGGGTTGGCACACGTTTTCATCTTGACTCTCCGGTAAAAAGTTTGGGGCACTCTTTGAAGTTCTTTGTGTTGGTTGAATAGATGAATATGAGATTGTGTGATGCATATCGTATAATCATACCCACGGATACTTGAGGTGACATTGGAGTATCTAGGTGACATTAGGGTTTTGGTTGATTTGTGTCTTAAGGTGTTATTCTAGTACAAACTCTATGATAGATTGAACGGAAAGAATAGCTTCATGTTATGTTACTACGGACTCTTGAATAGATCGATCAGAAAGGATAACTTTGAGGTGGTTTCGTACCCTACAATAATCTCTTCATTTGTTCTCCTCTATTAGTGACTTTGGAGTGACTCTTTGTTGCATGTTGAGGGATAGTTATATGATCCAATTATGTTATTGTTGTTGAGAGAACTTGCACTAGTGAAAGTATGAACCCTAGGCCTTGTTTCCTAGCATTGCAATACCGTTTGTGCTCACTTTTACCACTTGCTACCTTGCTGTTTTTATATTTTCAGATTACAAAAACCTTTATCTATTATCCATATTGCACTTGTATCACCATCTCTTTGCCGAACTAGTGCACCTATACAATTTACCATTGTATTGGGTGTGTTGGGGACACAAGAGACTCTTTGTTATTTGGTTGCAGGGTTGCTTGAGAGAGACCATCTTCATCCTACGCCTCCCACGGATTGATAAACCTTAGGTCATCCACTTGAGGGAAATTTTCTACTGTCCTAAAAACCTCTGCTGGAGGCCCAACAACGTCTACAAGAAGAAGGTTGTGTAGTAGTCATCAGCCCTCGGCGCCGGCGGACAGCGACCGTCCTCGGGCGCGTGAGCACCGAGAGGAGGGGAGCAAACAAGGGCGCGCCTCCTCCGTGCGCATGTGTGTGTGTGTGCGCGCGTGGGTGACAGCACTGGGAGGGAACGAGGGAGAGTGGGGGATCGTGCGGGAGAGAGTGGGTGAGTGCTAGGGTTAGGCAGCTGGTGGGGGGGAGGGGCTGGGCTGTCGCGGCCCATTGTGGCCTAAAGCCCAGGGGGAGGCAGTGGGGTTTTCTTGCTTTCTCTCTCTCTCTGTTATACTTTTGCTTTTTTTCTTTTCTGTGTTTTTATTGTTGTTTATTCAAGTGTTAAAAATATCCCAGATTGACACCTACATTGATGTTACCAATTATGCCATTGCCACATAATTTTGCTACCCAAACTAAAGTAGGACTACTGCAGGATGCTGCTAACGCGACACTACGATCAGAGACCCTTCGAGAAACTGTGTGCGATGCAATAATCACAAACGGTGCTGTATGAAAACCGTCAGAAATGTGTAAAACGTTTGCGATGACAGATGCATCAAACACGGTTCAGGTTTTAGTTGCGTGTGCGATGAAGGGCATACGGTTCAGTTCAATGAACTGTTTGCGATGAGGAGGAACAAAAGAAATGGGCAGCCAGATGAAGGCGTGTGCGATACACAACATACGGTTCACTCGGATGAACTGTTTGTGATTAGGAAACACAAAAGAAACGGTCAGCCATATCAAAGGTGTGTGCGATATACGGCATGCGGTTCACTCGGATGAACTGTTTGCGTTGAGACATGAGAACAGAAATGATTCAACTTAACAAGATGTGTGTGATACGCGGCAAACAGGTCTGTAATCAGAAATGTGTGTGAAGACCGATAATAACAGAGACGGTTGCTGCTAATAAGACGTGTGTGTTGTGCGATGGGATTGCATACAAAACAACAACAACAACATATATACATACACACTTATAAGGACATGCTTGCATAACCAAATTAAACATCCACTAACATAGGTGGCTACTGCAACCATGGCATTTGCACACACCAAAGTAAACTATTACATGCATAATTACATAGGTGGCTACTACACACATGCCATTTCCACACACACCAGTAAAGTAAACTATATATTACATGCATGATTAACTAGCATAAACGATCATCTGATCATCCTCTACTTCTTGTGACGCTTGCTCTTCTTGTGGCTCGATCCAGGCTCGTCGATTTGGGTAACGAGGCACTTCCTCATGTCAACGATCCGCATGTGCATCTCATAGCATGTGTACACGCTCTTGGCCGCGAACATGAGGTGAGGTTCATCCAGTTGCCGCATCTAGGCCTTGTGCCAGGATACGGGACTTGTTCTCTGGGCATCATGGCCGAGGCAAGTTCGACCAGGGAGTCCTGCTTCGTGCTGCCCCAGACCCTGTAGTGGTCACGGATTTCGACAAGGTTCTTGCAGGCCAAGCCCGTAACACTGAGCGCTTTTACATCGTCTTTGGTATCTCCCATGGCGAACTTGTAGTCGGTGCTGTTGACAAACCTGTTGAAACGGCCGCAATGCTCTGTGGCCATGCAATAGTGGTAGATGAGGACATGATGGCGCATGCACAACTGGGCGACGGCAACCTTCTGATCTATGCTGGGACGACTGACGGTGTACAGGAGGTCGATGCCGACCACCTTGTACTTGTCTCCAGCAAGCAACTGCTCAACAACGCTGTTGATGTAGTCGTCCACCACTGCCGGGTCGATGGTGTACACCACTGAGAGATCTGTCTCCCTCGCGTGGGTCTCCACTCTATGCTCGCCGAACTCCATTGGAGCACCGCCGGACATCCCCTCTATGCGTCGTCGTGGGTGTGCTTGTTGTGTTGTGGGGCGCGATCGAAAGGTTGAAGAGACTAAGGTTATAATGCCCGTGGGAATTAAAGGGGAAGCCGTACGGCCAGGAATATCGGCAGGCACTGATGGCAGTTCTAATTTGCAGTGCGTAACTCCATCGTTCCACACGTAACTGCATCGCGTGGCAACGCGCACGACGCAACCGCATGCATATGGGGCCCCCGACGTGATCGTGTGCATGCCCAACCACTGGCAGAGCGCGCGCGGAGGGACGCGAGCAGAGCGCTCCGCGGTCGCCTCAAGGAAAAGTTGTCCACAAGCCGAGCGCACCAACGGACGTGACAGAGCGCACTGCGGCGCCTAACGGTGAGCACAGCGCGCTGCAGTGCCTAACGGTGAGCAGAGCTTGCCGAGGGACGCGAGCAGAGGACGGCACAGTGATATGTGGCAAATAAGACGTACTGTACGAGCGATGTCGGAGACATCGAGCACGAATCAGATTAGAGTTGCGTGTGCGATACGTGGCACATAGTTGATCCATCAGAGCTGTTTGTGATGGAATAAGCCGTGCGTGTTGCGGGCAAACACTTGCTGGTGTATAACCTTAAATTTAACCAAAAAAGTGTTAATGCATGTTACTAAAATTGTATAGCTGGAAACTATGTTCAAATACGACTCCAACGATATAATCTACGGCGACATGCATTCATATTTTATTAGTTAAATCCTACTTATAAACCAGGATGGGGGTATAGTAGGTAATTAAATCACAAACGTTTTTTATTAACTGTATGTGTATGTGTCGTCTCGTCCTCCTCTCGCACGTCTTGTCACCCTGCTGCCGCAGACGGCTTACAACGCAAGCTTGCACAGCGCGCGGGGGCGTTCTTTTGGCCAAACGGTGGCGCCAATGAATCGTCGGTGAGCCCGTTCCCACGCAACCTCGCAGGTTCCCGCGCAAGCTTCCCGCCCGACTCGGTGAAACCCCCCAAAATCCCAATGCTTACCGGCCTGCTATAAAAACCCTCATGGCCGGCGAGTCCCGCGTCGCATTTTCCCCTCCCTCCATGTAGCTTATCTCGTCTGCTTCTCCCACAATCACCAATGGCACCGGTCTGTCATCATTGCTCAGCCAGTCCACCATCATCAGAGGACAGCTCCAGCTGGGAGGCTACACCGCGACGGCGGCACAGTCCCCGGCATAGTGTAGTGCGCGTGGTGTCCCTGTTGGGTGTGCGCGGAACACCCACCACACGCTCCGCCGCCGCTGCCCATCGGCAGCTATTACCGGCCTTTGTTGCCGCCACACCACCGTCGAAATCCAGAGCCATCTCCCGCTCCGCCGCCACGGCCCGAAGGCGGGAGGTGCCCGTCGTGGCCACCACCCCACTGCCGGCCACTGTGGCCATCCCCCGCTCCGCCACAGCGGCCTGAAGGCGGGAGGTGGTGGTCGTGGCCGCCACTCCATCGTCAGGCACCGTGGCCGCCAGCCCACCGTCGACCGTCGGGATCATCACCCACTCTGCCACCGCCGCCCGATGGAGGGGGTGGAGGTGGAGGCCCGCATGTGCGTCAGCGACCTTGCGCGCTACATCGAGTTCCCGCGGGAGGAGGAGGAGCGCCTTGTCGGGCACGCAAAGAGCCTTACCGCAGCCGTGGCCGCAGCACACGCCGACGCAGAGGCAAGGAATCAGGAGATCTACGAGCAGTCCGGCCACTTCGAGAGGGATCGTCTAGAGTGGCAGTGGGCGTTCAAGCTGGCGAGCGTCGCTGAATGTGCAGCAGCGGCAGGCACCGTATTGCATTTGTCCAGCTCGTCGGTAGGCTCCTCCTACTCCTCTGCCTCTTACTGAGTGTGCTCGGCAGAGGAGAGGCTGCCGGAAGTAGCACAAAGCCCCTCCGTGGTAGTAGTATTTAGGGGCTATTTTTTTCAGTTCATCTGACTATATATGTGTGGTCGAATTGTACAACGTACTTAAAATTTGCTAGTATATATAGTTGAACTAGCTATTTCAGTACGTGGTTGGCAACAATTGGGGAGAAGTTTGGTCGGTTCAGCTGTCGAGTTGAACTGTTTGTATAAATTAAGAATGACTGCTTAATCTATGAATGAAATCTATGCTTAATTACTGAATTTTAGTTGCAAAAATTACATAGTGATAATGATTTCTAGCTACATATTTTGACAAATCGCAGTGTTACAAGGATTGACAAATGGCAACGTTACTAGATCAACAAACGTAAATCTTTCCAGTTTGACAAATGGCAACATACCCAATATGACAGATGCAAAATCTTACCAAATTGTTTGTACGTGGTTGCACACGGGTCATCTAGAACAACCGTTTGCGTTGAAGGGATGCACAAATCCTGCGCTGCCCTCATTTTGCATACGGGTGTTCTATCTAAATCTTATGATCAAGAGCTGCAGAAATCCTGCTCGGCACATTTTCTCTTAGCTTCCTGGGGAAGCTGTCGGTTTGCATACGGGTGTTCTAACTAAAACGTTTGCGATGAGTGTTTTATATTTAAAAGGCAAATTAAACTATGGCTTGGGTGCCATTAATGGAGAGGACACGAGCAAGGCGGGCGGCCATGGAAATCAAAGGGCTCGCTTCCCACTGAGCCTGCGCAGCATACAGCTCGCACGCTTCCCGGTGAGCTTGCGCACTCGAGGACAGCTTGCACGCCTCTCGGTCAGCCTGCGCACCGGATGGCACTCGCACGCCTCCCCTTCAGTCAAGGTCAAGCAGCTGTCCGCATGACACCTCCTACAGCCATTAAAACCAAGACACGTGGCGTCACATGAATGGTTAACAGAATTTTGGATTTACTAGAATTTAAAAACCAGGCATCTCAATGTTTTGCCGGCAATCAACGGTGCCCTGGTGTTTGAAATTCATGCCCATTTCTTGCATGGGACCTAAGCATGCACCCAAGGACACAGATTTAAATTTTCAACCAATTTATATGCACTTGATCATGTGCATGTAGTTCAAATTTGAATTATGCACACAAATGCATAAAAATGTCCAAACAAACCCCGAAAATTCACAAAAATTCACACAACACTCCTGTTATTCGATGTTGACACGAGAAAAAAATTTGAAATTAATAAGAGGCAATGGATATCATTTCGTCCCCAAAGGTGGGACGTTCCCTATCGAAAACCATCATGGTTGTTGTGAGAAGCTCCGGTTTGCGAGAAGCATATACCCAAACCTGCCCCAAATGGGATAAAATTTGTACCACGGCATGTTGATGCCGCTCCATCATAGCATGCCAAGTTTCATGAATTTCAGACGAGTTTTGGATTTACTAGAATTTAAAAACCAGGCATCTCAATGTTTTGCCGGCAATCAACGGTGCCCTGGTGTTCGAAATTCATTCCCATTTCTTGCATGGGACCTAAGCATGCACCCGAGGACACATATTTGATTTTTCAACCAATTTATATGCACTGGAGCATGTGCATGTAGTTCAAATTTGAATTATGCACATAAATGCATTGAAAACTCAGTTAATGCATAAAAATGTCCAAACGAACCCCGAAAAATCACAAAAATTCACACAACACTCCTGTTGCTCTATGTTGACATGAGAAAAAAAATGAAATCAATAAGAGGCAATGGATATCGTTTCGTCCCCAAAGGTGGAACGTTCCCTACCGAAAACCATCATGCTTATTGTGAGAAGCTTCGGTTTGCGAGAAGCATATACCCAAACCTGCCCCAAATGAGACAAAATTTGTACCACGGCATGTTGATGCCGCTCCATGATAGCATGCCAAGTTTCATGAAATTTCAGACGAGTTTCGGATTTACTAGAATTTAAAACCAGACATCTCAATGTTTCAAATTCATTCCCATTTCTTGCATGGGACCTAAGCATGCACACAAGGATACAAATTTGATTTTTCAACCAATTTATATGCACTGGAGCATGTGCATGTAGTTCAAATTTGAATTATGCACATAAATGCATTGAAAACTCAGTTAATGCATAAAAATGTCCAAACGGACCCCAAAAAATCACAAAAATTCGCACAACACTCATGTTGTTCTATGTTGACACTTGAAATTTTTTGAAAGCAATAAGTGGCAACGGATATCATTTCGTCCCCAAAGGTGGGACATTCCCTACCGAAAATCATCATGCTTGTTCTGAGAAGCTTCGGTTTGTGAGAAGCATATACCCAAATCTGCCCCCAAATGGGACAAAATTTGTACCACAAGATGTTGATGCCGCTCCATGATAGCATGCCAAGTTTCATGAATTTCAGACGAGTTTTGGATTCACTAGAATTTAAAAACCAGGCATCTCAATGTTTTACTGGCAATCAACGGTGCCCTGGTGTTTCAAATTCATTCCTATTTCTTGCATGGGACCTAAGCATGCACACAAGGAAACGGATTTGCTATTTCAACAAATTTATATGCACTGGAGCATGTGCATGTAGTTCAAATTTTATTTATGCACATAAATGCATTGAAAACTCAGTTAATGCATAAAAATGACCAAACGAACCCCGAAAAATCACAAAAATTCGCACAACACTCCTGTTGTTTTATGTTGACACTCGAATTTTTTTGAAAGCAATAAGAGGCAATGGATATCGTTTCGTCCCCAAAGGTGGGGTGTTCCCTACCAAAAACCATCATGCTTGTTGTGAGAAGCTCTGGTTTGTGAGAAGCATATACCCAAACCTGCCCCAAATGGGACAAAATTTGTACCACGGCATGCTGATGCCGCTCCATTATAGCATGCCAAGTTTCATGAATTTCAGACGAGTTTTGAATTTACTAGAATTTAAAAACCAGGCATCTCAATGTTTGCCGGCAATCAATGGTGCCCTGGTGTTTCAAATTCATTCCCATTTCTTACATGGGACCTAATTAAGCATGCACACAAGGACACCCATTTGATTTTTCAACCAATTTATATGCACTGGAGCATGTGCATGTAGTTCAAATTTGAATTATGCACATAAATGCATTGAAAACCTAGTTAATGCATAAAAATGTCCAAACGAACCCCAAAAAATCACAAAAATTCGCACAACACTCCTGTTGTTCTATGTTGACACTCAAAAAAAAATTGAAAGCAATAAGAGGCAACGGATATCGTTTCGTCCCCAAAGGTGGCACCATCCCTACCGAAACCATCACGCTTGTTGTGAGAAGCTCTGGTTTGTGAGAAGCTTATACCCAAACCTGCCCCAAATGGGACAAAATTTGTTGCACGACATGTTGATGCCGCTACATGATAGAATGCCAAGTTTCATGAATTTCATACGAATTTTGGATTTACTAGAATTTAAAAACCAGGCATCTCAATGTTTTGCGGCCGAGTGACGATGGCATGGTGTTTGAAATTCATTCCCATTTCTTGCATGGGACCTAAGAATGCAACCAAGGACACATATTTGATTTTTAAATAAGTTTATATGCACTCGAGCATGTGCATGTAGTTCAAATTTGAATTATGCGCATAAAATGCCTGGAAACCCCAGTTAATGTATAAAAATGTACAAACGAACCCTGAATCAGTCCAATTTTTTGACGACACACCTATAGTTGCATGTTCAGTGCAGATAAAAGTTGTAACAATTCAAACACCATCCTTTGTAGTTGTGACCCCATTACGTAATTCAAATGATCAAGATGATAAATCAAGTAGATCGCACATAGTTAATTATCACCAACCGTGTGAGATGCAGCAAAAAATATCTTGGAGCACCGTCGGTCTGATGGCACTTTGAGCGCCAGCTTTTTGGCTGAAGCGATTCCAAATTTTCGGCTTCTACGGAAATATCTACCTCCCCGCCCTCTCCCCCTTACCAAAAGCCACATTTCCCCTCTTTCCTCCTTCCTTTCCAAGTTGAAACCTTCACTCCTTGCTTGCAGCGCCGCCGCCTCCTCGCCGGCGACCCTCCTTCACGCTGCTCGGCCTCGTCTATCTAGGCAGGTAATCCACACCCGAACCCCATCCTCCTCCTCCTTCCACATCCCACATGTCCTGACCACCGGTGCGACACCTTCCACCCAAATCACCGACCCCTCCACCAAATAAGCGCCGGCCTAAGCCATGGTGCATGCAGTATAGCCAGGACCTCAAGGAGCATTTGGTAGAGGAGAAGCAAATCGCGGCCGCATGCGCAGATGAGGTCACAATGGATGACATTCGTGCCGACCCCCAGATCTTGAAGGAGCACCTTGCCATTTGCTAGCTACGTCATTTATGCATGCTCGGTTTACCCATTGCGTGTGTTGCTCCTGCCTTTCCTTCACAAATTCTAGTGAATTGTGCTATCTAATTTTACCATGCAATCTGTTGCTCTAGTGTATATGTTCTATATGTCGTGCAGTGTGGTGCTCACTTATTAACTGTTTTGTTAATTAGTTGTCGTCTTCAGTTAATTGTTTGGTTCAATTCTGCAGATGTGATGTTCAACTCTTCAGGCTGCAATTTTGTATTGTCTTTCACGTGAGAAATAAATAGAATTTATCTTTACAAAATTGTGGGTGCATTCTATTATTGTATACCACGTGAGGAATAAATTGAATTTGGCTGTAGTAAATACATGAGAAACAAATACAATTGCTACAATTGGCTATAGTTAACTGTTTGGTTAACTGTCTGATCTTCTATTAGGAGTATGTTATATTGTGCAATGTGGTGCTCAGTTAATGTTTGGTTCATTTGATGTGGTGTTTAATTAACTGCTTGGTTCAATGTTATATTGTGCAATGTGGTGCTCAGTTAATGTTTGGTTCATTTGTTGTGGTGTTTAGTTAACTGCTTGGTTCAATTCTGCAATGCAATGTCCAATTGTCGTGGGTAGAATTTTGTATTGTTGTGCATGTGAGGAATAAATCGAATTTGGCTACACTTAATAAATGGGAAACATATACAAGTCCTATATTTCCTACCCCCTTCGTACCATAATGTAAGACATTTTTTCGCACTACACTAGTGTCAAAAAATGTCTTACATTATGGGACGGAGGGAGTAGTTCTTAATCATGCTTGGTTTGGATAAATGGATTTTCCTTGTGGCTTGAATTAATCTGATGGATCTGCAATGTGATTATTTTTCATCAACCCTTACTTAACCTGATGACTAAGTACCTTATATGTGTTGCAAGGAAACAATGGGAAGCACCGAGGTTTACAATCGAGGTTAGCACGTGCATGGTCTGTTGTCTAATAGCACATTATTGTGCAATTGCAGGAACCATTCTAATATTTAGGTTTTTAACAATTTGGTCTTGCACATGTAGGTCCTGCTGTCAGAGGTTTTGACCCACTATTCGACCATTTTTGCATATGGGGAAATGAGTTGTCCATGAATATCAGTCAAGTCAAGAAACTCAGAAAGATTGTTAGGATAAAGAAATTAGCGACAAAAAACAACAAGATCTTTGTCTGCACAATGAAGAAGACATCAGTTCACTACAGGATGGTACCAACTATTATACCTTGCCTTTTTTATTCCTTTGCCCCATTTCCAATATAGAGAATATATTTATGCACATCCTTGTTTTCAGGCCTTTCCAAAGAAGTTCACTGATGATTACCTCTCAAACCACCTGTATAGTCAGGAGGCGAGGAAGGTATTCATACAACACCCACGGTTCAATATTGAAGTGTTCCTGAAGAGGACGAAGGATGGACGTCAATCATCCACAGGCACTGGCCTAAAGTTACAAAGACCTTCAACATCAATAAAGGCTCAATATTTGCCTTCTGCTTCAGTGGTTTTCCAGATGAGATACATATATCTATGTACCATCTATGATGCTAATTTCGAAAGGTTATAGATGTTGCATGTGAAACTTGGTCCTGGTGTAGTTGTGTAATGGGGTAGCTGAGTGCTGAAGCTATATGATGTTGTACTCTGATGTATTTCAATTATGAAAATGAAATATATTGGGTGCTTAATATGAACTGTCAATTAGATTAATAAATGGATTATGAATAATCGGATAATTAGCCCGCTAGTGGCGAATTAACCTGCTAATTGGGTTTTGCTATTGCAAACGGTTGTTAAAAAAAATAATGTGGGCGATGACCTCAGGTAACGCACACAGTTTCTAGGAATAAACCGTGTTGGATCAATGAACAATCACACACGACTTTCTCTTGAAAACTGTTTGCGTTAGGCCACCTTGCGCAAACGTTTACCACATGAAAACTGTGTGTGATGGACAACCTTTGCCACACAGTTTCTTCCACGGACCGTGTGTGATATATTCAATAACGCAAGCAATTTAATGGGAAAAATTGTGGGTGATGTACCTGTGAACGAAAACCTTTTCCTTTGAGCGACTGTGTGGGATGTACATACGAACGGAAATGTTTAGCAGGGACTGACTGTGTGGGATGTACTTGCGACTGGAAACAATTTCGCAGTATGATTGTATTTTTTTAGCTCTACTATACGTATTTCCGTATTTGAGCGCTCGCCGGTCGCACACGACCTCATTTTTCCGAACATGTGTGCCAGGAGGGCATATCCCCGACGGTTTCTGGGTCGTGTGGGAAGGACCCCCCTATCGCCCACACTCACTTGGCGACGGTTCCAGATGCCGTCGCGGAAAGGGGTTTTAAACCGTTTGTTTAGGAGCTCACTGTACTAGTGTAGTTTTGTAATTCTTTATTGTCTAAAAGTATTTATATAATAGTTTTCACTACTGTTTTATTCATCTCACAGTTTTTATCATTTTATAAAAGTATGGTTCCTTCACCACCATTACCTATGCAATATTTGGCACAACCCGAACATTTAGTTTTAATATTTGAATTTTTTTATTGTTTGCCTTTATTTTGGAGTTGAATTTGAATCAGTTTCGAACTAACGTGAGATTAGCAACAGTAATCGAGGTGACATGGCATCATTAGCAGAGGTTACTGCAGCTTGATTATCCGGGTGTCACAGTCCTCTCTATAGTGGCTAGCGTTGCCATGATTTGCAGATCCGGCGTCCCCTTGGGTGGTTTCTCTCTGGCATGGTTGTTAGCCATGTTGTTGAGTACCCGACTCTTCTCTACAGCATCTTATTTCGCTCTCGTGATGCACGCTGCTATGGCTTGGCTAAGTGCTGTTTCATACTCTTCGATTGCCCCAGGTGGCTTTCCCTCTTTGCTGGGTTTCCGCGGGCGGCGACGTTGTATCTGGCGTGGTGTTCTTTTGGCTTCGTGCAGGTCAGGCGACGTGTTCTATTCGAGTGGCCGTGAAGTTGGCTCCTATTCTAGCTCTTGAGTTAGCGTCTCTCTTACCGATGGTGTGATGTCCTCGAGCCAGGGCAAGAGGGCAGGGGCCCTATTCGGCGTCTGAGGAGCACTACAAAAAAAAATACACTTCCATGATGATACGTGTTTGTCACAGTAGGTCGCATTTTCTGTCATGCATGTACACCCATGACAAATTTATGACAGAATCAAGATAGTCATAACTGTGCTGTCGTAGAAGTGTTCCATGACATTGGCAAAATTATCATCAGGGAAGTGTCCACTTCCATGACGATAAATCGCGCGTCATAGAAGAGCTTTCTCAAGGGTGACCGACACGTGGCATCCACCATAACGGAACGCCGTTAAGCTCTCGGGTCAGATTTTGGATCCAATAACCCGTTAACAGCCATGACCAATGCCGATTTTCCACGTGTAAAATTCTCATTGGCTAACGGATCCGCGGGTCAGCTCCACGTTGGCATAGGTGTCACTCCTCCAATGGTCGAGAGGGGCCTATGATATGTTGACACGTGGACCGGCCCAAAAGTGGCCCACAAAGATTAAATGGGCCGGCCCAACCGAAGGCCCATAAGATTTAGCGGACCATAATGGGCCGGCCCAGCTAAAGGCCCACACGATTTTGCAGACCATAATGGGCCGGTGCAGCTAAAGGCCCAGAAGATTTTGCGGACCACAATGGGCCGGCCCAGCTGATGAAGCTATGTACCTAGGGTAGGGGCACGGACCCGTCCAAAGAGCCCTACCCAAGGACATCCCTAGAAGAAATCACCTATCAATCGACTTGAAGGTACCCCACTCGACAGGTTCAAGACACTCGACCAAGAAGCTACCACTCGACCATGAAGCTAATCACTCGACTGCCAGGAGACCTACAGTCACTCCGTAGGCAAACGGTCAGCTGTTAAGTAGTCTTCATGGTCATCATAGCACTTTATTAGAGGCGTTACCAGTAACGCCCAATCTTAAATGTACCTTAAACCCTGCATTACTGAGGGCAGGAGGGGGCCGGCAAACTCTATATAAGCCACCCCCTCCTCAGTATGAAGGGTTCGCACCCCTGTAATCCATACACGCATAATCCAGTCGACCGCCTCCGGGCTCCGAGACGTAGGGCTATTACTTCCTCCGAGAAGGGCCTGAACTCGTAAACCTTGCGTGTAACAACTTCCCAATAGCTAGGATCTAGCCTCTCCATACTCACCCCCCTACATCACTGTCAGAGTCGGAACCATGACAGTTGGCGCCCACCGTGGGGCCGGAATCTTAGCACTTAGTTGGAGAAGTTGCAATCTTTTCTGATCCCTTTGATCATGGTTTCTTGCGGAGTTTTGGTGGAGGGCCGCGAGATCCGTCTCGGCGCGCTCACCTTCATCGCCGATGACTCCGCCTGGCTTCAGGAGGCACCACTCAACATCGACGCGCTCCCCGTCCGCGGAGCGACGCACTTCCGCGCATGCATTCGTGGAGTCCTCCTGCGGCAATCGTCGACCCAGTATCGGTCGACCCCTGCGTCGTCTCCCCGCCCTGTCTCCCACCAGCGCAAGCGCTCCGGTTGGTCGAGACTTCAGCGGTGGGTGAGGCACGCCGTGGCCTGCCAGTCGGCAGCCCCACAAGTTGCGGCAATCGAGCCCGTCGAGTCCCTCTATGGCTTGTTCGACTGGCTCCGTGGGGACCGCATCCGAGTGCGACAGCAGCGACCCAGCGGCTGAGGTTCTGGCGGTCGATGGAGCACACAGTCCCCCCGGTTTCCCTCGCGCTGACGGAGCTACGGGCGGAGGCGACCCGTCGCGTCCCCACGATGAGTATCTGCCCGAACCTCTCACGTCGTTACAGCGAGAGGAGCTTCGCCGCTGGAACATGGACGCACTCCACACTCCTATTGTCGGAGAAACCCCCGAGGCCCGGGCCTTGGAGGATGTGCGCCTTGCTAACCTGGCCGAGCGCACTCGACTGGAGAATCTCCAGCGAATACTCGACGAGCAAGCGCGTCAGCGGGCTCCCGAGTCCAGTCGACGTCCGCTAGCTCCCGAGTCCAGTCGGCGCCGGCTCTTCTCACCGCCTCAGGTATATCGAACCCCAGTTCAGAATTTGGCCGCTGCAGCCCGTATAGCAAAATCAATTCAGCCATCCCAGTCAGAGGCAGGCAGGGGCTTGTTGCAGATCAGAGCATTGCTCCGGGCAGCAGGAAACCAGAATTCCGCCATTTCTCAGTCGCGGGATAGGATCCACAGTCGATCCGTTGCAGCAGACACAGTCCAGTCGGCCCACAGCCCGAGATCGCCCCCGAGGCGTGAGGGACGTGATGACCGGCATGATCAGTACAGGAGGAATGAGCAGTATGATCATCGATTCGGTCGAGATGATCGACGTCGAGTGCCAACCCCTCCCCCGAGGAGCGGGTCATATGCGCCTCGACGGCAAGATGACAGACGCCCTCACAGTGTTGGGCAGAGGATTTCAGTCGACCCCAGATGCCCAGGCTTTGATGCGAGGTCTATCCTCGTTCAAGGTTTGGTCGACAGGAACAGGGCTCATCGAGAGGGCCACAACAGAGATGCGCCTACCAGCAGCAGCAGAGTACGTGTTTCAGGGCCAGAGTGCTTCAGTCGAGCCATCAGGGCCGCAGTGATTCCTCCCAATTTTAGGCTGGCAACTGGAGTCAGCAAGTTCACCGGCGAGTCCAAGCCTGACACTTGGCTCGAAGATTACCGAGTGGCTGTACAGATTGGCGGTGGCAATGATGAAGTGGCCATGAAGCATTTGCCTCTTATGTTGGAGGGCTCAGCCAGAGCATGGTTGAATCAGTTGGCACCTAGCAGCATCTACACTTGGGAGGAACTCTCCCGAGTGTTTGTTACGACCTTTGAAGGAACATTCAAATGACCTGCAGGCCTCACAGAGTTACGGTCTTGCGTGCAGAAGCCGAATGAAACACTGGGGGATTACATCCATAGGTGGATCACGCTGCACCACACAGTTGAGAACGTGCCAGACCATCAAGCAGTTTGCGCTTTCAAAGAGGGCGTTAAATACAGAGAGTTGAATCTGAAGTTCGGTCGAACTGGAGAGATGTCTCTGAATCGGATGATGGAGATCGCCACCAAGTATGCTAATGGTGAAGACGAAGACCGACTCCGAAGCGGCAAGCTCAAAGCAGTCGCCCAAGAAACTGGAGGAAACTCCACTCGGAAACAGAAGCGGAAGGCCGAGCCAGCTGCTCCCGGGGAGGCCCTGGCCGTTGCCCAGGGAAACTACAAGGGGAAACCCAAGGGCACCTGGAAGCCCAAGAAGGTCAAAGATCAAGACGGGAATGATGTTTTGGACTTACCGTGTCACATCCACACCAAGAAAGACGAAGAGGGTAATTTTATTTACCCAAAGCATACCACTCGACAGTGCCGGCTCCTGATCCAGCAGTTCCAGGGCAAGCAGCCCAAAGATAAGGAAAAAGAGCCAGACAGGATTGAAGACAAAGAAGACAGTGATGATGGATACCCCCAGATCAATTCCACCCTGATGATTTTTGCTGATGTTGAGAGCAAGAGTCGACTGAAAGTCATTAACCGTGAGGTGAACATGGTTGCCCCGGCAACACCCAATTACCCGAAGTGGTCGTAGACTACCATCACATTCGACCAGTCGGATCACCCGATGCACATTGCCACCCCTGGGAGGCAAGCTTTGGTGGTCGACCCAGTTGTCGAAGGCACTCGACTGACCAAAGTATTGATGGACGGCGGCAGTGGCCTGAACATACTGTACTCTGAGACTTTGAAAGGGATGGGCATTCCGATGTCCAGACTTAGTACCAGCAACATGAGCTTCCATGGAGTCATTCCTGGGAAGAAAGCCGAGTTGCTCGGCCAGATTGCTCTTGATGTAGTTTTCGGTGATTCAAAGAATTACCGCAAGGAAAGGTTGACATTTGAAGTTGTGGACTTCCAGAGTGCCTATCATGCCATTTTGGGTAGGCCAGCTTACGCACGCTTCATGGCTCGACCATGTTACGTGTATCTCAAACTGAAGATGCCTGGCCCCAAAGGTGTGATCACTGTTACTGGCAGCCGAAAGAAAGCAGAAGAATGATTTCAGAAAGGCTCAAAGATCGCTGACGCTCAGATGGTAGTAGTCGAGCTGAAAGAGTACCAAAAGACTGCCGATCCGAGTGAATTGCTGCGAGCCAAGAAGCCCGCCTCAGAATCAGCTTTTCAGTTGGCTGGCGAAACAAAGACAGTCCACATTCACCCGACCGACCCCGACGCTGCTCCGACTCACATCTCGACGACGCTCGACTCCAAATAGGAAGAAGCGCTCATCCAGCTCCTCCGTGAGAACTGGGATATCTTCGCATGGAAACCCTCTGACATGCCTGGAGTTCCCAGAGAGCTAGCTGAGCACCGTCTACGAGTCGACCCAAAATTCAAGTCTGTGAAGGAACATCTTCGACGGCCCGCCGTCCAGAAGAAGCAAGCCATTGGCGAGGAAGTGGCTCGGCTCTTAGCAGCAGAGTTCATCCGAGAGATTTACCACTCCGAGTGGCTCGCCAATGTCGTCATGGTCCCCAAAAAGGACAAGTCGCTCCGCATGTGCATTGACTTCAAGCATATCAATCGGGCCTGCCCGAAAGATCATTTTCCCCTCCCTCGCATCGACCAAATAGTCAACTCGACTGCGGGGTGCGAGAGACTGTCTTTCCTAGACGCCTATTCCGGGTACCATCAGATCCGTCTGTATGGGACCGACGAGATCAAAACAGCTTTCATCACTCCATTCGGGTGCTTCTGTTATGTCACCATGCCGTTCGGCCTCAAGAACGCCGGAGCCACGTTCATGAGAATGATTCAGAAGTGTTTACTCACTCAAATCAGTCGGAATGTGGAGGCATACATGGACGATATCGTGGTCAAGTCCCGAAAAGGTTCCGACCTGCGGACTGACCTTGCTGAAACCTTTGCCAATCTCAGGAGGTATGATATCAAGCTCAATCCATCAAAGTGCACATTCGGAGTTCCAGGTGGAAAGTTACTCGGTTTTCTCGTTTCCGAATGAGGGATCAACGCCAATCCTGAGAAAATTGGCACCATACTCCGGATGAAGCGTCCTGTACGCGTGCACGATGTCCAAAAGCTTACAGGCTGCTTGGCCGCTTTAAGTCGATTCATTTCTCGTCTCGGTGAAAAGGCGTTGCCTCTTTACCGACTGATGAAGAAGTCTGACAAATTCGAGTGGACTCCAGAAGCTGATGCAGCGTTTGCAGATCTCAAAGCTCTGCTCTCCACCCAGCCGGTGCTTGCTGCCCCAATCAGCAAAGAACCTTTGCTGCTTTACATTGCAGCCACAGGACAAGTTGTCAGCACAGTACTTACGGTCGAGCGGGAAGAGGAAGGAAAGGCCTTCAGAGTTCAGCGCCCAGTCTATTACGTGTCTGAAGTTTTGACCCCTTCAAAACAAAGTTACCCCCATCACCAGAAGCTTGTATATGGGATTTACATGACCACAAAGAAGGTTGCACATTACTTCTCTGACCACTCCATTACAGTCGTCAGCGACGCCCCACTGTCAGAGATTCTGCACAACAGAGATGCAACTAGTCGAGTGGCCAAGTGGGCGATTGAACTCCTTCCCTTAGATATCAAGTTCGAGGCAAAGAAGGCTATCAAGTCCCAAGCAATCGCAGATTTCATCGCCGAGTGGATTGAACAGCAACTTCCGACTCAAGTTCACTCGGAGCACTGGACCATGTTCTTCGATGGATCTAAGATGCTTAATGGTTCCGGCGCGGGAGTAGTCTTAGTCTCCCCCCGAGGAGATAAGCTCAGATATGTTCTCCAGATTCACTTTGATTCCTCCAATAATGAAGCAGAGTATGAAGCACTTTTGTATGGGTTGCGCATGGCCATTTCACTCGGCGTCCGTCGCCTCATGGTCTATGGCGATTCAGATTTAGTGGTTAATCAAGTGATGAAGGAGTGGGACGTCAGAAGTGCGGCTATGACCGGTTACTGCAATCCAGTAAGAAAGCTAGAAAAGAAATTTGAGGGGTTGGAGCTTCATCACATTCCCCGACTGAAAAATCAGGCAGCTGATGATCTGGCAAAGATAGGCTCCAAGAGGGAAGCCATTCCCAGCAACGTGTTCCTGGAACACATCCACTCGCCGTCAGTTCCGTGGGGATTAAGGACCACCCCTAACCGGTCGACTGGAAGAACCCCATTCTTTCTTGTTTATGGAGCCGAAGGCGTTCTGCCAAGTGATCTCCTTCACAACGCTCCCCGAGTCGAGCTTTACACCGAAGATGAAGCAGAACAGGCTCGGCAAGATGCAGTAGACCTCCTGGAAGAAGAAAGAGAGATGGCCATGATCAGATCGACCATTTATCAGCAAGACTTGCATCGATTCCATGCCCGGCATGTGAAGAGTCGAGCCTTCCAAGAAGGAGATTTGGTCCTCCGAGTGGATCAACAGAAACCACACAAGCTTGCTCCTACTTGGGAAGGCCCCTTCATCATCACCAGAGTCCTCCACAACGGAGCGTATCCCCTCTACAATGTTGATCGCCAGATCGACGAGCCGCGAGCTTGGAATGCGGAGCTGCTCCGCCACTTTTACACTTAAGTTCCTTCCTATAAAGATGTAATAAGAGAAACTCTTAGCTGCAGTCAGCACTCGCCTAAGTTTGAAAAATCCTACCGAGTGGAGAGCAAACCTCCCACTCGGGGGCTTAGCTGCAGTCCAGCACTCGCCTAAGTTCTCCTACGAAGAGACTTAGCTGCAGTCAGCACTCGCCTAAGTTTGAAAAATCCTACCGAGTGGAGAGCAAACCTCCCACTCGGGGGCTTAGCTGCAGTCCAGCACTCGCCTAAGTTCTCCTACGAAGAGACTTAGCTGCAGTCAGCACTCGCCTAAGTTTGAAAAATCCTACCGAGTGGAGAGCAAACCTCCCACTCGGGGGCTTAGCTGCAGTCCAGCACTCGCCTAAGTTCTCCTACGAAGAGACTTAGCTGCAGTCAGCACTCGCCTAAGTTTGAAAAATCCTACCGAGTGGAGAGCAAACCTCCCACTCGGGGGCTTAGCTGCAGTCCAGCACTCGCCTAAGTTCTCCTACGAAGAGACTTAGCTGCAGTCAGCACTCGCCTAAGTTTGAAAAATCCTACCGAGTGGAGAGCAAACCTCCCACTCGGGGGCTTAGCTGCAGTCCAGCACTCGCCTAAGTTCTCCTACGAAGAGACTTAGCTGCAGTCAGCACTCGCCTAAGTTTGAAAAATCCTACCGAGTGGAGAGCAAACCTCCCACTCGGGGGCTTAGCTGCGTCCAGCACTCGCCTAAGTTCTCCTACGAAGAGGGACTTAGCTACAGTCAGCACTCGCCTAAATTTTAAAAATCCTACCAAGTGGAGAGCAAACCTCCCACTCGGGGGCTTAGCTGCAGTCCAGCACTCGCCTAAGTTCTCCTACAAAGAGACTTAGCTGTAGTCAGCACTCGCCTAAGTTTGAAAAATCCTACCGAGTGGAGAGCAAACCTCCCACTCGGGGGGCTTAGCTGCAGTCCAGCACTCACCTAAGTTCTCCTACGAAGAGACTTAGCTGCAGTCAGCACTCGCCTAAATTTGAAATCCTACCGAGCAAGAGCAAACCTCCCGCTCGGAGGCTTAGCTGCAGCCCAGCGCTCGCCTAAGTATGAAACACATCTCATTTCCCAAGGACGACGAGGGGCAGGTCGACTGCCACCTTCTCCTGGAGAGCTTCGCCACAAATACAATGTGCGCTCCGTCCCACCCCACAGCAACAGGGTGTGGGTCGACCGCCACCTCCTCCTGGAGAGCTTCGCCACAAATACAATGTGCGCTCCGTCCCACTCTGAAGTAACAGGGTGTAGATCGACTACTACCTTCTCCTTCGGAGCTGCACCACAGACACAAAGTTATTTCGAGTGAAGACCAAGTTCCACTCGACGGGTCATCCACAAAGAGATTCAACGACAAATCAAGTTCAAATAAAGCCTAAAAGGTCCCAGAGACCTCAGATCAAAGTACTCGAGCCCCCGGCTTGGCAGAGTTTAACGGATTACAAAATACACTCGGCATTCCGAGGCAAGTTTTTTCATTCCTCAGGAGGAGGAGGACTGGCAGGGGCGACAAACTCATCCAAGTCGATCCCATCTGCGATACGGTTAGCAGCAGCAATAAATGTCTCCATGAAGTCCTGGAAATTGTGCTTCCTCATGTTGGCGAATTGGATGGCGGTCAGCTTCTCCTCCCGCACCTCCTTGCAATGGACGCGGACCAGAGACAGAGCCACGTCAGCGCCACACCGAGCTGAAGACTTCTTCCACTCCTGCACTCGGTCAGGGATTCCGTTTAGTCGAGTCATCAGAGACTCGAGATCATTCTGGAGCGTAGACTCTGGCCAAAGCGTCGGGTCGATCCGCGTCATGGCAACCTTCAGTCGAGCCAAGTAATCCACGACGCCGTCAACACGAGATTCCAGTCGGAGCAGGTTCATGGCAGCTTCATCTTTCACCGGAGAGTTGATTGGATCCAAACCTGTTTCGATCCACCCAGTCTCCTCTTCAAAGTTCTGGCAAAGTTCTGCATACATGACCCAAGGATAAGTCAAATTTTGTAAAACTGAGTCGACACAAAAAAACAGTCGGAATTGAATGTGCACCTTCGAGCCTGATGTACAACTTCTTGGCAAAACTCCTCAAGTAGCCCTCCAGGTCGTCCCTCCTACGAGCGATGCCTTCCATCTTCTCGCCCAAGAGGAGGTTCTCCTTCTTCCAATTTGCAGTCAACCTGTTGGCTTCATTCAGAGCGGTCTGCAACCTGGTATTCTCTTCTTCCAATTGGTCGACCGAAGCCAGCTTCTGTGTGGCCAGAGCAGTCTTGTCATCAGCCTCCTTACGGGCAGCAGCCAAGTCCTGATCCTTCTTCGCCAGAGCTTCTTTCAGTTTTTCTGCAAAAAATGATGATTGAGTCGGAGAAAGCGAAAAGATACTCAAGCCTAAAAACTAACCAGTCGACAAAGGCGTCTTACCTGCGACGCCGTCTCTGACCTTCTGCAGCTCTGTCCTGGCCAGCTCCAAATCAAGGTTCATTTGAATTTGCTGCTTCTCCAAGTCAGCCAAGCGGGTTCGAAGATCACAAGATTTCTGAAGTCAAAGGGGAGGAGTTACAATTTCAGTAAAAAAAAGCAACAAAGGCAATAAATACTAAGACTACGGTCGACTGCCAGCAGTCCACCATAGTCTCGGGGACTACACCCAGTGGGTGCACTTAGCGTGCCCCCACCGGTTCCTATCCCACCCGACCGACCCCTGAAGTCGAGTCCAAGACAAGTTGCTTCCGAGCAGCTAAGAGACAATAATGGAGATTCTTCAAAGGACATATCGAAACAGACCAACTGTTGAAGTCGACTGACCTGGACATTGCTCTGAAGAGCCGAGCTTGCGTCATAAGCCGCCTGGCAAGCCTCCCGAGCCACTTTCACCTGTTCCATCATGATTCCAGCCTGGCGTACAGCCTCCTTCGCAGCAGCCGCTTGGTCCTCAGGGACGGGGTACGTAGCAAAAAGCGAAGACAGATCCGCAGTCGACGCTGAAGGCCGCACACTCGTCAGAGGAACAGCGAAAGTCACGGAAGCCCGAGTGGGTTCGCCATCGTCCCGAACTACGGCCTCAGGCGCCGGAGTGGATTGCGGAGTCTTGCCAGCCAATGCCTTCTTCTTCCTCTTCACCCTCAGTGGTTCGTTGTCGTCGTCGTCCGGGAGGTCAATAACATGAGGAGGAGCTGCAAGGAAAACATTCAATCGACCAGAGTCGCAATAAAGTTTCAGTCAACTCGAAAGCAGGACGTCAGTGATCGTACCAGGGTTGGAGGTGACAGCGTCCTCCATCTCTTGGTCGTCGTTCCTGGCGGAGACCTCAGAAGTTGCACCACTGCAAATCTCGAAAGTTAGTCAGTTGGCCCAGTGAATCGACCAAGGATCCGTCCACAGTCGACAAAGGAAAGCAAGTGTTATTGTTACCCGAAAATGGTGGGAACAGCTATCTTCATCTTGGGCAAGGCGTTGGGCGGCTTGGATGGCGTCGCTCGTGGGTGCTTGGGAGCCTTCCCGGTCGGCGGAGGAGAAGAAGTCCGAGGGCGTTTCGACGACTGCCCAACAGGAGCAGTCGCCTTGCCACGTTCCTGCGCTGGATCGTGGGTGAGCTTGGATCGCCCCTCCGGGCGGGAGGGTTCAGCCTCCTCCTCTTCGCTGGAGAAGATGTCGTCGCCTTCCTCTCCCTCACCGTCGGACTCCCACTCGCCCTGGTCGTCCCCGCTCTCGCCTCCGCTCCCCTCACCTTCCTCAGTCGACCCTTGTGCCCCGTTGGGTGTCGAGTACATCTCAGTGGTCGCCTGGAAGACAACAGACAGGACGAAAGTCAATCGACTTACCCAAAGAAGACCAATACAGAAGGCCAGATATCCGACACAAAGACATACCTAATCCACTTCATATGAGTTGTCGAGTGGAATTACCCTTCTGGATCCTCGGGGGTTGTCTTTGTTCCCCGTGATGCTTGACAGCCACCCCTCCAGCATCTCGTCGGTGACCTCCTTCGGGTGGATCCGAGTGGTGTCGTCAAGGCCAGAATATAGCCACATCGGGTGGTCTCGCGCCTGGAGCGGTTGGATGCGCCTCTGGAGAAAGACCTCTAACAGGTCCATCCCAGTCACCCCCTCACGGACAAGCTCAACCACTCGACCCGCCAATACCTTGACTTGGGCCCTTTCCTCCGGCATGACTTTCAGAGAGACAGGCTTCTCGGCTCGGTCGAGGGAAAAAGGAGGAAGACCAGTCGACTGTCCGGGGGTCGCCTGGTCCTGGCAGTAGAACCAGGTCGACTGCCAGCCGCGGACCGACTCCGGGAAGGTGATAGAGGGGAAACAGCTCTTCCCCCTCGTCTGGATCGCCAGGCCCCCGCACAGCTGGATCACTTGCGTCTTCTCATCACTTGACTTGGACTTTTTAACCGACTGAGAGCGGCAAGTAAAAATATGCTTGAAAAGCCCCCAATGCGGACGGCAACCCAGGAAGGCCTCGCACATGGAAATGAACGCGACAAGATAGACTATGGAGTTGGGGGTAAAGTGATGGAGCCGCACTCCGAAGAAATTCAAGAAGCTCCGGAAGAATGGATGGGGAGGCAGAGAAAACCCTCGGTCGATGTGGGTGGCGAGGAGCACGCACTCACCGTCGCGGGGTTGAGGTTCGATCTCCCTCCCCGGGAGACGCGCAGCCTCGTGGGGAATGGCTCCTCCCTCGACCATGTCGTCGAGATCCTCCTGCCGGAGCACCGATGGCATCCAGTCGCCCTGAATCCAACCCTTGGGCAGGGTGGTCTGGGAGGAAGATCCGCCTCGTGTAGACCTCTTTACTTTCCCCGCCGCCGCCACCTTCTTCGCGCACTCCAAAGCAGTGGTCTTGCCCTTCACCATCGTCGCCGGCGAGGTCTCACACGGGCTAACGGCGCTAGGGTACGGCCGAAGGTCACGAGAGGGCTGGCGAAGGGAGAGAAGAAGAAGGAAGAAGAAGAGAAGAGCACGGCTTGGAAACCCCGAGTCGACAACTTATAAGGGGCCGCTCCCGAGTGGCTGACTGGTAGGCCTAGGCAGTCCAGTCAAATCCCGCAGCAGACGCGCGCGCAGTACGTGGCGAGAAAGGCGACGCGAGGATTGAGGAGTTTTCGCTTTATCACTTCCGATTACTGCGGCTGCTCCCGTCCCGCGCGCTTCCCAAAATCCGAATTCCTGAGATCCGCGGGCCGCAGAACCACTTGCCAAAAACAGAGTATCCCGCTCGCACCAACACTCGGCATGTCGCAAGCAAAGATATTCACTCGACGAAAAGCCTGGAATGGATCAAGGCGACTGAAAGAGGTTGATGACGTCATCCGTGACAACTGACCCTAAACGAGGCACTCATACAGCCCCAAAGAACCGGTCGGAAAGGATCCCCAACTCTTTCCCCACTCTAACCTCGATCCATTCGGGGGCTAATGATGAAGCTATGTACCTAGGGTAGGGGCACGGACCCGTCCAAAGAGCCCTACCCAAGGACATCCCTAGAAGAAATCACCTATCAATCGACTTGAAGGTACCCCACTCGACAGGTTCAAGACACTCGACCAAGAAGCTACCACTCGACCATGAAGCTAATCACTCGACTGCCAGGAGACCTACAGTCACTCCGTAGGCAAACGATCAGCTGTTAAGTAGTCTTCATGGTCATCATAGCACTTTATTAGAGGCGTTACCAGTAACGCCCAATCTTAAATGTACCTTAAACCCTGCATTACTGAGGGCAGGAGGGGGCCGGCGAACTCTATATAAGCCACCCCCCTCCTCAGTATGAAGGGTTCGCACCCCTGTAATCCATACATGCATAATCCAGTCGACCGCCTCTGGGCTCCGAGACATAGGGCTATTACTTCCTCCGAGAAGGGCCTGAACTCGTAAACCTTGCGTGTAACAACTTCCCAATAGCTAGGATCTAGCCTCTCCATACTCACCCCCCTACATCATTGTCAGAGTCGGAACCACGACACCAGCTAAAGGCCCACTAGATTTTGCCGACCATAATGGGCCGGCCCAGCTAAAGGCCCAACATTCTTTGTCAAA
Organism: Triticum urartu; assembly: GCF_003073215.2. Lineage (NCBI taxonomy): Eukaryota > Viridiplantae > Streptophyta > Magnoliopsida > Poales > Poaceae > Triticum > Triticum urartu. Next base: position 97,418,615 of record NC_053024.1, read on the forward strand.
TCGGCCCGTCAATGGCCTGTCCTAAACTTGTCATCAACGCGGCCCATGGTCACTTCTAGCCCATTAACAGTCCGCTAAGTAATTGGGCCGAATTACGGCCCGGTGTATTTCTGGCCTGTTAAAGGTCCGAATTCATTTGGGCCCATTTACAGGCCATCAAAACTTTCAGCCCATAAACGACCGTGAAGGATTTGGGTCATATTCGGCCATGTCTGACATTCGGCCTATTAGAGGCCCGCTATAGCTTTGGGCCAATTTCGGCCTGTTGTCATTTTCGGCCTGTTAATGCCGGACGTAAGCCATGGGCCATATGTGGCCCAATGTCATATCGGGCCCATTAACGCCCCATATAAAAATGATGATAATCTAGCCCGACCGAACTTCCGGCCTGTTAAAGGCCCGTGTATTAGGTCGGCACATTTACGGCCCGTCCGAATTTCGGCCTGTTAAAGTCCAGTGGGTTATTTGGCACAATCAGGGCCCAATCTCACTTTTGGTCTATTAAAGGCCCATGTATTTTATGGGCTCGAGATATTTACACCTGTAAACGGCCTATTTTTATTGAGGGCCCAAATTATGTTTAGGCCTGTTAAAGGCCCACTATGGGCACATGCCTACCAGAAAAATATGAAAGCTTATGCTGATTTAGGCCCAGATATTTTTAGTGGGTTACATGCCAATTTTGGCCCGTAATCGTTTTTAGCCCAATTGGAATGGGCCCGACGAATGTTGGCATTTTGGGCTCCTACGAAGGTTTCGGCCGAATACATTACTAAGATAAACCTACACTATACAAAAATAGCGTTGTAATTACTGCAGCCTGAGGCAGCATCATAAATGTTGTATCACAACAAAATAAATTCCAACCATACAACAAAAGGCCTGTTGGCATAAAGTTTACAGTCCTTCCAGATAAAAGCACCATCAGATGTATAGAAGCACAGATCATTTGACCTGAGTGCTAATGTTTCAGGCTGTAGAATCTGGTGGAGCAGCACGATCTCCACCTTTTTCCGCCATTGCTCTTGAACAACGAAGTGAATGTCTGATAGTCTGGTTTCAAAACCATTCATATCTTGACGACATTTCTCAACCACTATTCTTGTTTCCAAAACAACGTCCATTAGGGATTGGACTTGTGTCTGGAGCACAGATATATCACTCTGTCTAGTAGGAAGATTTTGTTCAGTAGGCGATTTGGACGAGGTTACCTTGACAACCAACCCAGAATTACGCAGGAAGGTGCTTTTTGCACTATTAGTGGAGAGATACTGACACACTGCAGCAAGAGGTGACATTGTGCTTGTAGTAGCCTCGTCACCTTCAGGTGGTTGTGACTGTTCAATCATTTGTTCCATAGCTTCCTGAAAGTTTGAACTTGTAGATTAGTGTACCAGACAAGTTACTAATGAGACATAAACAAACAAAGTAGGTTAAACGTTTATACATAACTTATTTTGGTGAACTACTGTAATACATTAGCATGTACTGTAGTGCCAACTACATAATAAAATCACTTTCGGAACATATGTCCATGTAGCATGCCTACTGTATTGTCTATTTCCTCATATTCGTTGACATCTAAGGATAAAGAGACATGGTTTAAAGTAGGATGAACATAGTATGACATCATTCATATCATGGGCAAACAGATATAAAACAAACAAGCTATTTTATCATTGTGTGCGCACGTGAACATAACAACTAGATTACAAATCAAGACCAAAAGAATATCCTTCATCTCTTTTAAACCATGTAAGGTGAAATGATACATTAATAAAAATGTGAATAAAAGTGAACAGAGTAACTGGCATTGGCTGCAAACCAAGTAGTTAAATGAACACATCACAGTACCAATCAGTTCAAGGCAGGAGGAGTAAGGACTTACAACAGCGGCTTGAACTGGTGTGCTCATGCCCTTCATCTTGCTGGTGTGGCAATCCTTGAAGATTTGCACTGCATTCGGTTCAGGTTGTTTTTAGTCTGCACGGGATTTCCTCTGTATTTGGAACAAGTCAATATAGATACGATAATATGGCACAAAAAAGGAAGTAGCAGCTATTTACAAGAGCCTCGCAGTGTGCAATATAGCTACGAGATCCTGTGGTCTATTGGAATTTCACTTTAGAACGGTTGGTTTTGTTCTTCAAACAGTTAGCCTAGAAGAAGATACACTTGTAAGGCACATACATAAATACAAGTTCAATATGTGGTCTGATCAAATACATATAGCCTACCTGATACTTTGGATCAGACCAGTGTTTAACGAGGGCTGTCCAGTCTTCATCTGTAATATATTACACTGGAGATGTTTGGGCAATTTCATTGTTAGCCTTGCCTTCAAAGTGAGATTTTCTAAGGTGGTACCGATACTGTCGCAGAGCAGACTGAAAAACATGAGTGCATGCTTGTCTAGTTGCATCATCTTTCGGATCCAACTTGAACCTCATCTGTTGAAAAAAGAATGTGAGTCTTATTAGGAGGAAGCTAGAAAGTATGGGACAGAGCATGACAATATTACTAATTGCGATGAATAACATTACTTACGGATAAATGGTCAAGGAAGGTGTTAAACTGGGTATTGTCTTTCTCATTCCTGTACTGGATCCACGTTGGGAGGATACGTGCATGACACCTAACGGCAACGGCGACCTCTGATACTAACTTGGCTGACTCTGTAGCATCACGTGGACTTTTTAAACCTGCCTCAAAATGGTTCTCCATTCTTCCTCCTTTAGATTTTGTTAATTTGTCAAGCATTATCCCTGATGTCTGTTTCCGCTTGCGTTGTGGTGCTAGTTTAACAACGAATATGGAAAGTGTTAGTGTACATCAAACTGTGAGAGTACATATAAAGGAGCATGCAACTGCAACTTGACTCGGTCAGGTACCTGTTGATGCTCATGAGGTTCATCTGATCTTGCCAAGTCCTGTTGTGTCAGTAGTGCTTCGGAAGTAGTGTTAGGTGTGAAGGCAGCTTGGGAACTGATCAGTTCCCGAGCAAACGAACGAGTAACTGGTTGAGATGCTGGTACAGTTGAAGCGGATGCTGCAGCTTGTGGAGCAGGTGATACTGTGTTTGTAGATTTAGCTGGTGGACTTGGACCTTCTACTGCACTATAAGTACCAGCAGAATCTCGATGGCAGAACCTTTTCCATTTCACCCGACGAGTAACAACACTCCCCACTATATTATTTTCCTTGCTCTTTTTTGACTTTGCCATGTCAAGCTGTACCCACAACACAAAAGAATAAAATCACTCTTCAGAACTCATTGATGCATGATACAGACAAGCAATACTTTGATGTAAGATAACCATATGAGGATGGAATATGTAAGAAAAACAGGACGGCATGAGATATTCACAGCTACGATGTGCAAACTAAGCAGAAGGATTTTCAAGAAAATAGAAGTAATGCAAGCTAGACACCATATGAAAGATGCAACCAATATTACTCTACCAAGTTAAAAGTGTCTTGTCATAAGTGGCAATTCGAAAAATTAGAAGCAGTACAACGTAGAAATCAATGCAAGATGCAACCACTATCAAACTGCCATGTTAAAAGCGTCCAATCATGAGTGACTGATGCGGGATACACAACAATAGTACTTTGATGTAAGAACATGGTATGATAGATAGATGCAGTGTATTGTAGACACAGAAAGCCATGTCATATGCACATGTATAACGTATAAACTCAGCAGGTGCAATTTAATCAAAATAGAAGAAATACAGGCTAGACAACATATGCAACATGAAACCAATTATCACACTGTCAACTTAGAGTAAGCACCTGCGATGGTGGAGTATGAGAGATGAACTCATCATGTAGACTTGGGACTTCAACTTCATTAGCAGTAGCAGTGGCAAATCTAGAGAGTCTCTATTTGCGTTGGTGCGGAGGACCACCAACATCCCCTAACTTACTCTTTTCCTTCCTATTTTCTGATATTGCCTTATGAAGTCAAAACCACAAGAAGATGAATAAAATTAGCTCTGCATAAATGGTTGATGCATGATACAGACGGACACTACTTTGATGTAAGGCAAGCACAGGATAGGAGGATGGAATATATACAAAAAAGACAGCATTTCATATTCACACGTACGATAGGAGGATGGAATATGTATGAAAAAACAGTAAGCGGAAGGCATTTAAACAAAATTAGAAGAAATGAAAGCTAGGCACCATATGAACATGCAACCAATATCACTCTATCAAGTAAAAAGTGTCTCGTTGTAAGTGCCATTTCAAGAAATTAGAAGCAGTACAAGCTAGAAGACAATGCAAGATCCAACCTACATCACAGTCCCAAGTTAAATGTGTCTTATGGGTAAGTGATCATTGCAGGTATAAGTTGTAAGCTACGCAGATGCAATTCAACATAATCAGAAGCAATACAAACTAGACATCATACGGAAAACCCAACCACGTATAACAGTTCCAAGTAAGAGCAAGCACCTGTGATGGTGGGGTAGGGGAGATGTGCTCATCATGTACACGTATGTTCTAGAAACAGGAACACGTGTCATATTCACATGCATTATGTGTAAAGTAAGCAGATGCAATTCAAGTTAGAAGCAATACAAGTTAGACATCATACGCAACATGCAACCACATATAATAGTGTCAAGTTAGAGCAAGCACCTATGATGGTGGCGTAGGGGAGATGTGCTCATCATCTACACATCTATGTTGACTGTCCAGCCTTGTGTTGTCTTGCGAATCTTGTTGGGAGGATGGCGGAGTAGAATCTGTAGAGACCCCCTGTTTGAGTTGCTCCGAAGGACCACCATCATCCACTGCCGGACTAATTTCCTTCAGCTGTAATGATTTTGCATTGTGAAGTCAAACCGATAAGAAAAAGGAATAAAATTCGCTCTTCAGAACTCATTCATGCATGATACTGACAAACACTACTCGGATGAAAGGCAAACACATGATGCGAGGATGGAATATGTATGAAAAACAGGATGGTGTGACATATTCACACCTATGATGTTGTAACTAAGCAGAAGGCATTTCAAGAAATTAGAAGCACTGCAAGCTAGACACCATATGAAAGATGCAACCAATATCACTCTGCCAAGTTCAAACTGTATGGCGTTTCAACAAATTAGAAGCAGTACATGCTAGAAATCATATGCAAGACACAACCAATATCACAGTGGCGACTTAAAGGTGCCTTATCATAAGATATAGTATCTACCAAAAACAGGAAAGCGTGTCATATTCACATGTATCATGTGTAAGCTAAGAAGATGCAGTTTACACTAATTAGTAGCAATACGAGCTAGACACCATATGCAACATGCAACCAGATATCACACTGCCAAGTTAGAGCAAGCACCTTGGATGGTGGAGTAGGGGAGCAGAGACTTGGACCTTGTAATGCACTATCAGTACAAGGAGAATCGGTACAGATGCTCCGTTTACGTTGCTGCAGAGGACCACCATCATCGCCTTCCTTACTCTTTTCCTTCCTCTTTCTTGATTTTGCCTTGTCAAGTCAAACCCACAAGAAAAGGGAATAAAATTTTCTCTTCAGAACTCATTGATGCATGATACTGACGAACACTACTTCCATGTAAGACGAACACTACATATCACACTGCCAAGTAAGAGCAAGCACCTGCGATGGTGGTGGGGGGGAATTGCGGTGATCAACTAGAGAGCTACGTTGACTATCTTCATTTAGCCTTGCTGTTTCTTGAGAATCATGTGGGGAGGATGACACTGCACTCTTTAAACGAGTATGGCATCTCACAGAAACCCACCCGGGTGACTGTCTCATCATAAGTGATTGACGAGGGATACAAAAGAGCATTAGTTTGATGTACAAACATGGTTAATAGACATATGTAGTATGTATCAAAAACAGGAAGGCATGTCATTATCAAAGGTATAATGTGTAAAGTAAGAAGATGAAATTTAAGCAAATTGGAAGCAATACAAGCTAGACACCGTATGCAACATGCAACCACATTTGACAGCGCGAAGTTAAAGCAAGCACCTGGGATGGTTGTGTGTGGCAATTAAGATCATCAACTGCAGAGCTAACTTTACTGTCTCCAACTACTGACACTGCACCCCTTAGAGCGCTAGAACACTTAGTGCTTATCTTCGAATTACACTGGAGCGACTTCTATCTTTTCTTTTCTGCATTGATCAACACTGCGTCAGAGTCTGAAATACCCATGCATAAAAAAACAATAGTGTGAGTATGGGTGAAGTGTGTGCACAATTAGTACAGTGTAAAGGTAGCAGATAGCAGGTCGGTGAGAAATAAATGATGGGAGACATATGGTAGCTCTACAACATGCATGGCACACTAAATTACTACAGGATTCTATGAAAATAACAGTCGACTGAAAGCAAATAGGTCAGTCCATTTTTTCTGCACCGTCCGATGTACAAAGAACAGGCAGATCGCCTTCATCTACCTCCAGCGAGTCAGTGTTGACGATCTTCCTCGAAACGCCAGCGACCATCGGCCGAGTATTCCTCCCCTGCCTGCGCCCTCCCCTCGACCTCACCGCACCGCCGTGCTTGGCACCGCCCCCGGCCATCCATTCAAGCCCCGCCGACCTCCAGATCAGGCGCAAGCAGCTCCTGCGCCCCACACCCCTATGATAGACACCGACGCACCGTTTCCCCGGGGAATAGGTGGACTAGGTGCTCCGCGCGCCTAAGCAGGTGCTGCTTCTTTTAATTGCGGTTCGACTGACCCTGAATTGAAATCCAGGCGGGCTACTGACCTCTAGCAAAGGTGAAATAGTAAAAGGGAGGAAACCTTGTGCATTTAGTATCACGAAGAAGATGCAGTAAGAAGTGCTCAACTAGTTTCTTTCGTGGGATGAATACGGTGTGAGCGGAGACGTAAGATTTGCACGAATAAGGGAAGAGGAGTACCTCTTTCTGCTGGCAGTGCTGTGTCCTCCTTCTGTTTTCCGACGATCTTCTTGTTGTTCACCGGAAACCAAAAGTTGTGGAGGACGGTGCAGCCTTGGACGAACCCATGGCCAAGTTGTTGAGTGTGGTGCGGTGGCCGTCTGTCGGCGGCGGGGAAGCAGATCCAAGGCGGCAAACGACGGCGTAGCGGGAACAACTCCGGTGCGGTGGACGGTTGCGACAGTGGAGCCGCAACAGTGAGGCGTAGGACGGCATGGTTGGAGTGGTTCTGGTATGGCGCACATCAGCGTCGGCGTCGTGGAGGCAGCTCTGCCTTGGCTTCAGCTGCTAAGTCCTTGAGGGCGTTGCGGTTGCGGTTGCGTTGGATGACGACGTCGGGGTACCGGCTCCGGCGTGATGGAGGAGGGCGGCGGTGGATTGGCCGCTATGGGGTGGAGGACGGAGGAGGCTAGGGTTTCGCGGCTGGTGGAGATGGCGTTCTCGCGCCCACGGAGTATGAATGGGGAAACGGAGGGAGGCGGGGAACTAAGGGGGAACAATGTTTTGGTTTGAGACTTGCTTGTTTGAAATTTGGGGAAAGTTACAAACTTTCCCTCCATCTAAAATTTTGGACATATTGCGGGTTGGGGGTAGGACAGTTATGTCAGGTGTCCCAAATGTGGGCGGGATAGATTTCGGCCGAGCACATGGGTAGGCGCCCACAGTGTATGAATGCTTCTCAGGCGTCTTGGTGAAGTTACAAACCTACCCCGGTTTTGACCTTTGGACATCGGACCGATAGGCTACACGGGCCAGAGTCAGGACATTAATTTCCTACCACCAAAACATTAGTCTCGCGCGGTTTCGGGTGACCAGAGGCCTATTTGGCGCTTCGTTCAATATTTGGGAGCAGAAGCATTAGGCCTCCTTTGGTTTGTAGGATTTTTGTAGGAATTCTATAGGATAGGATTTGCAAAGGAAAAATTCCTTTGAAGCCCTTTGGTTTGTAGGAATGGATTCCTATTCCTATGTAGGATAGGAATCAATCCTTCACGTTTTGGAGGAAAAAAACATTAGCCTAGATTCAATGGAAAAAATCCTATCCTATGCACCAAATGACATCGCTTTCTCTATAGGAATTGACACGCATGTCATCTCACTTCCTATGATTTTCCTATTCCTATAAAATTCCTATCCTATGAACCAAAGAAGGCCTTAACGTTTTCGGTTCTCTTGAATTGAACTTTCAGGATTTGTCAAACTTCACAAATCTTTACTCTTGAAAATACTAAAGCTACGATTATTTTGGAATGGAGGGGGTACATTTGAATATACATTGTACACGAGTATATATTAAAAAATATGCAACTTACCTCAGTTCATGAATGGTTCCAGATATAATCTCCTTGGTTGCAAAAAAAGAGTTAGATATGCGTATGAATATATATAGCATGTTCAAACTCACAACAAAGATTGATGCCCCCTTTTACATCTGATTTACAAATGCCATTATCTCGGGTTCAAATAGATGAATGCACTTCCTATGAATTCGAATCTTCGAAACCCCCTTTATGTTGAATTCGACATGTATTCTATTTCGTAGCTAGCAATTTGGAATGTATCCATGCAAGTGACAAATGTATAAAGTGCTTCACACTAACAACATGGAGTGCACTAATTAATGTTTATATATGAATTGCAAAAGCATCCATTGCCTGTATTTAAAACCGCTCTCACTCTATGGATCGATAATATGAAATAAACACATGCACATGCTAGAATTCAATTGCAGTTGAAGAAAGAGCCTACTCCTGGTACTGTATATTAGTGATAGGGGTGTGTACAAAGTACACGTGAATACTAGGCATTGTGCGTGTGTGTATACTATCGACGAACTAGCCCCCAAGCTTGTATAACATACTAAGGGCCTAGGGTTACAAATCATATGTAGTCGGCTTATCACCAGTGGGGATAGAGTCCTCCGCGACTCTGGTAGCTACGTGTTGTACGCCGAGTCCTCCACATGGGTCTTTGTATAACACGTCTCGGTCCAACCTATATGTGGCGCAGGATGGAACCGACCCATGAGTCTTCATGTTGACCCACCACAACTAGAAATGATGTGCCCACCACACCACACACGCAATCGGCCACTAAGAAAATAAGCATATACAATAGTACAACGGTATCTATCTCACGATACGTCTCCATATTTTGTTGATGACACTGATGGACTTTGCATTTGATGCATGCTCTGTATTTTGTTGACGACACTTACGGTCATTGTATTTGAAGAGAAAGCACGATATGGTCACTAGACTTCAGAATAAGCTCATCACGGTCACCACATACATTTTGTCGTGCTAACCAACATGTGGTTGGATGATTAGAGGACAGTGGTTTCTCGAGCCCACCAAGGTTAAAGTCCCGGTGCTCGCATTTATCTTGTGTTAATTTCAGTATTTTCCGGCGACGTACGTTCAGTGGGAGCAGACGTTCCACTCGACTATGAGGCAGCTATGGTGACTTCGTAAAATCTCAAGATCATATATGCTGGCCCACTCTCTCGAAGGTGCTCATAGGGGTAGGGTTCGCGTGTGTGCGCTTATAGCGGTGAGTGCTTGCGCGTATATACGAGCCCTTGCGTCTGTACCGTGTTAAACAAATACATATCATGATTATACGGTCACTGGCTCACCCGTACAACTCCGTATTTTGTTGATGACACAATCAATTGACCAGTCAAACATTCCACGCGGCGCAACTAGTGTTGCACCGTTGGGGTGCGTAACCGTGGGGCCCACCTGTCAGCCCATATATGAAAGAAATAAATGGTAGTTTGAGTCTGTACCATGTTAATAAAATAGGAGTACATTTTAGGGTGATCATACAGTCACTGGCTCACCATACAACTCCGTAATTTGTTGATAACACGATCAATTGACCAGTCAAACGGTCCACATTCAACAGCACACATTACCATAGGGCCCACCCATCAGTGCGTATATGAAGGACAGAAATGGTAATAAATTAGTGGTTGGTGGGTATTCGAAGTCGTGAGACCTCTGGTTGGTAGTCACCGGCGGTTGGGGGGCGTTCATTGGGCGGTGGGGTGGGGATCCCCGGAGAAAAAGCTCGGCGGCGGGGGGGGGGGGGGGGGGGGGGGGGGGGGGGGGGGGGCTAGAGGGATGGCCGGTGCGGCGGCGGACCGGTGGTGGGGAGTGGTTTCGGGGAGGGCGGGCCAGCCGCGGGCGACGGGGGCTGGCGGTTCGGCCGGTGGTGGCTGGTGGCTCAAGGGGGGTGGAGTTTGATGATAAACTGGAGGCCCTTGATTTTGTATCGAACGGCTGGAAAATCTAATGACCAGGGATGAAAAAGTTAGTCGACTGACGTGTAGCCTCACCCCGCACGTACACATGCACGCACGCAAGACACGCACGCATGTAGGCGTGCAACACTGACACGTACACACACACGCATGCTGGCATGCAACACTGACACGTACACATGCACTCACGAACACACGCACGTACGCACCCATGCATGCAACACTGAAACGTACCCTTGCACGCATGCAACACTCGCACGCCTGCATGCACACAGCACGCGACGCAAGACACACGTTCAACCTATACGTGCATGCACCCTTTGTTAAGGACATGGATTGTTACAGGTATTAATCAATCTTATCTGTGATAAGCAGAACATTGATGTTTGCAGCGGTCTTTATGAATCACAACGTATCGAACGGGCTATCAACATAGTAGGCTTATCTACATGAAAAAGATGACATCACACTCAATGAACAATCATCTGTTTACGAAATGTCCGCTTCTGACCGCCCTGGCCCACCAAAGGTTCCTCTGCTGTGCGCTGCCTGCGTTGGGTCACTGACATGCATGCCATGCACCCAAAGAGCCCACATGTCAGTGGAAGAACGACGCGGTGTCCTAGGTCAGAGTCGAATTTTGCCATGTGTTGTTTTCATGGACTAGCAAGATGCCCGTGCATTGCACGGAACATCAAGATGCATTTTTTTTACGAACTCCCACATGCATGCAAGGGATAATTAATGTCCTCCTTTGCTAGTACCACGAGGCAAACACCATTAATATTGCATCGATTAGTGTTAGTGGCCTTGTATATCTGCAAATTGTAATTTTGATAGTGGCCCCTTGTATATAAAAATGGAGGGAGAAAGATGAGAGATAAGGTGAGGAGGAGTGGGGCGTGGTGGTGACTAGTGGTCGGACTAGGCGGAGGCATGGGGATGGATGGCGCACTATGTCTAGGTTTGTATCTCTCTCACACACACCCACGTAGGTGGGGGACGTGCACGAAGAGAAGAGGTGCACACACGGCGCACGTACTCCCGTCTCTTTCCCAACCACACCCGCGCGGGTACACGGTGGAGCTCATTTCTGTACGAAAAAGGCAGCCCACGTGGTAATTTGGCACGTGTACTGGTTGTCCACTTGGTGGAGGGAGGATCATCTACCACAGGTGAACAAACAAATTGCGACTTGACGCGTTATGTTAAATTAAAAAAAGAGGCAAACCATGTGGGGCCTACCTTAGAGGCAAGGCTCTATACACTGGAGTACTTTTGATGTGTCCCGTCAACTCGCAGAACGAGGATAAGCTTGCTTAGTACACCGTCTCCCCCACCCACGGGCACGGTGGCTCGCAGGATGAGGTGAAGCTTGCTTACTACGCCTTACGCCGCTCCCTCGCCCACGCGCGCGGTGGCTCGCCGCACGAGGAGAAAATTTTACTACTCCCTCCGTTTACTCCTCGTCCCTACTACGTACTTTGGTTAGTCCTCCCTCCATTTACTTATACAAGCCGCTATAAAAAAATACATTTTGCATTTATACAAGGCCACAAATAGTAATCGAGACAAAGGTTACTACTCCCTCCTTTCCAGTTTATGGCTCAATTTCAAAATCTCTCCAACCAAGGTAGACGGTGAGTGGTCGAATTAATTTCGTATTTTGCACAAGTAATTAGTACGCTCGTTTTTCTCATGAAGTTATGTTTATCGAGGCATTAATTAGAACGAATGCATGAATGACCACTAAATTTCCATGAACTTGTACATGCATTGGTTAGTTTCCTCTTGACACTGCTTGCGTCAGGTGATCTAACACACCTCAAAATCCAACATGTAATGGTACTACTACTAGTATAGTAGAATTGAGACTTATCAAACGGAAAAACAAATGTTTTTTAGATGAGCCCTATAAACCCCAGTGGGTATGTACTCCATAAAAACAGATTTTTCCAAAACTAAGTCGCTCCCTTTCATGAATTCGTTACTTCCTGTCGCCGACATGTGGGACATATAGCAACCGGGTCGACGTGTCAAGCACCAAATAACAGTGCAGAACAGAAGGGGGGACGCACCCCACTCGTACCGGCCTAGTAGTAGTAATGAGCAATGAGACGTCAAATCAATATGCCGCACTTTCCCAGACGGACGAAGCAACCATTATTTCACACTTCGGTTCGCCATCATCTCAAACCACGTACTAGTATTGCTTCTGCCTCAAGAGGGACACACGCATCGCCTTGGTACATCATGACACGTGGGACCGCATGACAGGCCATGCTCCCCCACCGATCATCGGTAAAATCACCTCATTTTTACTATACTTCCTCCGTATCGGTTTACTACATGGCATGCACGTCATTCTAGGTTGAGAATTTAACTCGCTATATATGTGATGAACAGTACTCTAGCCTTTTAAAAATGTATACTTTTGTATAGTAGTACTATCGATGGATTGCGCCATGGAGCAAAAATTGAAATTAAAAAAAAGGTGGTACATATAGAGAGCGCTCGTCGCCAAATTATGCATATAGTACTATTAAAAAGGCTAGTCACAATAATGGTGTCCAGCACAACCCACCCCTCAAATAAAACTAAGAGGGTGCTTGGATACGTTTTAGTCCCATGACTAAAAGTAGTGGGACTAAAACATGCTAGCCTCACCCATGCTTGGATCCAAATACTAGTTAATGAGCATTTATTATCCTCCAAACCCTCCAATCCAGAACTCGCCTGTGTTAAAGGAGAGGAGTTAAATGAGTAGAGAGAGGACTAATCCACATTTTAGTAGGGGTACCCCTGACTAAAATTTTTTAGTCTCAAGACTAGTTTTAGCCCCTCTTTAGTCAGGGGTGCTTGGAACTTTAGCCTCTTAAAGAGACTATTTTTAGTCAGACTAAAATAAGTCCCTTGGATCCAAGCACCCTCTAAGCATCCTGGAATTCTTTGACAAAACTAAGCACCCTGAAATTCTTTGACAACGAAAATGCTGGCTATATGATGTTGGCCATATATATATATTGTACGTATATAATGTGAAGAAATGAGTGGTAGTACTATACCAACTAAAAGATGAAATGTAAGAAATACTAGTATGTACGTACTGAAGAGTTAAAGTAACGAGAAGAAACATAACATAGTTCTGCTGGGGGCTCAGCACAACACACCCCTCAAATTAAATTAAGCACACCTGAAATTACACTTTGCAACTATTCCGGTAGACACTGCATTAGAACCACCATGAGCAACGACACTGCCACCTTACTCGGAGTCCTCGTCCACGTCCTCGACTTCGTCCTTGTCCCTCTTCCTCTTGGCCGATACTTCTTTGCTTGAACCGCACACTTGGTTGTTGCTCTTCATCCAACACTTATAGATATTGAAGCAAAGGTAGCCATCCATTGCAGCGTAGTGGATGTGGTCTATATCTAGTACATTCCGCTGCCATGCATGACGATGAAACGTGTAATGAGGTTTCTCCAGTTTACCGTACGAAGGATGAACCATGGCTCCTGCCAGGGTCAGCATTGAAGGCTGACGAGAGGACACCAGCTGATTCTTCTGGAGGTCGAAGGTGTTGCCTACAACGAGGCCTATCCGACGCAGGACTTCTTTGTCGTTACCAAAGTCTATAGTAACGAATTTCACTGTTTTGTCCTTGAGGAAGTTCTTAAAATCCTGGCACTCAATGTCGGCATGGCATATGTGGTAGATCAAGCAAACGTTTTGTATGCAAACCTGGATCACGGCGGGCTTCTTCCTCTCTTCATCCTTTAGATCCTTCTCTCGTCCCAGGACTGTGGTGTACTCAACATCTAGCCCAGTGACCCACTCATCATCTGAGTTTTCAAACATGCGGCTGAAGTGAGAAAGGCATCCTTTCACTGTCGTGGAAGAACGGGTGTAGATGACATCGAACTCGTCGCTGGTGATGGTTCTAACCTTGTACTCACCGCTGATCATGGAGATTTGGGACGCCATGGATTTGGGAGGAGGGTTAGGATTAGTGGAACTGCCGTAATGTGAATGGACGGGATGACTAGGAGCGAACCGCCGTAGTATTGAAGGACGTGCGGGTACGAGTAGGAGCGAACTGCCAGCATGCGAACGGCAGGGTAGTGGCTTTCCATTCTCCCATGATACGGGCTTCCGAGAGCCCTTGGGTCTGAGATCGAATGGTTGCATGGCGTGATTCTAGACCTATGGGTGAATATCCTATCCTGGAGGGTTATTCTGCAAATTTTCAGCAACTTAGCATGCGACCATTTGAACTCAGATCCAAGGGCTGCCAGCAGCCCGTATCATGGTCGTGCCTACCACGACCGTCGCGTCGCTCACGCGGTCGCGCCCTTGGAGATTTAACACGGCGCGTTAGGCTATCTGATGTTGGCATGTCATACATAGTCATCACTTAGTCACTTATACTACAACAAGGTTGGCCATAAGTGTATTTTTTTACTCCTCTCTATCTCTCTCTTCGTACTAAAGGAAGAAACGGTGCTAAGCGCGTGTATTTATTGCATTTGCCAAGGAGTGACCTCTTCCAATGAAATGGTGTTGCTAAGTTTGCTTCATTTAATTAGCTATAGACTCAAAATTGTCTTTTCACCTAGGTACACGCGCTTAGCACCGTTTCTTCCTTGGGTCACCAAACTAGTCTCTCTCTTCTTGATTAACTTGCCACATCGGACTTTATGCCTATGTG
>NC_053024.1:97433627-97433694 GCF_003073215.2 Triticum urartu
CATATTTGGAGGAAATAGAGGGAAGGATAAAGTGGAGAAGTGGGCTCTCATGCAAGAGCCAGCCTCT
>NC_053024.1:97434694-97451444 GCF_003073215.2 Triticum urartu
GTTTTTACATGAGAACCTGGAGCTCTTGCTGCACCTTGCCAACCTGGGCCTCATACTTCTCCCGCTCGGTGCGCTCCGTGGCCGCCCTCTTCTCGGCCTCGACCAGCGCTTGCTTAAGGGTCGCCACCTCAGACGTGGCCCCTACAATAGCCACGATAATCCTGTCATTTTTTGCAATTGCACCTTTTTTATATATATTTAAACAAGGTATTTCTTACCTTCCTTGTCCTCGAGCTGCTTCTTGGCACGCCCGAGCTCTTGCTCGGACTGCTCGAGGTTCTGCTTTAGCTGTGTCCACTTCCGCAGTCAGTACGGCGGACGCCAGCAGAGAAGCCTGCATACGCATATTGACTCTTTTTTGTTAGACTCCTGCGAATTTAATTTGATCCTCTATTCGGCTTTTCTTCCCGAACGCCAAACAGAGCATCAGGGGCTACTGTCTATGCGGTAATATTATTTACACATTCTTTACTTACCTCAAAGCCTGTTAAAAGGCTAGCACAAGCTTCAGTCAGTCCGCTCTTGGCGGACTGAACCTTCTGGACCACCGCACTCATAATGGTGCGGTGCTCCTCGTCGATGGAGGCGCCTTTGAGCACCTCCAACAGATTGTCCGGCGCCTCCGGTTGGACGGGGGTCACCGGCACGGTGGGCTTGCTCCTCTTGGAAGGAGGTCGCCCGCCGACTCTGGAACCTTTGAAGGTTCCGGAGCGGTGTCCGGCCTAGAGCCGGACTTGGAGCCCTGGGGGTTTTATCCCCTTTACTCCTGGAGTCCGGGAGGTCGCCTTGCGGCGCCTCCAGGACCACCTCCTCCTGGCTTGGAACCTGTTGGGACAACACTTCGGCGTCGTCCGTAGGGCGGGGGGAGGTAGCCGTCGGAAGCGAATTCACATCCGACGAGTCCAGTGAACCGCTCGACGACGCGTCGAGCCGGTCTTTGGGTGGGCTGCATAAACATATTCGACATAAGGGAAAGCTGTGCAATAAAGGAATACTATGAATTACTCTGGTATCCGGATACTTACGATTTCGCCAGGGGCTTGGCCCTGAGCGGCCACTCCTCTCCGCCGTCGTCGGCGTCGGTGGAGTAGTCCGGAGGAAGGGTTTTCCCCTTCTTGGACCCTTCGGCCTCCCCAGTGAGGGCGGCCTTCCTTTTCTTCTCTCCCCCCGCTGGAGGGGGAGAGGTCTCTTCTTCCTCCTCCTCGTCTTCACGGGAGGAATGCGCCTTGGAGCCGTCGGATGATGAACCCGACACCTCCTGGCGCCGGGCACTTTTTCGAGTCCCCGTGGCCTTCTTCATGGCCTTCTTCTCCGGCACCACATAGGGTGCCGGAACCAGCAGCTTCGCCAAGCGGGCATCGGCTGGGTCTTCGGGCAAAGGAGCCGGACAGTCGATCTGTCCGGACTTCGCCTGCCAAACCTGTCAAAGGTAAGGGAGCTTAGATCCCGCATAGAGTTAAACTATGAAAAACTAATACCCTGTAAACACAAACAACTTACCGCGCTGACGTGACGCTGCGCGCTGAATCCGCGATCCTCGGTAGCAGATGCGGGAGCCTCGGCGCCCTTGAAAAGCACCTTCCAGACATCTTCGTACGTCGTGTCGAAGAGCCTGCTCAGAGTTCGGTGCTGCGCCGGGTTGAACTCCCACAGATTGAAGGCCCGTTGTTGACACGGGAGGATCCGGCGGATGAGCATGACCTGGACTACGTTGACAAGCTTGAGCTGCTTGTCCACCAGGGTTTGGATGCATGTTTGCAGTCCAGTCACCTCTCCTTTGCTGCCCCACGACAGGCCCGTCTCTTTCCAGGACGTGAGCCGCGTTGGGGGTCCGGACCGGAACTCGGGGGCTGCGACCCACTCAGGGTCGCGCGGCTCGGTGATGTAAAACCACCCCGATTGCCACCCCTTCAGGGTCTCCACAAAGGAGCCCTCGAGCCATAAGACGTTGGGCATCTTGCCCACCATGGCGCCTCCGCACTCCGCCTGGTTGCCGCGCACCACCTTCGGCTTGACATTGAAAGTCTTGAGCCATAGGCCGAAATGGGGGCGGATGCAGAGGAAAGCCTCGCACACGACGATAAACGCCGAGATGTTGAGGATGAAAGTTCGGGGCCAGATCATGGAAATCCAGGCCGTAGTAGAACATGAGTCCCCGGACGAATGGGTGGATAGGAAAGCCCAGTCCGCGGAGGAAGTGGGGAAGGAACACTACCCTCTCATGGGGCCTTGGGGTGGGGAGGAGCTGCCCCTCTTCGGGAAGCCGGTACGTCGATGTCGTTAGACAAGTATCCGGCCTTCCTCAGTTTTTTGATGTGTCCCTCCGTGACGGAGGAGACCATCCACTTGCCTCCCGCTCCGGACATGGCTGGAGAAGGTTGAGGTGGGGAGTGCGGACTTGGGCGCTGGAGCTCGAGTGCGCGAAAATGGATAGGCAAAGGAGGAAGAAGGCGTAGGTGAAAAGGTGGATCCTTATCCCCTTATATGGGTGGACGCAACTACGTGTCCCCACCAGCCTGGTAAAACTCGCTTATCTCCAAGCGCCATAATCAATGGCGCGGTTGGGTTACCCACGCCCGTATTGATGAGAATCCCGAATAAGGGGACACGATCTCTGCTTTAACAAGACGTGCCAAGGAAACCGCCTCGCGTGACACGCTGAGGTGGGATAATAAAACGATTCGAATAAAGGCTTGGCCGTGGTGCGTTGCACACTAGAATACGTCAGCAGATTAGATTTGTGTAAATATTATTCTCTCTATGGCAATATGTGGAAACTTATTTTGCAGAGCCGGACACTATCTTTGTGTTCAAAATCTTCTATGAAGTACTTGGAGGAGGAACCCGCCTTGCAATGCCGAAGACAATCTGCGCGCCGGACTCGTCGTCATTGAAGCCTGGTTCAGGGGCTACTGAGGGAGTCCTGGATTAGGGGGTGTCTGGATGGCCGGACTATACCTTCAGCCGGACTCCTGGACTATGAAGATACAAGATTGAAGACTTCGTCCCGTGTCCGGAAGGGACTTTCCTTGGCGCGGAAGGCAAGCTTGGCGATACGGATATGTAGATCTCCTACCATTGTAACCGACTTTGTGTAACCCTAACCCTCTCCGGTGTCTATATAAACCGGAGGGTTTTAGTCCATAGGACAACATACAGAACAACAATCATACCATAGGCTAGCTTCTAGGGTTTAGCCTCTCCGATCTCGTGGTAGATCTACTCTTGTACTACCCATATCATCAATATTAATCAAGCAGGACGTAGGGTTTTACCTCCATCAGAGGGCCCGAACCTGGGTAAAACTTCGTGTCCCTTGCCTCCTGTTACCATCCAGCCTAGACGCACAGTTCGGGACCCCCTACCCGAGATCCCGGTTTTGACACCGACACTTGGACTTCATCACATAACGGTTCACCCATACGTGCATGCTACGGGAATCACAAACCTCAACACAAGTATTTCTACTAATCCACGACTACCCACTAGCATGAATCTAATATCACCATCTTTATATCGCAAAACTATTGCAAGGAATCAAACATATCATATTCAGTGATCTACAAGTTTTATGTAGAATTTTATGACTAACCATGTGAATGACCAGTTCCTGTCATCTCTCCAAATAAATATAAGTGAAGCAAGAGAGTTTAATTCTTTCTACAAAAGATATGCCCATGCTCTAACAATTAAAAGTCAAGCAAAAGAGCATTCTACAAATGGCGGTTTTCTATGTAAAGAGAAACAGGCAATCCAAACTTCAAAATGATATAAGTGAGCACATGAAGCATCTATAAAGCATACTCAAAAGATATAAGTGAAGTGCATAGAGCATTCTATAAATCAACCAAGGACTATCTCATACCAGGCATGGTGCATAAAATAAAAATGAAACTAAATGCAAAGACGCTCCAAGATTGCACATATCATGAATGAAACGAATCCGAAAACATACTTGATACTTGTTGAAGAAGAGGGGATGCCTTCCCGAGTATCCCCAAGCTTAGACACTTGAGTCTCCTTGAATAATTTACTTGGGGTGCCTCGGGCAATCCCCAAAGCTTGAGCTCTTGCCTCTCTTCCTTCTTCTCACATCGACTTCTCGATCATCGAACACTTCATCCACACAAAACTTCAACAGAAAACTCGGCAAGATCTGTTAGTATAATAAAGCAAATCACTACTCTAAGTACTGTTGCAAACCAATTCATCTTTTGTTTGCATTGTGTCATACTGTAATATAACTTTTTAATGCTTAATCACTATATAAATTGATAGTTCATCAAAACAAAAGCAAACTATGCATCAAAAACAGAATCTGTCTAAACAGAACAGTCTGTATAATCTGAACATTCACATACTTTCTGATACTTGAAAAATTCTCCAAAATTAGAAAAAATTAAAAAAATTTGTATAGAAGACAGGTGCAAAAGAATCAGAACCATTGACGTTCCAGAAAAAAATGTAAAAATCGCGGCACTACAGCCAAAGTTTCTGTCCTGCCACATACAAACCAACAAGCATTGTAAAAACATCCTAAAGGCAACCTTGGCACATTATTTTATAATACAAATGGAATTGTTACAAGGGGATAATTATTTTTTGTTGAAAAGTTTCTGTAATCAAGATTCACAAAGTTTCTGTGAGCATGAACAAGTTCAAGGCTACGTCCCCACTTCAACAAGTGCTCGTCTTTCTCACTTTCGCTTTTCCTTTTTTGAAAAGTTTTGGGTTTCCCCTCTTTATTTTTGTTGTTTTTAAACTATATAAAAGCACTCAACAGAAAATAAATGACTCTCTAAAACTTCCGGTTGTCTTCCTGGCAGCGCTTTCTTTAAAGCCATTAAGCTAGGCATATAGTTCTCAAGTAGTGAATCACCAGGATCCCAAGTATATCAAGCCCATTTAATTCAACAATGATTTGTATTTTAGTAGTGAGCCAAAAGTAACATATATCATGCAACAACGAAGTCTAACTCTTTCCTATGCATCGGATGTCATAAAGAACCAAATTTCATGCACACAAGTAAAGGCCAATGCATAGTATAACAGTTTCTTGCAATTTTTATCGTATTTGGAAACATAGAGGAGGTGAGATATAGTTCCCTCTCTCATATAATTGCAAGTAGGAGCAGCAGCACATGCATATTATATCTATCAAAATCATTCATTGATGTAGTAAAAGGCAACCATCAATATATCCTTAATAAGCGACAAACTTCTCCGATATAGTGTAGTTTGGAGAATTCAAAAAGATAAATAGGACTATCATGCGTGGGTGCAATAGCAACAATTTCATGTTTAACATAAGGAACTATAGAAAGTTCATCACCATAAGCATAATTCATATTGGCATCTTGGCCACAAGCATAGCAAGCATCATCAAAAAGGGATATTTCAAAAGAATCAACGGGATCATAGCAATTATCATAGCATTCATCCTTCGGTAAGCACGAAGGGAAATTAAACAGTGTATGATTTGAAGAGTTACTCTCATTACAAGGTGGGCACGGGTGATCAATCTACTCTTCCTCGTTTTGTTCTTTGCTCTCCTCATCTTTTTCATCCAATGAGCTCACAGTTTCATCAATTTCTTCTCCATAGATTCCTGCAAAATATTAGTCTCTTCTGGGACATCTGAGACTTCTCAATAAACGCATCAATATCGGAATTGTATTCATAATTCTCATACAATATTTAAGGATAGCTAAATTTTCAGGTCTGTAGACAGCATCATAAAGATTTTCATATTCTTTGAACATAGATTCAATTTCATAAGCACCCATAAAAGCAACAAATTCTTCTATTTGTTCCACATAGTAGTCATATATACCTTAAGCATAAGAAGCAAAGTTTTCATTATCATTAAATTCACATGAAAAGGGAAGGTGTGGAGCTTCATTCCTAGAGCAACAAGTATATCATATCTCAAGCATAGTTGCCTAGCATACCAATACAACATATAAATTTGATCCCATAATAGTTTCCTTTTTGAGTTAAGCGATAATCCCTAAAGTATTCACGTTGATCCAACGTGTCTCCCATTACCAAATTGAATGGGGTTTTCTCTGGATTATCAAAGTTAGTACATAATATCTGTCACATAACGAGCATCGAGGTTTTAGGAGGGTTCCTCATCTCCATGAGCAGCAAGTACATCCTAATTTTGGTATTTCGTGTTCCATATCCATAACTAAATAAGAAACAACTAAGAACAAGATAAAAATTACTTAGTGATAAAGCAAACAAGCACACACGAGAATATTCACCCCACGCTATTGCTCCCCGCAACGGCGCCAGAAAAAGGTCTTGATACCACAAGTAGAGATCAACAGTCTTTTGATAAGTAAGAGTGTCGAAACCCAACGAGGAAGCTAAAGGTCAGAACAAATATTCCCTCAAGTTCTATCGACCACCGATACAACTCTACGCACGCTTGATGTTCGCTTTACCTAGAACAAGATGAAACTAGAAGTACTTTGTAGGTGTTGTTGGATAGGTTTGCAAGATAATAAGATTACATAAATAAAAAGTAGGGGCTTTTAGGTAAAGACACAACTAAGTTAGTTTAGTAAAGAGCTTTTTGTTACGAGAAAGTTATTTGTCCCTAGGCAATCGATAACTAGAGCCGGTAATCATTATTGCAATTTTATTGAGGAGAGGCATAAGCTAACATACTTTCTCTACTTGGATCATATGCACTTATGATTGGAACTCTAGCAAGCATCCCGCAACTACTAAAGATCATTAAGGTAAAACCCAACCATAGCATTGAAGCATCAAGTCCTCTTTATCCCATACGCAAACAACCTACTTACTCAGGTCTGTGCTTTGTGTTTCAGTCACTCACGCAACCCACTATAAGTGAATCATGAACGTATTGCAACACCCTACAGCGGGGATCCCTCACGCTTGTGCGACACGAAGAGCACAATAGGACAGCACCAATAATAAAACATGCAACTCAAACCAATCTTGATCATCAAATAGCCCATAGGACAAAACGGATCTACTCAAACATCATAGGATAGCCATACATCATTGGGAAATAATATATAGCATTGAGCACCGTGTTTAAGTAGAGATTACAGCGGGTAAGAGAGAGGTTACACCTCTGCATAGAGGGGGGGAGAGTTGGTAATGATGGCGGTGAAGTTGTTGGTGAAGATTGCGGTGAAGATGATGGCCACGACAGCGTTCCGGCGCCACCGGAAGAGAAGGGGAGAGGGGGCCCCGTCGTCTTCTTCTTCCTTGACGTCCTCCCTAGATGGGAGAAGGGTTTCCCCTCTGGTCCTTGGCCTCCATGGCGTGGGAGGGGCGAGAGCCCCTCCGAGATTGGATCTGTCTCTCGTCTCTTCTGTTTCCGCGTTCTCAGATTCTACCCTTTCACCATTTCTTATATTCCCGGAGATCCGTAACTCCGATTTGCTGAAATTTTAACACGATCTCTATCCCGGATATTTAGCTTTCTTGCGGAAAAAGAAGGGCACCAACCGCCTTACGGGGTGCCATGAGCGTCAGGGGCGCGCCCCCTCGCCTCGTGCCTCCCTCGGGCACCGTCTCACGTGGATTTTTCTTCCAAAAATCTATATATTCCAAAAAAATCTCCGTCCGGTCTTTATCCCGTTTGGACTCCGTTTGATATGGATATTTCTGCGAAACAAAAAACATGCAACAAACAGGAACTGGCACTGGGCACTGGATCAATATGTTAGTCCCAAAAATAGTATTAAAAGTAGCCAAAAGTAGTATGAAGTAATAGAATATTGGCATGGAACAATCAAAAATTATAGATACGATGGATACGTATCAGGGGACACCCCATAGACACACAAGTTGATCATTGATCTTTTAGCCATGTGCGGTGACCCCCACCATAATCCACCTCAGTTATATCGTAGCGGTGCTTAGGCTAAGCCCTGTTCCGGTAGCATCATCATCATCGTCATCACGCCGTCATGCTGACGAAACTCTCCCTCGAAGCTCTACTGGATCATGAGTTCGCGGGACGTCACCGAGCTGAACATGTGCAGATCGCGGAGATGTCGTACCTTCGGTTCTAGATAGGTCGATCGTGAAGACGTACGACTACATCAACCACGTTGTCATAACGCTTTCGCTTACGGTCTACAAGGGTACATAGACGATACTCTTCCCTCTCATTGCTATGCATCACCATGATCTTGCGTGTGCATAGGATTTTTTTTTAAATTACTACGTTCCCCAACAGCACAGACACGGGACCCACAACGACGCCGTTGGGAGGGAAGTGACACCCATAGACATCACTGTAACCAGCACTGGAGCATGGAGGTTTCGCTTGGAGCCTCACCCGTGTCACACAAAGGTACCAAGGTCACTGACCCAAACTGAGGGGCAGATCGCTGCCGCGAGATCGAAGCCTCCAGATGAAAACGAGGGAGCTGCAACTGTCGAAGCACCGATAACACCTAACCCCTCACAATCCATAGAGCCAAGGAGAGATGCCATGCACCACCGCCGCATCGCTTCTCGTCATTGAGCCAACTGCACGGCCTCACCTTTCGGGGAAACTACCTTAGCATCCAAGAAATGGCATCCCCGCACCACCACCCGCAAACGGTCGCCACACAGACCGTGAACCAGAGGGGGCGGAAAGGTGCATCCTTTCACATCCATGGCATCCCGAGCCTTCCCCAACCACACACACATGACCATAGCTCCTTGGATCATGACTAGATCTGTGCGGAACAAGCAGCACAATGGTCGTTGGCCACCACAGCCACAAACAACATGCACCGATGCATAACTGAATCACATCCATTTGCTAGGGTCATATTCTGGCCAACCAAAGGGCGGGATAAGGTCCTTGGTGACGAGCACCTAAATCCATCGGAAGGCAGCGAGGTCGTAGCCCACCTGGCGTTAACCACCATGCTCCAAGGCAAGATCCACACCATGGTATCAGGGATACCAACTCGTTTGCGACTGAGCAAAAGCTAAGTCAAGGCAAGGGCGCCACCCCAACCAGAGAGTGTCGGGGCTACCATGAGGCCCTTTGGAGCGTTGTGTTGGGAATGGTTGATTTTGGTCGCTACCTAATGGCCACAAAGGGGCATCGAAGGAGGATCGGGGTAGCGCCGACGGAACAAGCGGTGGAGGGATACGAGAACTGCGTGATATGGAGAAGATGAACAGGAGTATGAACCATCCACCGGTTGGCACTTCCTGGGTTTTGCTTGGCTCCACCATCACCGGCAACGGTGAAGGGAGGGTGGCGGCAGGCCAAGCCAAGCGGTGGCGGGGAGTAGAGGGTGGCAGGATGTCGAAGCAAGCGGTGGCGGCACTTGTGTCGGGATTAAATCCTGCAGATCTCGGGTAGGGGGTCCCAATCTGGTGATCACGGCTATATGGTAACAGGATGAACAAGGGAGATGATGTTTACCCAGGTTTGGGCCCTCGGTGAGGTAAAATCCTACATCATGTTTTTGTTGTATTGATTGTGTTGGAGTTCGAAGTACTGGATGATCTACCTCAAGATCGTACGTGAATGTCTACTTCTCTACCCTATGCTCTAAATCCCTTGACTTATATAGGAATCGGGGGGTACTAGGGTTTACATGAGGTCGATTACATCTAGAGATAAACATGCCAAAGATTTAAATAAGTCATGAAGTGTAAACCAAGTCTTTGGGGGGTTCCATCTTGAGTACGCCTTGGGGCATGGCAGTCTTGGCGCATTCGTTGATGATCAGGGGTCCTCAGCCCAGCCCACTATGATGGGCTCGACGTGGTTAGCACCCCCTTGTCCAAGACACCGTCAGCCCGTATCCTCACCCCATGTATCCCTAGGTAGGCAGATCGGGGGCAAGGGCTATCTTCCACAAACGGCAGGTGCTTGTTGTTTTCTACTCCCTCCTTTTCGGTTTATAGGGCTTATTTCAAAATTTTAGTTTTTCCATTTTATAAGGCTCAACTTGGTTGTTCCACATCACAAATTCAGATTTCAAGGTGCATTAAATCATTGCATGCAAATATTAAGAGAAAATTGACCAATGCATGCATGCATTGCAATTAATGCATTGGTAAACATAATTTTTTGAGGAAAACAAGAGCATTAATTGGGTGCTTTTGCAAACTACAAAAAATATTCCACCACTCACCATCTACCTTGGTTGGTGAGATTTTTGAATTGAGGGAGGGAGTATTTTGTTCTTGTGAGGTCGTATAATTTCAAGATTGATGAAGTTAACACCCAATGTTATATGTTGATGAGAACATTATCTATAACTAAAAATATTGCATTGATGAGAAAACTATGGCGTCAGAACATTGGGTTTGATCCATGATGTGGTGTTAGTATAGTCACCTACTAACCATCCAATCACATGTTAATTTTTTTTCTTGGCCCGAGTCTCTCTCTCTCTCTATCACACACACACACACACTTCACACATCCCAAATTCTCAAGTGAACAGAATGCTCATGTCTCACCATCGAGCATATATAAGAATTTGCTACTCATCCATGACATGTGCCCGATACCATTCGTTGAAAGTTCATTATTGATATAGTTTACATGTCGGATTTTGGACATAGTTCTCAATTCAATGGGCACATGACTACCTCCATGAATGCCACAAATTTGGAATATTTGGGCTCCCAAAAGTGCAACTTTTTTGCTTAGTTGATCACCATGAATGCTGCAATGTATTGTCTGAAGCGTTGGGGTTGGCTCATTGTTGTATATGCCCTCTATGTAAGCTAGGGCGTTTCACTCCATGACCATGCTCGTACCTTGAGAGATCTGGAATGAGTGTGATTATCTTCCAGAACCATGCATCTAACCTATCCATCGTATTGGTGAAATTTAAGGAGGAGGCAATAGTTTGGAGTTTGGCCAGTCCAAGTTTTGAGCAATGTGATACCGGGAGAGTTTGCCAAGGCACTTGTTCTATAAGTTCTTCTTAATAAATGAAGATGGCAAGTATTTTGCCTTATTTAGGAAAAAGGTTCTTTTAAATTCTTTTACCTTATAGTACTATTTGGCTTTCACCCTATGAGCAGGCATTTGGCAACGTGTTTGTTGCTAATGCCGCAACTCACGGAAAATGCAAGTCTGATGCAGGCAATAGATGCTCCACACAATCAACGGCTAGCAAGACTTCATGATTCGGACCACATGGCACACTTCTACCTTATTTCAGCTTCTTTACTGCTTCTGTAATGAGGTCAACACTTCTATATAAAAGATCCGGGACGCGTGCGGTTACCTGCATACAACCCAACCAGGCATGCGCGGGAAGAAAAAACCCAGTGTGGTTGCATACAAAGAGTTCTGGCTCGCATCGGCATGAACCTTAAAGCAACCCAGATCCTGGCTCGCCAGGAATGCTCGAATCAGCCATTTCCAACGATTCAGGCTAAGTCGGGTGCAAAAGTCGGGCATGGTGTACGCCACGGAGCATGAAGAACTGGGCGGAGATGGCGGGAGAAGGAAAACACCAGAGGTGGGATGCATGAAATCCAGCCTCAACACCCCCATTTACTTTCCCACCTCTTGTGATAAGACAAGCCCTTTCTCACTTCTTAGCACCGGTGGCGACAACAACTCAGATCTGCACAAGCAGCGGCCACGGCAGCATCACTCTCTGATAACAGGAGATGCTTCTCCCCATCTCTCTTGGATTCCGTGTGGCCATCATTGTCTCAGCCATACCCAATATTTTCAAAAATGGGTTTTACCAAATTTTCCATGACACTGAGGTTCAACCCAATCCATCTTTTCTTTGTTTCCCCCTTTTTCACTTTAAGTTGGTCCAATACGCAGAATTTCTAACTTTTCATGGAAGAAAGATCTATCCACACAAGAGTGGAAGGGATACTTGAGAAATAGGCATGTCATATGTACTTACTTATATGGAATGGAATGAATTTCACTCCCAATCTTGGAGTTGAGGCGCATCGGATCTTGACATTAGCAAATCTAAAATTAGAGTATATCCCGAGGCCTCCTCATCCTCTTCATTGTCTCCAAAGCTGGTAATCAGCATACAACTGCCCCACTCATCTGTTAGGTCATTTGTTTGGGCGGTATAGCATCGATTGTGCCATTGCTAACCGCACCAGCGATGTTGCTTAGGTTATGGACGAACGTATGAAGTTGGTAGTTCAAGAAACAACACAGATAGCGATGATTCATGCCTGGATCATGTTATCCCACAAGAGAGTTTCTCGTCTAAGTGACAAGCTTGTCATCCGTTATGGTTTGATGTTAATCTGAGATCAGGAGAGGATGGTGAATTTGAACTACTTCTACAACTGCAATGATACATATGCCCTGTGGATGCATCAAATGAAAAGAGCACATGTCACCGGGCTTGTGCGGACGTTCAGGAATAGGGGGCTGCTAGATGATAACCCACAAGTATAGGGGATCGCAACAGTTTTCGAGGGTGGAGTATTCAACCCAATTTATTGATTCGACACAAGGGGAGCCAAAGAATATTCTCAAGTATTTAGCAGTTGAAGTGTCAATTCAACCACACCTGGAACTTAAATATCTGCAGCAAAGTGTTTAGTAGCAAAGTTAATACGATAGTAGTGGTAATGGTAGCAAAGGTAATGATAGCAAAAAGTAATGTTTTGGTTTTTTGTAGTGATGGATAGAAATAGCAAACGGAAAAGTAATAAGCGAAGAACAATATATGGAAAGCTCGTAGGCCAATGGATCGGTATAGAGAATTATGCCGGATGCGGTTCATCATGTAACAGTCATAACCTAGTGACACAGAACTAGCTCCAACTCATCAATGGTAATGGTAGGCATGTATTCCGAATATAGTCAAACGTGCTTATGGAAAAACTTGCATGACATCTTTTGTCCTACCCTCCGTGGCAGAGGGTCCTAATGGAAACTAAGGGATATTAAGCCTCCTTTTAATAAATACGGACCAAAGCATTTAACACATAGTGAATACATGAACTCCCTCAAACTACGTGTCATCACCGGTAGTATCCCGAATTATTGTCACTTCGGGGGTTAACGATCATAGCACATAATAGGTGACTATAGAATTGCAAGATAGGATCAATAACTCTCATTCATTGATGAAAACATAATAGGTTCAGATCTGAAATCATGGCACTCGGGCCATAGTGACAAGCATTAAGCATAGCAAACTCATAGCAACATCAATCTCAGAACATAGTGGATACTAGGGATCAAACCCTAACAAAACTGACTCGATTACATTATAAATCTCATCCAACCCATCACCGTCCAGCAAGCCTACGATGGAATTACTCACGCACGGCGGTGAGCATCATGAAATTGGTGATGGAGAAGGTTGATGATGACGATGGCGACGGATTCCCCTCTCCGGAGCCCCGAACGGACTCCAGATCAGCCCTCCCGAGAGGTTTTAGGGCTTGGCGGCGGCTCCGTATCGTAAAACGCGATGAATCCTTCTCTCTATTTTTTTCTCCCCGAAAGCAAATATATAGAGTTGGAGTTGAGGTCGGAGGAGCTCCAGGGGGCCCACGAGGTAGGGGGCATGCCCCCCACCCTCGTGCTAAGGTGTGGGCCCCCTGGTCTTCATCTTTTGCAGGATTTTTATTATTTCCAAAAAGACGTTCCCTAAAGTTTCAGGTCATTCCGAGAACTTTTGTTTCTGCACATAAATAACACCATGGTAATTCTGCTGAAAACAACGTCAGTCTGGGTTAGTTCCATTCAAATCATGCAAGTTAGAGTCCAAAACAAGGGCAAAAGTGTTTGGAAAAGTAGATACGACGGAGACGTATCAACTCCCCCAAGCTTAAACCTTTGCTTGTCCTCAAGCAATTCAGTTGACAAACTGAAAGTGATAAAGAAAAACTTTTACAAACTCTGTTTGCTCTTGTTGTTGTAAATATGTAAAGCCAGCATTCAAGTTTTCAGCAAAGATTATGAACTAACCATATTCACAATAACGCATAGGTCTCATGTTTACTCATATCAATGGCATAATCAACTAGCGAGCAATAATAATAAATCTCGGATGACAACACTTTCTCAAAACAATCATAATATGATATAACAAGATGGTATCTCGCTAGCCCTTTCTGAGACCGCAAAACATAAATGCAGAGCACCTTTAAAGATCAAGGACTGACTAGACATTGTAATTCATGGTAAAAGAGATCCAGTCAAGTCATACTCAATGTAAACTAACATAATGAATGCAAATGACAGAGGTGCTCTCCAACTGGTGCTTTTTAATAAGAGGATGATGACTCAACATAAAAGTAAATAGATAGGCCCTTCGCAGAGGGAAGCAGGGATTTGTAGAGGTGCCAGAGCTCGGTTTTGAATAAGAGGTGAATAATATTTTGAGCGGTATACTTTCATTGTCAACATAACAACCAAGAGATGGCGATATCTTCCATGCTACACACATTATAGGCGGTTCCCAAACAGAATGGTAAAGTTTATACTCCCCCTCCACCAACAAGCATCAATCCATGGCTTGCTCGAAACAACGAGTGCCTCCAACTAACAACAGTCCCAGGGGGAGTTTTTTTTGCAATTATTTTGATTTAGTTTGCATAAAGCATGGGACTGGGCATCCCGGTGACCAGCCATTTATCTCGTGAGTGAGGAGCGGAGTCCACTCCTCTTGAGAATAACCCGCCTAACATGGAAGATACGGACAGCCCTAGTTGATACATGAGCTATTCGAGCATACAAAACAGGATATTTATTTGAAGGTTTAGAGTTTGGCACATACAAATTTACTTGGAACGGCAGGTAGATACCGTATATAGGTAGGTATGGTGGACTCATATGGAATAACTTTGGGGTTTATGGAGTTTGGATGCACAAGCAGTATTCCCGCTTAGTACAGGTGAAGGCTAGCAAAAGACTGGGAAGCGACCAGCTAGAGAGCGACAACAGTCATGAACATGCATTAAAATTAATCAACATCGAATGCAAGCATGAGTAGGATATAATCCACCATGAACATAAATATCGTGAAGGCTATGTTGATTTTGTTTCAACTACATGCGTGAACATGCGCCAAGTCAAGTCACTTAAATCATTCAGAGGAGGATACCACCCTATCATACCACATCACAACCATTTTAATAGCATGTTGGCACGCAAGGTAAACCATTATAAGCTCCTAGCTAATCAAGCATGGCACAAGAAACTATGATCTCTAGTTGTCATTGCAAACATGTTTATTCATAATAGGCTGAATCAGACGGAATGATGAACTAATCATATTTACAAAAACAAGAGAGGTCGAGTTCATACCAGCTTTTCTCATCTCAGTCAGTCCATCATATATCGTCATAATTGCCTTTCACTTGCACGACCGAACGATGTGAATAATAATAATAGTGCACGTGCATTGGACTAAGCTGGAATCTGCAAGCATTCAATAAACAGGAGAAGACAAGGCAATATGGGCTTTTGTCAGATCAACAATAATGCATATAAGAGCCACTTCAACAATTTAATCATGGTCTTCTCCTATCGACCCCCAAAGAAAAGAAAGAAAACTATTTACACGGGAAAGCTCCCAACAAGCAAAAGAAGAACATGAAATCTTTTTGGGTTTTCTTTTTAATTACTACTACAAGCATGGAAAGTAAACTAATTAAAAACTACAACTAATTTTTTGGTTTTTCTTAAGGTTTATAAACACACAAGAAGAAAGCATAAAAAGGGAAATAAACTAGCATGGATGATACAATGAAAAAGTATGAGCACCGACATCTAGCAATGAGTGTGTGAACATGAATGAATGTCGGTGAGAAATACGTACTCCCCCAAGCTTAGGCTTTTGGCCTAAGTTGGTCTATGGCCACGGTTGGCCTGGCGGATATCCATAGTAATAGTTGGGGTCGTACTGACGAAGAAGAAGACTCTGATTGCCACTAGTTGGCAATCATCTCCGGATCCCACTGGTAATTAGACTGTCGTGGAGGATCAACTTGTGGTTCCGACTCTGGCTCTGTGGCTGATGTAGGGTTCCGGTAGGCGTGAATAGCCTCAACGAACAAGGTACTGGCCTGTCAAACAAGGAAGGAGCAGGCAGGGTAATAGTCTCAGGATGATGTTTATATTTTTGCTCCCCTTCCCTATTTTTTTCTTATGCTTTTTTTTTTTCATTTCTTGCTCTTTTCTTTTTTTCCTTTCGTATTCGAGCTTCGGCTCGATGAGCCCCTCAAAAATCTCTTCATTATTTTCTGAAAAAATCTGAAATTTTTAGTAACTTCAAAATAAAAGTAAACCAAACTCAATAAAATTGATAGCAACTACTCCTACAAGTGCCTAGAGCCTATATCATGCATTCAAAACTACTTGGAACCATATAAATTTGACATGCAAGCTCAAGAACAGGGTCACCTAAGCAGCAAAAATTTGCAATGAATAAAGCACTAGAACAAAAACTAATTGGACCAATGGAGGAGTCACATACCAAGGAACAATCTCCCCAAGCAGTTTTGTGAGAGGTGCTTTGAGCAAGGAGATCGAAAATGGAGCAAAATGAGCTAGAACTCGTGCTTGAGCTGGATATTCGTGTTTGTGGGGGAGGAAGAAGGAGTGTGTGGGTGAAAGGATAAGTGGAGGAGGGCCACCGTGGGCCCACGAGGCAGGGGGCGCCGCCCTCCACCCTCGTGGCCAGGTGGATGCCCCTGCTATGTTCTTAGTGCCAAATATTCTCAAATATTCTAGAAAAAATCATATTTAAATTTCAGGGCATTTGGAGAACTTTTA
>NC_053024.1:97452444-97471332 GCF_003073215.2 Triticum urartu
TTTATATAAATAACAGAAAGTAAGAGGAGGGTACACCAGGTTGTGCCTTCTAGTTTCATCCATCTCATGATTATCAAAAGGAATCCACTAACAAGGTTGATCAAGTCTTGTTAACGAACTCATTCCGAATAACATGGTCCGGAGAAATTTCGAATAACACTATGTTACCTCAACGGGGATATGCACATCCCCAATAATAAGAATATCATATTTCTTCTTGACAGTAGGAAGAGGAAATTCAAAACCTCCAAATATAATCGGTGGAATTTTTCCAATAGAGTTGATACTATGAACTTGAGGTTGTTTCCTCGGAAAGTGTACCATATGCTCATTACCATTAACATGAAAAGTGACATTGCCTTTAGTGCAATCAATAACAGCCCGTGTAGTATTCAAAAAGGGTCTTCCAAGAATAATAGACATACTATCGTCCTCGGGAATAACAAGAATAACAAAGTCCATTAAAATAGTAACGTTTGCAACTACAATAGGCACATCCTCACAAATACCGACAGGTATAGCAGTTGATTTATCAGCCATTGGCAAAGATATTTCAGTAGGTGTCAACTTATTCAAATCAAGTCTACAATATAAAGAGAGAGGCATAACGCTAACACCGGCTCCAAGATCACATAAAGCATTTTTAACATAGTTTCTTTTAATGGAGCATGGTATAGTTGGTACACCAGGATCTCCAAGTTTCTTTGATATTCCACCCTTAAAAGTATAATTAGCAAGCATGGTGGAAATTTCAGCTTCCGGTATCTTTCTTTTATTTGTAACAATATCTTTCATGTACTTAGCATAAGGATTCATTTTAAGCATATCAGTTAATAGCATACGCAAAAAGATAGGTCTAATCATTTCAGCAAAGCACTCAAAATCCTCATCATCCTTTTTCTTGGATGGTTTGGGAGGAAAAGGCATGGGTTTCTGAACCCAAGGCTCTCTTTCCTTACCGTGTTTCCTAGCAACAAAGTCTTTCTTATCATAACATTGATTCTTTGATTGTGGGTTATCAAGATCAACAGCAGGTTCAATTTCTATATCATTATCATTACTAGGTTGAGCATCATCATGAACATTATCATTAACATTATCACTAGTTTCAGGTTCATTACTAGATTGTGTTTCAGCATCAGACATAGAAATATCATTTGGATTCTTAGGTGTTTCAGTAATAGGTTCACTGGAAGCATGCAAAGTCCTATCATTTTTCTTTTTCTTCCTTTTAGAAGGACTAGGTGCATCTATATTATTTCTCTGAGAATCTTGCTGAATTCTCTTAGGATGGCCTTCGGGATACAAAGGTTCCTGAGTCATTTTACCACCTCTAGTCATAACTCTAACAGCATTATCATTATCCTTACTATTCAATTCATTGAGTAAATCATTTTGAGATTTAAGTACCTGTTCTACTTGAGTGGTAACCATAGAAGCATGTTTACTAATAAGTTTAAGTTCACCTTTGACATTAGCCATATAATCACCCAAGTGTTCAAGCATATTTGAATTGTATTTCAATTGTCTACCAAAATAAGCATTAGAATCTTCTTGCTTAACCATAAATTTATCAAACTCATCTAAGCATGGGCTAGCAAATTTAGTAAACGGGATTTCAGCTTTATCATATCTATAGAGAGAATTTACCTTTACTACCTGTGTCGGGTTATCAAGACCATGTACTTCTTCAATAGGTAATGGATTAAGATCATGTGTTTCTTCAACAGGCGGTAAATTAAGACTGTGTATTTCTTCAATAGGAGATAAATTCTTAACATCTTCAGCTTTAATACCTTTTTCTTTCATAGATTTCTTTGCCTCTTGCATATTTTCAGGACTGAGAAATAGAATACCCCTCTTCTTCGGAGTTGGTTTAGGAATAGGCTTAGGAGCTACTCAGGAAGTGTCCAATTATTTTCATTTGTCACATATTATTCAATAGAATTTCATCTTCATCCAGTGTTCTTTCCCTGAAAATAGAACCATCACAACTATCCAGGTAATCTCTGGAGGCATCGATTAGTCCATTATAAAAGATATCAAGTATTTCATTTTTCTTAAGAGGATGATCAGGCAAAGCATTAAGTAATTGGAGAAGCCTCCGCCAAGCTTGTGGGAGACTCTCTTCTTCAATTTGCACAAAATTATATATATCCCTTAAAGCAGCTTGTTTCTTATGAGCAGGGAAATATTTAGCAGAGAAGTAATAGATCATATCCTAGGGACTATGCACACAACCAGGATCAAGAGAATTAAACCATATCTTAGCATCACCCTTTAATGAGAACGGAAATGTTTTAAGGATATAAAAGTAACGAGTTCTCTCATCATTAGTGACAGGGTGGCTATATCATTTAATTTAGTAAGATGTGCCACAACAGTTTCAGATTCATAGCCATGAAAAGTATCAGATTCAACCAAAGTAATTATATCAGGATCAACAGAGAATTCATAATCCTTATCAGTAACAAAGATAGGTGAAGTAGCAAAAGCAGGGCCAGGTTTCATCCTAGCATTTAGAGATTGCTTATTCCATTTAGCTAATAACCTCTTAAGTTCATAACTATCTTTGCAAGCTAAAATAGCTAAAGAAGCTTCTTTATCAAAAGCATAACCCTTAGGAATAACGGGCAAGTCTTCATCATCACTTTCATCAATATTATCAGATTCAATATTTTCATTCTCTCTAACCCTAGCAAGTTGTTCATCAAGAAATTCACCAAGTGGCACAGTACTATCAAGCATAGAAGTTGTTTCATCATAAGTATCATGCATAGCAGAAGTGGCATCATCAATAACATGCGACATATCAGAACGAATAGCAGAAGCAGGTTTAGGTGTCGCAAGCTTACTCAAAACAGAAGCTGAATCAAGTGCGGAGCTAGATGGCAGTTCCTTACCTCCCCTCGTAGTTGAGGGATAAATCTTGGTTTTTGGATCTCTCAAGTTCTTCATAATGATAAGCAGATATAAATCTCAAGTGACTCAAAGAATAGAGCTATGCTCCCCGGCAACGGCGCCAGAATATAGTCTTGATAACCCACAAGTATAGGGGATCGCAATAGTTTTCGAGGGTAGAGTATTCAACCCAAATTTATTGATTCGACACAAGGGGAGCCAAAGAATATTCTCAAGTATTAGCAGCTGAGTTGTCAATTCAACCACACCTGGAAACTTAATATCTGCAGCAAAGTATTTAGTAGCAAAGTAATATGGTAGTGGTGGTAACGGTAACAAAAGGTAACAGTAGTAAAAGTAGTGTTTTTGGTTTTTTTAGTGATGATACCAATAGCAACGGAAAAGTAAATAAACGAAGAACAATATATGGAAAGCTCGTAGGCAATGGATCGGTGATGGAGAATTATGCCGGATGTGGTTCATCATGTAACAGTCATAACCTAGGGTGACACAGAACTAGCTCCAATTCATCAATGTAATGTAGGCATGTATTCTGAATATAGTCATACATGCTTATGGAAAAGAACTTGCATGACATCTTTTGTCCTACCCTCCCGTGGCAGCGGGGTCCTAATGGAAACTAAGGGATATTAAGGCCTCCTTTTAATAGAGTACCGGAACAAAGCATTAGCACATAGTGAATACATGAACTCCTCAAACTATGGTCATCACCGGTAAGTATCCCGATTATTGTCACTTTGGGGTTAACGAATCATAACACATAATATATGACTATAGACTTGCAAGATAGGATCAAAAACTCTCATATATTGATAAAAACATAATAGGTTCAGATCTGAAATCATGGCACTCGGGCCCTAGTGACAAGCATTAAGCATAGCAAAGTCATAGCAACATCAATCTTAGAACATAGTGGATACTAGGGATCAAACCCTAACAAAACTAACTTGATTACATGATAGATCTCATCCAACCCATCACCGTCCAGCAAGCCTACGATGGAATTACTCACGCACGGAGGTGAGCATCATGAAATTGGTGATGGAGGATGGTTGATGATGACGATTGGCGACGGATTCCCCTCTCCGGAGCCACGAAGGACTCCAGATCAGCCCTCCCGAGAGGTTTTCGGGCTTGGCGGCGGCTCCGTATCGTAAAACATGATGAATTCTTCTCTCTGATTTTTTTCTCTTTGAAACCAAATATATAGAGTTGGAGTTGAGGTCGGAGGAGCTCCAGGGGGCCCACGAGGTAGGGGGCGCGCCCTAGGGGGGCAGGCGCGCCCCCACCCTCATGGACAGGTGGTGGGCCCCTCTAGTCTTCATCTTTTGCAAGGATTTTTTATTATTTCCGAATAGATGTTCCGTGAAGTTTCAGGTCATTCCGAGAACTTTTGTTTCTGCACATAAATAACACCATAGCAATTCTACTGAAAACAGCGTCAGTCCGGGTTAGTTCCATTCAAATCATGCAAGTTAGAATCCAAAACAACGGCAAAAGTGTTTGGAAAAGTAGATACGACGGAGACGTATCAGCCACCTGCACGTCGGGTTCTGCACCAGAGTATCCGCGGACCCCAGGCTACTAACATGGAGGACTTCCCGTCGCGTCACTACCAGCTGTCAGGCTACACCTACCTCCACAGTTCCTTCTGGGACTGATGTACACTTGTTTATTAGTATTAGATGCATTCGCCGCGAGCCTACATGCCGCCTATGATGTCCTTAGCCTATGTACTGAACTCTGTGTACCAAACTCTATGCATGATCCCTTTTCTAAGATATGCCAACTACTATGTTGTATCTATCGTGTTCCTTTCATTATGATTGTTTCTTCATGAATGATTTTTGTCCTTGCAAATTTCTCAATGCTGAACTACCCCTGGTATATATTAGCAGGATGGTTAGACCTGGTGGTCATGGTCGTGGTGGCCATGCCCCACCACCGCCTGAGTACATGGCTGGTATGATCCAACAGTTCGAGCTGAACCGCCAGTTCATGGAAAATATGATGGCTCAGTTTCCTCGCCCAAATATGAACCAGCAGCCAGCCCATGTGACTCTACAGGATTTCATGCGCCTCAACCCAACTGTGTACCGCAGCTCAACTCAGCCTCTGGATGCTGATGACTGACTCCGTGACATCACCTATGAGATGGAGTCTGTTGATGCAGCCCCTGCCACCTATGCACCTTTGCTTCCTTCTTCCTGAAAGGACCCGCTGCTCAATGGCGGAACAGCCACAGGCGTACTCTGCCGGTTGGAACAATCATCACCTGGCCAGACTTCCAAGCTGCTTTCCGTGCCTGCTTCATCCCTCAGGGAGTCATGGACCGAAAGAAGCGTGAGTTGCGCAACCTCACCCAGGGCAAGAAAACTGTGGAGTTCCGCAACTGATGCACGCAGACAGGAGAAATTCCGTGATGGCCTTCAAGCTGACATCAAGCTTGCACTTCTAGTGCATGACTTTGCTGATTTCGCCACCTTGGTGAACAAGGCCATCAATGTCGAAACTGGTCTACAGGAACACCAGAGCTCTCACAGGCGCAACCGTGACACTGGCTCATCTTCGGGCCCGTCCTCGCAGAAGCATAGGATATGGATTCCCAACAGCATGTACCAGCCAACTGCACCTGCTCCAAGGCAGTCCTATGCTGCACCGCGTCTGCCTCCCCCACCAACTAGGCAGCCAAGACTTCCAGCTCCACCACCCCGAGCTCCTGTTCCCACTCCCAATAATGGTCTGTGCATCAGGTGTGGTCAACTAGGACACCATGCTAGGGAATGCAACCAGAACCAGAATCAACTGGCTCCCCCTGCAGTTGGCCATGGAAGCAACCAGCCCCGCAACAACAATGCCAAGTCTTATGGTCGTGTTCATGCCAACCACATTGATCTAACTAAAGTTCTAGACCAGACTGCTACTGTGATGGGTACACTCCTCGTAAATTCAGTACCAACATCTTTTTTATTTGATACAGGTGCATCGCATTCATTCATGTTAGAATATTTTGCATGCTTGCACGACATTAAATGCGAAGGCATGAACGCTTCGCTATTAGTACACACCTCCGCGGGCCAATGTCGGACCTCCTTGATTTGCAATGACGTCCCCGTTGAAATAGAAGGACTGGAATTCCTTGTCTCTCCCATCGTACTGAAGTCCTGTAGCATTGATCTCATTTTGGGAATGGATTGGTTGAAAGCGTATACTGCTTCTATAGTTTGCGCCACTAAGACCGTCCATCTGCTACACCCTTCTGATGAAATAATTACTTACCAAGCTCATCTAGTTCAGAATGCCGAGGCATGACTTTATGCCTTGAATGCATTGAACGCTGCACCACTCGAGGGCATTAAAAACATTCCCGTTGTTCGCGAATTCCAAGACGTCTTTCCGGAAGAACTTCCAGGGATCCCCCCTGCTAGAGCTGTCGAATTGATCATCGACTAGAAACCAGGCACCACCCCTATATCCAAACGACCCTACAAGATGTCGCCGCATGAACTCATTGAGCTTAAGGAGGAAATCGAAAAATCTCTTAGCAAAGGTTTCATTCGCCCTAGTTGCTCTCCTTGGGGAGCACCTTCTCTCTTTGTTAAGAAGAAGGATGGGACGAACCGATTAGTCCAAGACTATTGTCCTATTAACCAAGCCACTATTCAGAACAAATATCCACTCCCTCGGATCAATGATCTTTATGATCAACTGGCTGGTTCATCAGTGTTCTACAAACTTGATTTGAGGTTGGGTTACCACCATATCCGTGTTCGTGAAGAGGATATCCCAAAGACCGCCTTCGTGACCCGATATGGATCATACGAGTACACCATCATGTTATTCGGCTTAATGAATGCTCCCGTCACCTTCTCTCGTCTGATGAACTATATATTCATGGATTACCTCGACAAGTTCTTCGTGGTTTATCTGGATGATATCCTTGTATTTTCCAAGAACAAAGAAGAACATGCTGAACATCTTCGTCTTGTGCTGGCAAAGCTTCGAGAGCATCAACTCTACGCTAAGTATTCCAAGTGTGAATTCTGGCTCCCCGAAGTAACCTATCTTGGGCATGTCATCTCCAAGGATGGTATTGCCGTCAACCCTGAATGAGTTCAGGCTATTCTCGATTGGACTCCTCCGAAGAATGTCAAGCAAGTCTGAAGTTTTCTGTGTCTCTCCAGCTATTGCCGTCGATTTGTCGAGAACTTCTCCAAGATCGCCAGGCCTCTTACTAACCTGTTGCATAAGGGCGTCAAGTTCCAATGGACAGACAAATGTCAGGAAAGTTTCCAGGCACTCAAAGACAGGTTGACTTCTGCCCCAGTGCTTGCTCCACCTGATACTAAGAAGGACTTTGTCATTTTCTGCGACGCTTCCCGTCAAGGATCAGGCTGTGTCCTAATGCAAGACCGTAGAGTGATTGCTTATGCCTCTCGTCAACTGCACCCTCACAAAGAAAACTATCCAGTTCACGACCTCGAGCTTGCTGCTGTCATTCATGCACTGAAGCAGTGGCGACATTACCTTCTCGGTAATCGTTGCGAGATCTTTACCGACCACCAAAGTCTGAAGTACATGTTTACTCAACCAGACATGAACCTCTGTCAGCAGAGATGGATGGAGATTTTTGCAGACTTTGATGTGGGTATATCCTATACCCCAGGCAAGGCTAATGTAATGGCTGATGCCTTGAGCCGCAAGTCTTACTGCAACCACCTCCAGGTTCACAAAGTTCAGCCCTCGCTTGTCGAAGAATTTAGAAAGCTGAACCTTCATATTGTCCCCCCTGGTGCACTCGCTCCCCTTCCCCCAGAGTTCCAAAAGATGAATCTTCGTGTTGTTACTAAGGGTTCTCTAAATACCCTGGCTGTCGTACCAGATCTCGTAGATGGCATAAAGACTATTCAAGGTTATGACTCTGAAGTCCAGAAGATTAAACGCCATCTCACAGAAGGAAAGCCCTCATTCTTCACTATCGCGGATGATGGCGCCTTGTACTTCAAAGGCCGCCTAGTGGTACCATGTTCGAGGAAAAACCTGGATCAGACTAAAAAGGTTATGAAAGAAGCTCATGATATGCCTCTGTCCATCCATCCTCGTAGTACAAAGATGTACCATGATATTCGTCAGAGATTCTTGTGGTCTAATATGAAGCAAGACATTGCTTGTTATGTTGGTGAGTGTGACGTTTGCCGTTGTATCAAAGCAGAATATCAAAGGCATGCTGGAACTCTACAACCTATCACTATTCCTGAATGGAAATGGGACCATGTTGAAATGGACTTCATCACTAAGTTTCCCAAATTGCGAAAGGGTAATGATGCAATTCTTGTCGTCATTGACCGGCTTTCTAAAGTTGCGCATTTTCTGGCGGTCAAAGAAACAATCACTGCTAGTCAGCTTGCAACTCTCTACATGTCCATAATTGTTTCACTTCACGGTATTCCACTGGTTATCAGTTCAGACCGTGGCAGCTTGTCACTTCAAGATTCTGGGCAAGTTTCCAAGAAGCTATGGGAACTCATCTGTCGTTCAGTATTGTGTTTCATCCTCAGTCGCAAGGACAAGTTGAACGTGTCAACCAAGTTCTCGAGGACAAGCTTCGAGCTTGTGTAATTTCCTTCAGCAAGAAATGGGAGGAATCTCTTCCGTATACCGAGTTCTCTTATAATAATAGCTATCAAGCTAGTCTGAAGATGGCCCCCTTCGAAGTGTTATATGGACGAAAGTGTCGAACCCCTCTGAACTGGTCAGAAACTGGGGAACGTCCACTCTTCAGTCCGGATATTATCCAACATGCCGAAGAACAAGTCTGCATTATTCGTGAGAATCTCAAGACTGCCCAGTCACGACAGAAGAGTCAGTATGACCGTCATCACAAAGACATGGTCTATCAACCTCGCAAAAAGGCTTATCTTCGAGTTACACCAATGAAGGGTGCTCACCGCTTCGGGATCAAGGGCAATCTAGCTCCTCGCTATATTGGTCCCTTCACTATTCTAGAAAGGCGTGGAAAAGTGGCATATCAATTGGAGCTTCCGTCCAACCTTTCTCAGGTTCACGATGTGTTCCACGTGTCACAGCTTCGCCGTTGCTTCAAGGACCCAATCCGAGCAGTGGATTATGAAGTGCTCGAATTGCAACAGGACCTCTCCTATAAAGAGCATCCGGTCCGCATTCTCGACCAAACTGAATGCCGCCCATGTCAGAAAACGATCAAGTTCCTCAAAGTCCAGTGGTCGCATCACTCTGAAGAAGAAGCCACTTGGGAACGCGAGGACCGCCTGCATGATGAATACCCCGCACTGTTTCCTTCTACCTCCTAAATCTCGAGACAAGATTTCTTGTAGTGGAGGAGTTTTGTAAAGCCTGGATAATTAAGCTACAGTGATCCCCCGCTAATGATGCCATGTCACCTCGGTTACTGTGGATAAACTCGTGTTAGTTTGAAATCTAGTTCAAATTTCAAATTTAAAACATATGGCAAACAACAAAAGTTTTCAAAAGATGAAACGAAAATCTTCGGACGGTGTCAAATATGACATAGGTAATTGTGGTGGAGGAAACACATTTTATAAAATACTTAAATGCCCTAAACTATATAAAAAAGAAAGGAAAATAAATAAAACAAAAAAACAAAAAAACAAATACAAAAATGGGGGAAGAACCCCCCCGGGCTCCGGCCCAGTAGGCCATCAGCCCCACTGGGCCAACCACCAGGCCCAGCCGGTCACTCCACCCACCCCCCCCTATCCCCTCCCCCCCCCCCGAACGCAACCCAAACCGCACCCACTTCTCCACCCTCCCACGTCGCTCTCTCCTCCTTCCCCGATCCAAATCTGGATCGGGAAGGGGAACCGAACCGCGCCACCACGCCGCCGCCGCCTAGGACCTCCTCGCCGGCCTGCCTCCTCCACGCCGCCGTCGTCCCCATCGACCACCCCCGACCCATGTTGCCCCGTACCCTACGCCCGCAGTGAGCGCCCCTCCTCTCTCCTTCGCTCCCGAGCGCGCCCACGCATACGAGCGCTTGTGCGCTTCGTGCACGCTTCGTCCCGCACTCCGGCTCCCTCCGCCTCCCCGTAGCGCCGAGCTCCGCCATCCGCCATGGCCAATGGGCTCGAGCATTGGGTGCTCCTCTGCCCAAACACACGCACGTGCTCCCGTTCCCGTATGCCTCTGCCCACCCCAGGCCGGGTCCTCGCACGTGCGCCTGCCCGGGGGCGCGCCCTGCCTCGCTCAAGGGCCGCGCTCGTCGCGCCCGCGATCTCCCATGGCTGCGCCCGGAGTTTTGCTCCCCTGCGCCTGCTCCACTCCCTCTGAGCCTGTGCCACTCCGGCCGGCCGTGCCTCGCTGGTGCCGAACGCCGAGCCCCACCCCACGGCTGGCCTCTCCCAGTGCCCAGTCGGGCCAACGCTCACGCCCGTGCCCGCACTGCCCTGTGCCCGCTAAGCCCTCTGGGCCTTTGACATGTGGGGCCGCCCCCAGAACATTTATAAAAAAAGAATTAAAAGAAATTATTTATAATAAATAAATAAATGTTAATCAATTAATTAGCTAAAGTTAATTAATCATTAGATTAATCTAATCACTAATTAACTGTTAGTTAATTAAACAGAGTATGACAGTAGGACCCACACGTCAATTTGACCCAGTCAACACCTCTGTTGACTGCTGACATCATGCTGACGTCAGCAAGCACTATTCTAGATAATGTTGAATTAAAATAATTAAATAAAACCTAAAAATGATTTAAATCTTTTAAAATTAATAGAAAATGAACCGTAGCTCGGATGGAAAAACTTTGTACATGAAAGTTTCTCAAAATGACGTGACGAATCTGGATAGGCAGCCCGTTCGTCCGCCACGCATCCCTAGCATAGTGAACACACAACTTTCTCCCTCCTATTCATCTGTCCGAAAACGCGAAACACCGGGGATATTTTCCTGGTTGTTTTTCCCCTTCACCGGTATCACCACCTACTGCGTGAGGGCGCACCTAGCACCGTTAATTGTCATGTCATGCATCGATATGCATCTATTTGCATTGTATTCATTGTTTCTTCCCACTCTTCTCTCCGGTAGACTACGAGACTAACGCCACTGCTGGTGCCCCGACCGACTACATTGTTGACGACCCCTACTTGCCAGAGCAACCAGGCAAGCCCCCCTCCTTGATCACCAGATATCGCCTATTCTTATCTCTACTGCTTGCATTAGAGTAGTGTAGCATGTTACTCCTTTCCGTTAATCCTATCCTGATGCATAGCATGTTATTGTTGCTACAGTTATTGATACCTTACCTGCAATCCTAAATGCTTAGTATAGGATGCTAGTTTATCATCAGTGGCCCTACATTCTTGTCTGTCTGCCATGCTATACTATCGGGTCGTGATCACTCGGGAGGTGATCACGGGTATCTACTTATACATAATATATGATACTTGTGGTGACTAAAGACGGGTCGGCTCGAAGAGTACCCGCGAGTGATTCATGGATTGGGTCCGAAAGTACGTTTGTCCCGACGGCCCTCTGAGTGGATCTTTGTGGCGGAGCGACAGGGTAGGTTGAGACCACCTAGGAGAGAGGTGGGCCTAGCCTTGGTCGACATCCGCAGTTAATGCAATTAACACGCTTAAGGAGATCTGGGTATTTGATCTGAGTCTGGCCACTCGCCTATACGCACTAACCAACTACGCGGGAACAGTTATGGGCACTCGACGTCGTGGTATCAGCCGAAGCCTTCTTGACGTCAGCAACTGAGCGGCGTGTGTCGCATTGGACTGGAACGCCTACTCTTGTACTAGGGAGGCTAGGTCTGCTTCCGGCCGCCCATGCAATGTGCAGGTGTGCAATGGGCGATGGGCCCAGACCCCTGCGTCATAGGATATAGACCGGCGTGCTGACCTCTCTGTTGTGCCTAGGTGGGGCTGCTACATGTTGATCTTCCGAGGCCAGGCATGACCCAGGAAAGTGTGTCCGGACAAATGGGATCGAGCGTGTTGGGAAATGTGGTGCACCCCTGCAGGGAAGTTTATCTATTCGAATAGCCGTGTCCCTCGGTAAAAGGACGACCCGGAGTTGTACCTTGACCTTATGACAACTAGAACCGGGTACTTAATAAAACACACCCTTTCAAGTGCTAAATACAACCCGGTGATCGCTCTCTAACAGGGTGATGAGGAGAGGATCGCCGGGTAGGATTATGCTATGCGATGATACTTAGTGAACTTACCATCTACTCTCTTATACATGCTTCAAGATGGAGGTGACCAGAAGCGTAGTATTCAATAGGACTAGCTATCCCCCTCTTATTCCGGCTTTCTGTAGTTTAGTCCACATATACTACCCTTTTTCATTTGATACCAATGCATTCATATGTAGTGTAGCTCCTTGCTTGCGAGTACTTTGGATGAGTACTCACAGTTGCTTTGCTTCCCCCTTTTCCCCTTTCGTTACCCGATTGTTGCGACCAGATGATGGAGTCCAGGAGCCAGACGCCACCGTCGACAACGACTCCTACTACACTGGAGGTGCCTACTACTACGTGTAGGCCGCTGATGACGACCAGGA
Source organism: Triticum urartu (assembly GCF_003073215.2). Taxonomy (NCBI): domain Eukaryota; kingdom Viridiplantae; phylum Streptophyta; class Magnoliopsida; order Poales; family Poaceae; genus Triticum; species Triticum urartu. The sequence goes on from NC_053024.1 coordinate 97,464,943, forward strand.
GTAGTTTAGGATGATCCCAGGGAGGAGGCCTGCGCCTCTTTCGATGTGTATCTCTGTTTGTGCTAGCCTTCTTAAGGCAAACTTGTTTAACTTATGTCTGTACTCAGATATTGTTGCTTCTGCTGACTCGTCTATGATCGAGCTCTTGTATTCGAGCCCTCGAGGCCCCTGGCTTGTAATATGATGCTTGTGCGACTTATTTTATTTGTAGAGTTGTGTTGTGATATCTTCCCGTGAGTCCCTGATCTTGATCATACACGTTTGCGTGTATGATTAGTGTGCGATTGAATCGGGGTGCCACCAGTTGGTATCAGAGCCGACTACCTGCAGGAATCTCCCTTCCACACTCCTTGGCCGAAGTCGAGTCTAGACATTACAAAACTTTTTACTAACATGGATGTGTGTCTTACGGGCCCACGTCGCCATTTGGGTGGTATTAGGATCTTTTACTCCTCGATCCTTACTCTAGGACTCTGAACTCTCTTCTACTAGGGTTAAACGAATTTACTAACGCTAACATTAGGATCCCGTGACCACATTCACCCCAAAGTTGGATAAGCCCTAGCTATTCCTTAGAGTAGTATATTAAACATTAGCCACACTGTCATTTGACTCCTTTGAAACATCTTTGTTTTCATATGGAACCCACGAGGCAGGTCGTGCACCACACGACGACCATTGATGCCTCAGGATCACCTGATGTGTTGGTTGAGATGATGACCTATCCGGGTTATCGCTGGCACCCTGAGTACACCGTCTATGAGGATTACCAGGACTTTAACCAGGAGCAGTACCGTGCCATCGTCCACCTCTACTCTCGGGAGTATGACTCCACTACCGTGATGCACACTGCTCATGGTGTTGGAGTGACTATCGACATGGCGGTCCACGATGCTGCTTATGCTGCGCTGACACGTCTTCATGGAGAGTATCGGGAGTTGGACACCTCCCCTTTCAGGCACATTGCTATCGCATCCGACGTTGGTGCAGAGGGGTACTACACTGGTGCCTACTCCACTGTCACCCGAGAGCCCTTCTACCATCAGAACCTGGTTCTGCATGCTGATGGGCTGGATAGAGCTAACCGAGCTCTTTGCCACGAGTTGTACACCACCCGTCAGCACCTGTATCATGCTCTGACGTTGTTGCACCCCCTTGTCCGATCTGGTGATCTGTTGCGTTCTGTGATCTACCCTGCCAGGACCGTGATGCCCCAGGGTGTCGGCTGGCCAGATGTGGGAGGCTACTCTCCCGCACTTGGTCCTCTTCTGCCACTGATAATCCAGAAGTATAGGGGATCGCAACAGTTTTCGAGGGTAGAGTATTCAACCCAAATTTATTGATTCGACACAAGGGGAGCCAAAGAATATTCTCAAGTATTAGCAGCTGAGTTGTCAATTCAACCACACCTGGAAACTTAATATCTACAGAAAAGTTTTAATAGCAAATTAATATGATAGTAGTGGTAACGGTAACAAAAGGTAACAGTAGTGAAAGTAGTGTTTTTGGTATTTTGTAGTGATGATAGCAATAGCAACAGAAAAGTAAATAAACGAAGAACAATATGTGGAAAGCTCGTAGGCAATAGATCGTTGATGGAGAATTATGCCAGATGCGGTTCATCATGTAACAGTCATCACCTAGGGTGACACAGAACTAGCTCCAATTCATCAATGTAATGTAGGCATGTATTCCGAATATAGTCATACGTGCTTACGGAAAAGAACTTGCATGACATCTTTTGTCCTACCCTCCTGTGGCAGCGGGGTCCTAATGGAAACTAAGGGATATTAAGGCCTTCTTTTAATAGAGTACCGGAACAAAGCATTAGCACATAGTGAATACATGAACTCCTCAAACTATGGTCATCACCGGTAAGTATCCCGATTATTGTCACTTCGGGGTTGACGGATCATAACACATAATAGGTGACTATAGACTTGCAAGATAGGATCAAGAACTCTCATATATTGATGAAAACATAATAGGTTCAGATCTGAAATCATGGCACTCGGGCCCTAGTGACAAGCATTAAGCATAGCAAAGTCATAGCAACATCAATCTCAGAACATAGTGGATACTAGGGATCAAACCCTAACAAAACTAACTCAATTACATGATAGATCTCATCCAACCCATCACCGTCCAACAAGCCTACGATGGAATTACTCACGCACGGCGGTGAGCATCATGAAATTGGTGATGGAGGATGGTTGATGATGACGATTGGCGATGGATTCCCCTCTACGGAGCCCCGAAGAGACTCCAGATCAGCCCTCCTAAGAGGTTTTAGGGCTTGGCGGCGGCTCCATATCGTAAAACGCGATGAATCTTCTCTCTGATTTTTTCTCTCCGAAACCAAATATATAGAGTTGGAGTTGAGGTCGGAGGAGCTCCAAGGGGCCCACGAGGTAGGGGGCGCGCCCTAGGGGGGCAGGCACGCCCCCACCCTCGTGGACAGGTGGTGGCCCCCCTGGTCTTCATTTTTTGCAAGGATTTTTTATTATTTCCGAATAGATGTTCCGTGAAGTTTCAGGTCATTCCGAGAACTTTTGTTTCTGCACATAAATAACACCATAGCAATTCTGCTGAAAACAGCGTCAGTCCGGGTTAGTTCCATTCAAATCATGCAAGTTAGAATCCAAAACAATGGCAAAAGTGTTTGGAAAAGTAGATATGACGGAGACGTATCAACTCCCCCAAGCTTAAACCTTTGCTTGTCCTCAAACAATTCAGTTGATAAACTGAAAGTAATAAAGAAAAACTTTTACAAACTCTGTTTGCTCTTGTTGTTGTAAATATGTAAAGCTAGCATTCAAGTTTTCAGCAAATATTATGACTAACCACATTCACAATAACACTTAGGTCTCACGTTTACTCATGTCAATGGCATAATCAACTAGCGAGCAATAATAATAAATCTCGGATGACAACACTTTCTCAGAACAATCATAATATGATATAACAAGATGGTATCTCGCTAGCCCTTTCTGAGACCGCAAAACATAAATGCAGAGCACCTTTAAAGATCAAGGACTGACTAGACATTGTAATTCATGGTAAAAGAGATCCAGTCAAGTCATACTCAATGTAAACAAACAGTAATGAATGCAAATGACAGTGGTGCCCTCCAACTGGTGCTTTTTAATAAGAAGATGATGACTCAACATGAAAGTAAATAGATAGGCCCTTCGCAGAGGGAAGCAGGGATTTGTAGAGGTGCCAGAGCTCGGTTTTGAAATAGAGATGAATAATATTTTGAGCGATATACTTTCATTGTCAACATAACAACCAAGAGATGGCAATATCTTCCATGCTACACACATTATAGGCGGTTCCCAAACAGAATGGTAAAGTTTATACTCCCCCTCCACCAACAAGCATCAATCCATGGCTTGCTCGAAACAACGAGTGCCTCCAACTAACAAGAGTACCAGGGGGAGTTTTGTTTGCAATTATTTTGATTTGATTTGTATAAAGCATTGGACTGGGCATCCCGGTGACCAGCCACTTTCTCGTGAGTGAGGAGCGGAGTCCACTCCTCTTGAGAATAACCCGCCTAACATGGAAGATACGGACAGCCCTAGTTGATACATGAGCTATTGGAGCATATAAAACATGATATTTATTTGAAGGTTTAGAGTTTGGCACATACAAAATTACTTGGAACGGCAGGTAGATACCGTATATAGGTAGGTATGGTGGACTCATATGGAATACTTGGGGTTTATGGAGTTGGATGCACAAGCAGTATTCCCGCTTAGTACAGGTGAAGGCTAGCAAAAGACAGGGAAGCGACCAGCTAGAGAGCGACAACAGTCATGAACATGCATTAAAATTAATCAACACCGAATGCAAGCATGAGTAGGATATAATCCACCATGAAGATAAATATCATGAAGGCTATGTTGGTTTTGTTTCAACTACATGCATGAACATGCGCCAAGTCAAGTCACTTAAATCATTCAGAGGAGGATACCACCCTATCATACCACATCACAACCATTTTAATAGCATGTTGGCATGCAAGGTAAACCATTATAAGCTCCTAGCTAATCAAGCATGGCACAAGAAACTATGATCTCTAGTTGTCATTGCAAACATGTTTATTCATAATAGGCTGGATCAAGAACGATGAACTAATCATATTTATAAAAACAAGAGAGGTCAAGTTCATACCAGCTTTCTCATCTCAGTCAGTCCATCATATATCGTCATAATTGCCTTTCACTTGCACGACTGAATGATGTGAATAATATTAAGAGTGCACGTGCATTGGACTAAGCTGGAATCTACAAGCATTCAATAAATAAGAGAAGACAAGGCAATATGGGCTCTTTTGTCAGATCAACAATAATGCATATAAGAGCCACTTCAACAATTTAATTATGGTATTCTCCTATCGACCCCCAAAGAAAAGAAATAAAACTATTTACACGGGAAAGCTCCCAACAAGAAAAAGAAGAAAAAGAAATCTTTTTGGGTTTTCTTTTTAATTACTACTACAAGCATGGAAAGTAAACTAATTAAAAGCTACAACTAATAATATATTTTTTTGGTTTTTCTTAAGGTTTATTAAACACACAAGAAGAAGGCATAAAAAAGGAAAATAAACTAGAGTATGAGCACCAACATCTAGCAATGAGTGTGTGAACATAAATGTAATGTCGGTGAGAAATACGTACTCCCCCAAGCTTAGGATTTTGGCCTAAGTTGGTCTATGGCCACGGTTGGCCTGGCGGATATCCATAGTAATAGTTGGGGTCGTACTGAGATGCGGCGGTTATCGCCTCCTGAGCTGCAGTGTGGCGACAAGCGGCCTCCGCCCTCCTCTCATACTCATCTGCCTCCTCTTTGGTAATAACATATCTTCCTTTTGCCTGATAATCAAAGAAGGCGGGAGCAGGGAGAGTAATATGGACAGCACGACATCTGTCAAAGATTAAACGATATTGGAGAGGTGATTCATTCCTCTCGGCAAACTGGTGGTGAACCATAGCATTAAAGTCTAGGTAAGCAGGAGGTAATTCAATATCATCACTATGTATAGTTACACCAAGAAAATCAGCTAAGCGGGTTGCATAAATTCCACCAAAGAAATATCCATTAAATCTATTCGGATGTAACCTACGTGCAACAATGGCTCCCAAATTATAAGATTTATCTCCCAACACAGCACTCCTAAGAATACCGAGCTCGGGGACACACATGTGACATGCTTCATCTTTACCGTTAATGCATCTACCTATGAAGAGAGCAAAATAATGTATAGCAGGAAAATGAATGCTCCCTATGGTAGCTTGTGTTATATCTCTAGATTCCCCCACAGTTATACTAGCAAGAAAATCTCTAAATTAAGATTTGCGAGGTTCCCTGATACTACCCCAATGTGGAAGTTTGCAAGCAGTGGTAAAATACTCTAAATCCATAGTGTAAGAATTTTCATAAAGATCAAACAGGACAGTTGGAGAATTACGTGAAGATGAAAATTCAAACCTCCTCACAAAGGAACTAGTGAGATAGTGGTACTGACGGCATTTTTCTTCCTCGAAGCTCACAAGATCAGTGTTACGCAAATATGCGTTAAATTCTTCCTTAATTCCCACTCGATCCATAAAGTTTTCCGAAGGCCATTCACAAGGACGCACTGGAGCATTTCTTGGTGGCTCATCATCAGCATCACGCATTGCAAGCCTGGGCTCTTGTTTCCTTGAAAAGCCCCTTTGGTACATTTTCCTAAATATATTTCTTCCTCTGAAAAATTTCTGAAATTTTCAGTAACTTCAAAACAAAAGTGAACCAAACTCGATAATATTGATAGCAACTACTCCTACAAGTGCCTAGAGCCTATATCATGCATCAAAACTACTTTTGACCATATAAATTTGACATGCAAGCTCAAGAACAGGGTCACCTAGGCAGCACAAATTTGCAATGAATAAAGCACTAGAACAAAAACTAATTGGACCAATGGAGGAGTCACATACCAAGGAACAATCTCCCCAAGCAGTTTTGTGAGAGGTGCTTTGAGCAAGGAGATCAAAAATGGCAGCAAAATGAGCTTGGACTCGGGTTCGAGCTGGATATTCGTGTTTGTGGGAGGAAGACGGAGTGTGTGGGTGTAGGAATAAGTGGAGGAGGGCCACCATGGGCCCACGAGGCAGGCGGCGCGCCCAGGGGGTAGGGCACGCCCCTGACCCTCGTGGCCAGGTGCCAGCTCCTCCTACTGTGTTCTTAGTGCCAAATATTCTCAAATATTCCAGAAAAAATCATATTTAAATTTCAGGGCATTTGGAGAACTTCTATTTTCGGGGTGTTTTTATATTGCACGGATAAATCAAATAATAGACAGAAAAATACTATTTTTATTTTATTTTATATAAATAACAG